>NC_136765.1:18042199-18350529 GCF_947034865.1 Barbatula barbatula | reverse complement strand
AAATTTTTAATGGTCATGCTCCAAAGTTTATTTTATTGTTACTTTCCATATGCACGTTGCTGCTTTTGTTGTGAATATGTCAACAGCGCACATTGTTTTCAAATAATAATCTAATGATTTACTGCTTAAAAAAACAAACATATTCATCCTTATGTCTGTCCATGTCTATCTCAGGCATCTGCCAAGATGAATTAGACTCAAAATAAGACTAAAATGTTTAATTTCATTCAATTTTTACAACAAAAGGATATTGTAAGCATTTTCTCCTTTTTTTATAGATTGATAAGCCTGTTTACTGACGTTGGAGGTGAAGCGTGTGCTGTTTGGACTCATTTTGAGCTTTTCTGGAGTTGTAAAGAACAGCTTGTGGTGAATGGCTCTTTCTGCTGAGTAATTATCTTGTCTTGGTAAGAGCAAAGCTGCTCGCACACAACCTGCCTGCTCAACCTGTTCATCCACTACAGTTTCACCTGCTTCGGTGGATTGCATTTCCAGGTGTGAATAGTATTGACGCACAGGCCTTTTTTCATCTCACACTTTTGCCACTGGCTGTCTGAAAAAGTATATTTTAATAAGCAAGTTTTGTTGTCGATCTTGCAAGTTGTGTTATTTACACTCCCCCCTTCATTTATTTTCATGTTATAAATGCAGTTGTCGGTTTAATGTACAGACCAGACCAATAGTCCTGATCCCAATCTCGAAAATTATCATCTCTCCTCCTCTGAAATGGGTTGGTAACTGTTTGACATGGTGTTTTTGTAAGCTGGGCGCTAAGGGCAGGCCAGGTAGCCCGCGAGACATCTGTTTCTATCTCTCTATTTATCTCTTCCCCTCTCGCTCCAGTATCATCTACACACATGCAGAAGCATAATTATGCCATGTACAACGGTCTTTGATAACATGTACAGTTTTCTCCTTAATTCTTTATCAAATGCATTGATCGTGGTGTATGTGCATTGATCCAGGAACCACATCTGCAGCCCGGTGATAAGGCCACTGTGGCATCTCTCTCTCACTCTCCCATTCTCTCTCTCTCTCTTTTGGCTGGAGGCTAAAGCAGGCTGTTGTAGGATTAGCTGATGCTCAACTACTTGCATTTTAAGTTGACACCTCAACACCAAGCAGAGGCCACATTACAGAGGAAAAGCCGCCCGCACGCGATCTGTCCGCACGCTGCTTCCTTCTCCGTAAGCTCTCAGTCGTGCTCTCTTTCTCTCCTTTTCTCCCTCTCTCTAGACTACACATAATTGGATTTGTGAACGGGAGCAGTCGAATGCTTCCGTTAGAATGGCCGGGGACACAAGGTGAAGTTTTCTCATTACAGACCACGAAGCCAGGGGACAGATCATAGCCGATCTGTATTTTCCATTTAAAGAGGACAGTAATGGAAGAGAAGGAAGAATAAAACAGAGCAGAGTTTGATAGAGTGTGGCGAGAGAGGGAGGTGAATAGGACGTGGAAGTCTCTTTATTTCACAGGTCACTTTCTAAAGGATGAAGTGTGTGTGTTCATATGTGTATGCTTATTATTTAAAATGATCAGTATACAGTTTACACACACCTTTTGTTCTTGTGTTTGGTATTTTTGACAGGATAAAGATCCACAATCTCCCTTCTCCTGTACCTCTTGCTTGTGTATGTGTGTGTGTATGTGGCCCTCCCCTTTTCCGCACACTCAGTGTGTCATGACAAATGTATCTGTTTGTGCTTCACTGGCTGGCACCGTCTTTGGCTGGCTGGCATGGTTGTGTTAGCTCCAGGGCCCCGAGCCTGTGTGTATGCCTAGCCGAGCGACTCCTTCCCTGGCTCGATGCGTCCCCGCAGCCCCCACCCACCATCCAGCCCCCTCCAAATGAGCAGCCAGACTGGGGCAGCCACCCGGACCACATGCCCACTGCGAGTGCTTCTGTCTGGGCCCCAGCTCTACCTCCCACCGTCTCTTTCTCGCTCTCTGGTTCTCCCGTCCTGTTAGTGGCGACAGCCCTCCCGTTATCTTGTTGTGCACCTTTGTCTCTCTATTTTCTTTCTTAAAGGTAAAGCGAAGTCTTACCGCACACCACGCTTTCTTGTCTATCTTGTCTAACTGTGCTTCTCTCGCCACCCCTGATGTTCGTCTTTCAGTCTTTGATAGTTTGCGTGCACGCCCTCATTATCCTTGGAGATCTGCAGCTGGGAGATCTCTCGCCTGTCTTCCTCTTGTTTTTCTCTTCCTCTCTCCCCATGCATAGCCCAGTTGGTGAGTCCAGACTGAACGGTCAAGCCTCAGTGTAGCAGAAGAACAGCCACTTGAAGTCCATTTGTAGAGAGAGAGAGAGAAAGAGAGAGAGTCATTAACGGAATCTCTTCATAAGATGAGAGACTGTTTCATGCTTCATTGCGGTTGTGGATCCTTACGTTTCATAAACTTGATTGATTTAAAGGCTTTTCAATGATGATAGTTGTGGTCACACATTGATCGCACTGCATTTCGTGTTTTTCTCTCAGTTTGAATTTCAGAGTAGCTGTGTAATAGTTGAAGCTTGCATCCTAACAATTAAACACATTCATTTGCATTTACCCACTTGGCAGACACTTTTATCCAAATCGACTTACAGTGCGTTCACATTTTTATCAGTATGTGTGTTCCCTGTATGAAACATAAGCTGTAGAAAAGATGGACGACATGACCTCATTCATTTCCAATGAGGAAAAATTAAGCCAAAATGTCCAAGTTATGGCCGCTGACATATTGAGCTGATGACATCATTTTGACCCAGAGTCTGCACAGTAGTGAGCGCCACGTGGACCCGCGGTATCAAGGTCCTGCCCATATTCCCCAATGACTAAAAAACCAAGAAATCATGTTACCACGCACATTTTTTTAGATCTTATAACTAACTAAAAGCAAACTTATTCAAAAAAATGAGAACTAGAAAACACACCAGAGTGATAAGAACTAACTAAAACGGCGGTAACCATCTTTGGCCAAATTAATTTGAAGTGTGATTGTATTTATTAGTTTGGTGAGGTGCCCATACACAGAGAGGGCATTGTTTATGACCTACACTGCACCCAGCCACCAGTGGCCGATCAATGGTATACCAAATGAGCTACAAGAATGGTCTATTGTCTTAATGTAAAAACTATAAACATTGTAATATTCTAGTGCAATCCATACATTTTAGACTCCAAATGGAGTGCATAGAGATGCATTTATTTATTTCATTTTAAAATCTTGGATGATGGTGTGAATAGATCTTTCTGACCCCTTAAGGTTAATCGTCTGCTTGACCTTTTTGATTTTTACCAATTTATACTTGTGTGCGTACTTTGAAGCGTCTTCTCTTTCTGGTGTCGTTCTTCACCTCATTAATTTTCTTTGACTGCAGCATTACAGAGCATTTCCAGAGTTGCCTAAAAGCAGTTTACACTGGGCCCAATGCTAATCCCGTCCTCCAGGCACACATAGACATACACAGCGAATTTCATTTTCTGTGCTAATGGCTAGTCAAACCCTGAATCGCTGTATGTAAAATTGTGTGTCGAAGGTTGTGATACCTGCGAGGTTGAGCTGATCGTGAAGCATTTTAGATTCCTCGGAAAGAATGATAATAATGTGACATTAACTTTTATAATGAGGATAGGTCAAAACCTCACAGCTCTAACAGAACGTTGACTCTAGCAATTTTCTCACTATGACAGTCACAGAGTTCTGTTGACATACATGTTAATGGCTATTCCGAATCTTCTCCAACCAGAGCAGGTGTATTGAGATTTTGCGATGCAACCACTTGTCACACACTTGAACAGACACAAATACACACAATTTAGCTTTGGCTGGAACGCCCATGAGATTTCAGGTGTAACTTGGCCTTAGATTTGTCTTGCTTTTTCAAACTACCCTGAGACTCCAAGGCCCCGGGCTGGACCCCGCCAAAGTGCTCCTGGGATTACTTCATCTGCATCACTCTGCTTATTGTCCTTGTGAACAATGGCTTCAGACAAACAGTTTCCACGGTAACAGGTGAAATGGGGTTAATTAGCCTAACACTTTTGTAACGTCTTTGGTTTATCCGCTCTCTGCTCGACTGCTCTAGAAACCTGTTAGCACCTTGAAAATAAATATAGTGGGGAAATGATGTGTGTGTGTGGCCATGTGGTTGTACAGTATATAGGGACAGGTTTCCTACTGTATCATTCTGAAGGGGCTTTTTTTTATATCTGATGATGAGTCCGGATATCAGAAAAATACTGTATGTCTATGCACAAGTCTATTTATGAGGAATATGGACAGTGATGGATGAGGCAAATTACTTATCTGACTATGGAAAACTATTCTTTAAAACCGTCAAAGCTTTCAAATCGAAGAGAGACTTCACATGGATGTTTACACAACCAAATATTGACATCTGCGTTATCAGTATGGCAAAAACCTTTAGTAAAAAAAATGTTGATGTTTGCATGGAATTGCCGTACTGCCTCTCATTATAATTTCCACAACTTTAATATCTGTACGGGGATATTAAATCCATTTTTTTACACACATTTAAATAATTGTTTTGTTTTTTAATGTATTACTGCATATATCAATATTTATATTTCATTTTTATGTATTTGATATATTTATACTTTCAATAAAAATGTTCAATAGAATTGTTAGGCCTTATGGAATGAGTGCAGCATTTTTAAGTAAATTAATCTGTGATGCATTATGCTGTTTGAGATTGAGTAGGTTTGTTTTGCTATGAACATGCACGTTTTTAATTTCATCTCTTCGGGTTTCAAAAACTTACATTTAAATGACAAAATGTCCGCAGCAACCCTGAGCCAAATACACTCACACGCATGTACTAGGGAAAAAATGACACTCCAGCAAATACCTCAGGTTTACTATGTCTGGACCTATACAGAATCAATGACAAATAATCCATGCAGTGAATCTCTCGCTTTCTCTAAGAGCCTGCCTGGGACCCTCCATCCTGGCTAGTAAGAACGCTGCTATCGCTCCGATCTGATGGGAAAGAGAGGAGTGAAAATGGCATTTCTGTCAATTACTTGAGATGGCATCCGTTCAATAACCCCCTCCCTCCCCTTGTGTGTGTGTGTGTGTGTGTTTGTGTCAGGAGCGTGATGAAGAACGGCGCAGGCAGCTGCGTGAGAGAGCCAGGCAGCTGATAGCGGAGGCACGATCCGGGGTAAAGATGGCTGAACTGCCTCTCTACACTGACTCTGTTGCCTGTAGTGCAGCTGGGAGCAACTTAAAAGGAAGGTCAAAGACAGCTGGAGGTGAGTGCAGGGGGGCTTTTATAGGCCGAACGCGCACATACACTCACAATACATAAACACACACGTGTGCGTGCATGCATACACAGCTACTCATAAGCATGCGTGCACACGTACAAATCTGCATGTATTCACAGTAAAATACCACCTAGCATTAAAGAAATGGCTCGTAAAATACTGTCAATATTTGGGCACTGTCATGTCGTTTTCCCCTCAAGCATAAACATTGTCAGTGCAACATACAATCTTCATGCAGGTTTGTTCTGTACAAGGAGAGTCTGTAGCGGCCACCACTGTTAAAGGAACAGTTCACCCAAAGATTTTAATTCTGTCATCATTTACAAGCTTATAATGCTTAAAACCAAACAGTTCTCGTCCACCATTGACTAAAACAGTAGGAAATGTGGTTTATACATGTATCTTTGTTGAACACAAAAGAAGATACTTTGAAGAATGTAGGAAAGCAAACAGTTCTCGGTGCACCTACTATGGTAGTCAATGTTTGCCAAGATCTGTTTGGTTACAAGCATTCTTCCAAATATCTTTCTCTGTGTTTTACTCTGAACAAAGACATTTACAGTATCGAACAACTCGAGGGTGAGTACAATATGACAGATTTTTTATTTTTGATGAACTGTCCCTTTAAGCTCCGGAAGTGTCAAATAAATCACCAAATAAGCAAATTAAAAGTGGATTTGTGTCAAGTCTACAAAAGCGGCAATATCAGAAATTCCAAAAACAAACCAAGATTTTGTTACTCGTTAAACTGTGTTTTATGGGAAAAAATTGCATATCGGCTATATTTGTGAAATATTAGATTCGGTTGTGAATTCTGTCGTCAAGATAATTTTATTCTTGTTTATTCTGATGTGACATGTTTTCTGTTGCCTGTATTTATTATTGGCTCCCTGCAGGCTGACAGCATTCCCAGAAGAACCCAAGGAAGGCTGAACGCTTGTGTTTGGCTTCTGGGATGTTTAATGTGCTGATAAGTGTGTGTCTATCTCTGTGTGTCCATTAGTGACTTTCAGCCCATATGTGTGGCAAAAAGTGTTTTTGTTGCTCAAACCAAAATGGCACGGCTGCTTTCAAGGCCCAAAGGAGCATCACATTAAAAAACACAACACACCCACGTACACAGAACTCTAATTTGATGTGTTCACAGAGGGCTACACTTCCATTTGTTCAGGCAGTCACTTCCCACATAATCCTTCGGCAATACATCAGGAAAGCTCAGACGATGACCAAATACGCCCTATTCCCAAGAAGACACACTAGTCCACTTGGCCCCAATCATCGGCACCATTATAAAACACACCCATGCCGGTTAATCAGCGGCTCATTGCCTACGGAGGAAACCCGTGGACCGCATCTCCTTCAGCCGCACTACCCGCTGCGTCCCGCGTTATCATCAGTCACCATTTCTCCTTTTATTTCACATTATAGGACAATGAGACTACCCGTTAGCGTAGCTTTAACCGCTGGGCATACCACGTGGAAACAGTGGGGCATTAGCGTAGTGGGGCAGCTGCGGCGTGTTATTAAACGTGTTTACGCTGAGGGGTGTTAGCGTTGCGGCTAGCCGCTGCGTATAATTAAAACTGTGTGCACGGAGCAAGAGAGGTGTTAGCGGCGACTAGGTTGGTAAATACGTGCCGAATAAGAGAGGTGTTAACGTAGCGGGTCAGCCGCTGT
Organism: Barbatula barbatula; assembly: GCF_947034865.1. Taxonomy (NCBI): domain Eukaryota; kingdom Metazoa; phylum Chordata; class Actinopteri; order Cypriniformes; family Nemacheilidae; genus Barbatula; species Barbatula barbatula. The sequence continues at coordinate 18,343,573 of NC_136765.1, read as the reverse complement.
TCCTAATTCTGTGCCGGCTCATGTCTGTGTGTACCATTTCCCAGCTCAAGGGGAGACACAATATTCCTGTTCCTTTTATCTCTTTCATCTCTCCCTCTTTGACGCCCTCCATTTTCTCTTCATCCTCTCCCCGTCCGCTTAATAGTGTTCCCACCTTGGCAATCACGCCTTTCTTCTTGTTTCCGCGGCTCAGAGATGCCACAAAACACCTCTCACGGCCCACAGTGGTGGACAAACACGGGAACGGGAAGAGCGGGAAAAACGGGTCAACGGAAGCAGTGAGAGAGAAAGTGAAAAACATGGCCAGGTTTATTTGGCCTTTCGGGCTGTTGAACTCTGCTAATTGTAGAACTCATTAAAAATCAGGTTGAGGAAAACGCTATAGGCTTGATGCACAAGGCCTGTCGTGCAGAACGCATAATCCCAGCAACACACGCACACACTCATAAACACTCAGTTCTAATTCAGAGGGAGCTCAGGCTGAGTAGAGCGAAACATTCACCAGCAAAACTTTCTCCAACTCCGGCACCATGCGTTCTGTTAATTAGCTTAGCTCCGCCTGTATGTGTGTGCGCTCACGTGTGTGTGTTACTGTATCATGGAAAGTAAATTACAAAAAAGCATGAAGGAGAGGAAAATAAAATGAATCCTGACATTTTTTTATACACTTTCTATTGCTCTCTCTTTCTAACTGTAAGAGGATTTCTCTGGGGATGTCATGTAGTTGTTTCCTATTTGTTTTGTCTCTTATTTATGTCTGTGTTGCTCCGTGTGTGTGCTTTGCTCTGCTCTGGTTACCATATAACTGAATGAGATCGATGTGTCTGGATTGAGTGTGTATTGTGAGGGCTCTGAGGGATTCAGATCTGTGGATGCGGAAGAGGAACTCTGGAGGAGATTTTGTCGTCAAGGCCAAATCTGCCATGCAACACACACACACAGAAAAAAACCCTATCCCAGAACGTTTAAGCTTTCTTACTTATTTCACACACACACCAATGCAAGGGCATTGCTAGACCTAAAGCTCTACTGGGGCACAGGCCTCCATTACTTTTCAAAAAACCCGCTGTGTACAAGTATGCAACACAATGCACTATATAAACTTACATTGCTTAAACCACTATTCCTACTGTGCGACAATATTGGGGAAGATGAACATTTCTTGACTACTTTATTAGCCTGGTTGCATGCACTGTTTGGAAAGCGGAGAGAAGTTTTCTTGCACATCTGCATTCATTCTACATTACACAATGATTACGATCAATAATTACATCTTTTCAAGAATTCACAATTACAGTATGTCATTTTATCGCTCCAACTTGTATAAAGAACATATTTTATCTAAAAAGAACAATGGTTTCCAGTTTCACAGCCAAGTCAAAACAAAGTAGGTTCGTTTTTTGATCCAACTGTACTGCATTCAATTGTAGTCTACGCCTATAATAGCATATAGTTATCTCATAGTTACAGTCAACTGTTTATGTAATGTCCTAAACTAGAGCTAGTAAATGTAATATTTATTTCTGAAAGTACAGAACACACTTTTTCGAAGCAACAATGCAATTTTACAGACTTGACAAAGATTTTCCTGAGACGGTATCCTCTAATGTCGAAGACCTGACTGGCTGGAGATGTACATTAGTTTGTTTATCAAGTCTTTACCTCCCTCAAACTCATCATCTTCCCTCTGCTTCCATTTCCCTGCTTTGCACAAATAAAATCTGTTTATTAATGATCAAGTCAAAATTAAATTAAAAGTGTGCTACTGCATCGCTTTTAAAAGCCTGAATTAGGTTACTACATCGCTATTATCAATGGAAATTATAACACTGACAAATAAAGTAAATTGTTAAACCTTACAGTCAAATTCATACTGGGGCACAGCAGATGCACGTGCCCCAGTAAGAGGGGTCTAGTCTAGCAACGCCCCTGCACCAATGTGACAGCAATCCCAGTCAGCCAAACATCAGCAGAACTTCAAAAGAAACAACTTTGGTTAAATCCGAAGTATGTTTTGATGTTCAAATACTTTCTCCTTCATGGCTAATGTGTTGTGACAACTGTTGATTCCCCCCAAATGTAAATGACATGATGCAATGAAAACATTTTTCTGTTTGTTTGAGCGTCCTGACAAGCCAGACACAACAACACCAGCTTAAGCAATTTGAACAAACTTTTGTCCAAACTTATGAAAATGAGAATTATGTTTGCAGTTTTTTGTTATGGTGCGTTTATCGTCAGAAATTCTTCCCTGTTTTATATTTACATCAATGCATTTGGCAGATGTTTTTATTCAAAGCGACTTACATTGCATGTTCCAATACATTTGTATTTGAGCATGTGTAATCCTGGGATCGGACCCATGGCGTTGCTAGCGCCACGCTCTAACCACTGAGCTACAGGAAAGCCTTTTCTTTCAAAAAATATTTGAGGAAGTCCTAAATGCAGTCTTACTTTTCTAACATTCAACTTACTTGCACGCTGGAATATTACTGACATTTAATGCTTGACTAACCTGTCTCTCTTCTTTCCTCCTTTCGTTTCTCGTTTTGCTTATTTGCTAGCAGATGTGGTGGATGGGGTGAGTGTAGAAGGTGAGGATGAGGAGGGCAGAAGTGAAAAAGAGGCTGCGGCAGCTGTCGCTGATGATGTCACTGATACTAACCATGAGGAGGACTTCTCATCTTCATATCTAATGGAGGATGATTTTACTAACTCTGCCAGTGATCTGGCATCTCTGGGTAACCTAACACTGCATGACCTTTGCTTGTGGTTTATTTTTGTTTGTCTGCTTCTGTCTTTTCACTTTGTTTGCTAACACATGTACTGGACAACTTACCCTTGCTACTTACCATAATAAGCATTCATTAACACTGTCTTATGTCACAAGTCCCGACTCCCTGTTTCCATACCTTTTTAGAATCAACGGATATTTTCATTCAAAACATTTCGGTTAACAACCGAACACTTACTTCCATAACATTTACTCCCAAAAATTTTTTTTCTCTTTGGGAAGCATTGTTTTGGTATGTGTTTTGTGTGGCTTCATGGATTAATTAAAAAATATATTCCCAAAACAAAAAAAAGCATATCTAATGAAAAGACATAAAGTTAGTAATAATTTGCTTTCCTCTCATGTTTAGTAGGTGGTACAAGATATCTCAGAAAGAGTAATGAGGAAAGCTTGACTTGTTCTCTTTCTCGCTTGTTTTCTGATGTGTCTTATCTACATTGTTTTAATGTGTTTGGTTTGTGTTTTTTGTCTGTTGTTTTGAAAAGGAGGTCTGAGTTTTCACAAACAAAATGCTATTTATCTTCATAGTCTTACACTGTGAAGACAGAGAATGTTTTTGGAACATTTTACAAATCCAGGTCTCAGCATCAAAAGGTCTTTGCATTTCCTTGCGTGCTTTTATAGATATTGCTTTTAAACTGCTTGATATGACCCCTTGTGACTAAATGGCCTATACCTAATTCCGAAATGGGTGCACACTTTTAGTTGGTTGTGGATTTTAAAGGTGGCATTCCCATATTTGGTCAAACTCTTGATCAGTCACAAACACACACCTCCACCTTCATCCAAGTTGTGCTAAGGCCTGATAAATGACTCCTGTGGTGTTTTTTGGGGCAGAGAGGGATGCTGGGAAACAAGAAGAACAGGACCCACATGAAAAGATTCTTCACCTTACTTTCATCTGTAGCCAAGATGCCTGAGAGAGAGAGAGAGAGAGAGAGAGAGAGAGAGGGCAAGGCCAGGGATTCGGCTAAACCTGCCGGTGAATGAAAACAAGCATTGGGAATATAAAGATGAGCATAAAATAAGACGCACATGATAGACAGACTTGCACTGAGAGGAAAATACTACATTTATGCATTTGGCAGAAGCTTTTATCAAAAGCGACGTACGGTGAATTTAAAGTATATGTTTTATCAGTTATGTGTTCCCTGGCAACCTGGAAATTGTTGTCCATTTGCAGGTTGGATATGTTTGCTGTTGTAGGTGTGCCACTCTCGCTATCTCTCAAGCAAAGTGTGTGTGTGTATGGGTCGAGAAGGCCAGTTTGCTTGAGGGAAAACATTGTCGTATCCCTCTGCTTATCTGTTTTGGAGACAAGTGGTCTACTGCATAACACTTCCTCTTGGATTGTGTCCTGAACCTCTCTTTCTGTCTCTCTTTCTCTGTAGGTGTGATGAACAGCAGACACGTGGACCTGAAGCTCAAGAAACTAACAGAGTTTCGACCACAGGGTTGCAGCTCTCCTTCTTCGTCTTCCTCTTCCTCGTCGTTGACTGCGTCTAGTAACTCGCCTCTGAGCCCGGAATCGGGCGGCCTGCAGGTATCCACATCTAGAGACATGTCATCTATCTATCTTTGCTTGTGCTTGCCTCTGCAACATTTAATGTGCTGTGCACAGTTTGCACCACAAACAAGATGAAAATATCATAGAAGAGGACCTTTTGCTTTTGTTTGATCTACTGTCTCGGGTTTAAAATACACTATGGCCCAGTTTCACAGACATGGCTTAGCTTAAGCCAGGACAATGCCTTAGTTGAATCAAGATACCGTAAAAATACCTTAGAAGAATGCATAATAAGTGTGCATCTCGAGACAAAACAATGGCACTGATATATTTTGAGATATTTCTGAGCAAGTTATATTCAGATAAGACTGGCCACACATCCATTTTAGTCTGGGGCTAGCCTTAAGCCTTGTCTGTAAAGCCGGGCCTATGTGTTTTTATATGTTAAGCCAGAACACTTTAACAGGCATTAGACATCTAATATCCAAGACCTCTGTCATATCAAACGTGACCTTTTCTGACAGAGAGAGAAGGTGAAAAAGCTTTAGGCACATTGACAGCCGTGCATGGCTCACGACAAGCGCTAGATTGATTTGTTGCATGTTTTATATACCAGGGATCTATATGTGTAATGTAAGCACATGAATACCTGTCTATAATTGATATGATTAGTGTGTGTGTGTGTGTGTGTGTGTGTGTGATGACCTGCTGTCTCGCTGCTGTATTTAGAGCCCCCAGGTGGTGACTGCAGGGTATTTTCAGAGACCACAGAAGTCTATACTGCTATACTGAACTACATTCCCTCTACCTGTTTGCCCTCTTTCTCTGGCTCTTGCTCGCGCTCCGTCTCTCTGCTGACAGAGAGGTTTTCCTGTAAATAGATGTTGACAGGATTGTAGATGACTAGTGTTGTGGTGGTTTGTGTTGGTAGAGTTATTCAGTGATTTGCAGCAGATGTGAAATGACTGGTTGAGGTTTACGGAGTCTTCTCTTCCGGTACATATCGGCAAATAATACTAGATTATTTCTAAAAACAAGCAAAGGAAATAAAAAGTAAATTACATTATCTTGCAAAATTATGTCTTTCTAGTATTATTTTGGGTAACCTGTAGAAGAACCATTACTTTGCTAAACCTAAATGCAACAAAGTTACACAACCCGTTGACTTATTGTTGTAAAAAAAATTAACATACAATAAAATTAAACAAATTGTTTATTAAATACCATTATTATGCAGCAAAATATAAATGTATTCAAATATAAATATTATTACACTATTAGCCACTAGCCAGACTGAAAAACAAACACAGACCAGAAGGTAGTTTAGGGCCAGGTGTGTATGTCTGTTGAAACCGTCTATAGATTCCAGAATTAAATTATTTTAGGGGGTTACTTAGGGCTTGGGATAATAATAAAAAGTATTGTACAGCAAAACATAATTGACTGGTTTCACAGATAAGGCTAGTCCCAGACTAAAATAAAAAATCTGTCTAAAAATGTATGTCTTAACTGAAAATAAATTCCCATGACATATCTTAAAATAAGAGAACACACCAGTAAAAAGGAATTTTAACAAAAGCGACTTACACATCCTAATTTAACTAAGACAAATTTCCCTCTTGGTGAGGTTTCTGATACTTTGATTTATTATACTGTCAAAATGTTATGCAATATTATCTTTCACATTAGATTTAACACTTGTGTCAAGAAGTGGAGCATCAATATCAGTGCAGGAACCCATCATTTAAATGACATTATGGATTCACTGAAATCTAAACACTTTTCGCAGATCCATCTGGAATATTGCTGGTAAAAGCTTTTAGCGACTCTGCCTCTCTCGTGAACAGTCCAGCACCTGCTGCAGACCTGCACAACAGCCCAGGGGAGGATCCAGCAGGGTTACAAATAGCAAGGCTTTGAAGAAAGAGCAGCTTTCTCTCTCTCTCTCTCTCTCTCTCTCTCTCTGCTCTTTTCACCATTGCGGCCTCGATGAATGACTGATCTTTTCTTTCTTTGCTTCTTTTTTTCTCTCATGATATTTTCAACCTTTGCCTTATTTAAAACAAAAGACATTAGGACCACTTTCTTTCTATTTCTTAAGGGCTTAACAAACCCAGCCTCCTGTTAGCACTAGACTGCCTAGTCTTAAAAAACCCTGAATCAACCGCTCCGCTCCCTGGAGGATTCTCCTATGCCACAATTCCTCAAGGCCAGGGTAGAATGGTCCAGGACAGAGCCGTTTCCCCCAAGCGCACACCCAGTGTTTTCAGTTGTGTCTCATTAGCAATTGTCTCTATGCACTGTGAGCCTGCTGCCGTGGTGGTGCACGATAACCGCCTGCAATGAGCAGCGGACCGCAACATTAGTCACGCATCCCAAAAACACACACGCACGCATCTCTGCCAAAATAATACCCACCGCCACAATAATGATCGGGGCGATAACAGATTAAAAAGCTCTGATCGCGATGCGGGGATAGCCATGATATCTACCCCAGCCAGGGGTACCGAGGGGCCGTGGGGGCAGGTGTTTCAAGGAAGGTTTGTAAACTGGGGTTGGAGGCCTCGGGTCCTTCGGGAGAGGGAGATTCTAGCAAGGCTTTGGGTTTGAATCCTGTTTGTTTTCTTTGGACTTTAACACGAGAGGAATCAGACGGGGTTAAAGGGCTTAGTTGTTCTGTCTCTAGAGATTCAGGCTGTTGAATGTGGCGGTTTAACACATAAACGCTCACAGCTTTGGTTTTGTGTGATGAGTACTTGGATTTAGGGTGATTTTTTTTTCTTTTTTCTTTTTCACCAACATGACGTAATGTTTTCAAAATGACCTATAGGAATTTCTAAACCTCGGAGGTGAAGTGTGTATTGTTGCGACACTTAAGTCACCAGTCAGATTTGCAATGATTTCCCTAAACTTCGTAAAACTGTCTCACTGCATATTTACGTAATTTTTTAAGCCTGTTTTATAATGTCAGAGGTGGTTTTGGATTCTCAAGATGCCTCAGGAGAAGGTGCAAATTAGGACTTTGACAACTAATATTTTCTCTGAATAAATGTGTTGGGTCTGTCAGATAAACAGCTTTTACTCATTCTCAAACATTGAGACACTAAATGAGTTTAGGATAAATTCTCTTCTCCAGGTACATTCTAATTGCATCTTTGTTTTCAAGTTATCATTTAAGAATGAACAGGCCAAAGTCTGTGTCTTCGCTTGTATGTCTGTATGCGCGCGGGCGGATGTGAACGCTTGTCTTTATTAGCTGTTTGGTTCTTGTACACACACCAGTGAGCTAGCGTTTGCGCTAACAATGTTTCTCCCACTCAGTCTCAAGCAGTGGAACGTGTTCGCTAATTGCGAACTTTATTAGACGTTTCCTATTATTATTAACATTGCAGATGTTATTCTGAACACTGTCGTTTCGCTTTCCAGTCTGCTTGGCTTATTGGGCCCAGCACATAATAACACATTTAAATATTGCGGTGATTGGAAGCGGCGGCGAGAAGCCGCTAACACGTGTTCGCTTCCAAGACAATAGTGCTTTTAATTTGCATAATCTGAATACATTTTCTGGCTCAGGTTTTGTTGAAAGTAGACTTAATTGCCTTATTTTCTTTGTGCTTGTGAGTTAATGTGGGACTTCGAGATGTACCAAATGCCGCAGAACCTTTCTTCAACCATTCTTCAGGCGTGGCACTCCATCGTTAAACATTTCTTGGTCATGTGTGTCTAATTTGTCTCTCTCCTTTAATGTCAACTAGCAACTAAAGCAACTTTTATTCAAATGACTCTGCTCTACTTTTAAGTTGGCTGCACTTTTTTCTTTCTAAACTTTGTTTTTTTATGTCTTTATAGAATAATGTAGATGAGCTGAACGCTCAGCGTCTTCGCAGGGCTACAGAACGTCTGCGCAGTCCTGTCGTTTTCCACAAGGAGTCAGCTGTCAGGAAAACACAGCTTAAATCCTTCAGCCAGTTTGTGGAGACCAGGCCAGGTAAGGGCCTCTGATGTCACTTCCTTATATTTTACTACTACCTCTCTATTAAATACATGAGTTTACCAGAAATATAGATTTTATAACACTTAAAAATGTATTTTATAATGCGCAGAACGAGACCGCAGGCAGAGACGATCATCAAGTTTAGCAGTTATTACACAAAAATATTTAACTGCAGAATTTTGAGACCTTTTTTGACCTATCAGAAGAGCTGTGTAATAATGAATATACAGTTCTCACAAAAGTGAGTACACCACTCACATTTTTGTAAGTATTTTATTGTACATTTTCATGTGACAACACTTAAGAAATGACACTTTGCTACAATGTAAAGTACAGTGAATTTACAGCTTGTATTACAGTGTAAATTTGCTGTCCCCTCAAAATAACTCAATACACAGCCATTAATGTCTAAACCGCTGGCAACAAAAGTGAGTACACCCCCAAGCAAAAATGTCCAAATTGGGCCCAAAGTATCAATATTTTGGGTGACCACCATTATTTTCCAGCTCTGCCTTAACCATCTTGGGCATGGAGTTCACCAGAGCTTCACAGGTTGCCACTGGAGTCCTCTTCCACTCCTCCATGATGAAATCACAGAGCTGGTGGATTTTAGAGACCTTGCGCTCCTCCACCTTCCATTTAAGGATGCCCCACAGATGCTCAATAGGGTTTAGGTCCATCACCTTTACCCTCAGCTGGGGTCGTTATCATATTGCCCTATGGCCCAGTCTCAGTACATGTTGGCATTCATGGTTCCCTCAATGAACTGTAGCTCCCCAGTGCAGTAAGCACTCATGCAGCCCCAGACCATGACACTCCCACCACCATGCTTGACTGTAGGCAAGATGTACTTGTCTTTGTACTCCACCCGGTTTCCGCCACATAGCTTGACACCATCTGGACCAAACTTCAACCTCTTTAGCAATGCTGGCAGCACTCATACGTCTATATCCCAAAGGCAACCTCTGGATATGACACTGAGCACGTACACTCAACTTCTTTGATTGACCATGGGGAGGCGTGTTCTGAGTGGAACCTGTCCTGTTAAACGGCTGAGGGTCTTGGCCAACATGCTGCAGCTCAGTTTCAGGGTCTTGGCAATCTTCTTATAGCCTAGGCCATCTTTATGTAGAGCAACAAATCTTTTTTTTCAGATCCTCAGATAGTTCTTTGACATGAGGTGCCATGTTGAACTTCCAGTGACCAGTATGAGAGAGTGAGAGCTACAACACCAAATTTAACACACCTGAGACCTTGGAACACTAACGAATCAAATGACACCTGGGAGGGAAATGGCTAATTGGGCCCAATTTGGGCATTTTCAGATAGGGATGTTCTCACTTTTTATTTCCAGCGGTTTAGACATTAATGGCTGTGTGTTGAGTTATTTTGAGGGGGCATACAAATTTACATTTGTATACAAGCTGTACACTCAATACTTTACATTGTTGCAAAGTGTCATTTCTACAGTGTCGTCACATGGAAAGATATAATAAAATATTTACAAAAATGTGAGGGGTGTACTCAGTTCTGTGAGATACTGTATTTAATGCATGAAGATGGTCAAGCCTGTAACACTCGGGTTTGTTTTCATATTACAAGCAGGTCTTCCAATTACGCTTAATCTGAAGATAGCACTGAAGTGTCTCTTTAGAGACCTTCAGGAATAATAACAGTTTGATATCAGCTGTATGAGGTGTTTATATATGCCGTGTGATTGCTTTAATGGACATATCAGATCTGAGTGATTGTATTTAAATGGGCTTCTTCTGATGAAGAAAAAACATCTTATTCATTTGCCATTCTGCCGAACTCTATCAACTTTCAGCATCTCTCGCTTACTTTCTCTTTTCAGAGGTTAAAAGGCAGAGATCAGTACCTGAAGATCTGAAGCGGACGGGCGAGGAGAGAGGTCCTGTGACGGAAATAGATGGACGAAAGCCAACTGAAGATGAAGTACTTCATGCATATTTAAATTCTCTGTTGCCGCTGCTGGTTCTGACGCTAGCGTGATATACAGTAGGGTCAAATCACACACATGCAGTCAAATCTTCTGTGAGGGAGTTTTATTTAACATTGATGTCACATTTATTTGTTCTGTTGAAAACGAAGAAAGATATTTCAAAGAATTTTTGCAATTTTCGGTTCTGGGGCATCTTTCACTAACATAGTTGAAAAAAATATTGTATTTTTTTGTTCCGTTAAACACAAAATGAGATATTTAGAAGAATTTATGAAAGTAAATGTTCTGGGACACCTTGGGGCAATTAAATTGTTCCTACAATATAAGGTAGTCAATAATGTCCCAAAACAGAAAATTGCTAATATTCTAATAATCTTTATGTTCAGCAGAATAAAGTATAACATGTAAACAGGTTTGGAACAACTTGAAGGTGAGGAAATTATGACAGAATTTTTGGGTGATCTAGCCCTTTAACCGCCACAAAGAATCCATAACGGTTGAGTAGTTTTAATTTAATACAATGAACACAAAAAAAATGTATATAAATTAAATTAAAAATAACCAATTTATAGACCACTTCCGAAAATGTAAACAATGCTGGTCCAGAACTGGTCGGAAATAACTTCCTGTTTTAGTTTTTTAACACTGTGTTACCATGTGAACAGAATACAACCAACAGAAAATGTCTAAACAAATCAAAATGTCAAACAAACATCTTTAAGAATTATATATGTATGATTTAAAAAAATAAATGTAAAAGTGAATCTGTGAAGTGGTATATATTATGGTTTGTTTAAAGTCCTTCATTCTCCACGTCGAAAAAAAAAGATTTAGTTATTAGAGCACCACATATATACAGCCAAAGCAAAGAGAAATGCACCCTGGGAAGAGTGGGACAGATAAAGACAGACAGAGAGAGAGAGAGAGAGAGAGAGGGTCAGTTGAGACCAACTCTGCCCCCTCTCTGTGTAGGGGTTAATGGGTGTTGAACTTGCCCATTACCCAGCTCAAGCTGAATTACCCAGCGAATGATGTTTGCATTAATATAATATATATGGAAATTTCAACACTTAATTATGGCAGAGGCGAGGGCAGGGGGAGGGGGCTGATCATGTGTAAAATTGATTTGTTGGAGAAGTATTTGATAAAGCGACGAGGAAGAGGAAGGTGGAGTTTGATGGACAGCAGAAGGAATCAGGCAGAAAAAGTGCTGTCTTGGGGAAAATAAAACTTTTTTCCCCATTTCCCTCTTTTCCATTATAAAATAAGGTGCATCAGCACTAAATATATATATATATTTTTTTCCAGCTATCTGTAGGTTGGGAATTTAAATGAGTGGGCTTTTTCTCCCCCCTCCTTTCCTGAGAATAGTCAGAGTTTAGGTGGCAAGGATGAAGGAGAGATTGATGAACAAGTGGAATAAAAGAGGACTGTCACAATCACGCACACTTAGAAATAAGCGTGCAGTTGAATTACTGTGTTTCTCTTTAATCACTGTCTCATCCTTCACTCCCACGAGCCAGAGGGGATTGAAAGGGGGAGTTTGCTGACAAATGTGTACATGAGAGTAAATTTGCGCATGTGTGTGGATCTGTTAGATCCCTGCTGATAGGCCCTTAGGCTCTGACCCACCTCTTCCATATATTTCAATTTAGTCTCTCTTTAGTGTCGCACCCGACTGCTGTCATATTCTGTTATACCGGAGGTCAATTAGTATTTGAATGTGTGTGAATGCAACCTTTTGTCTAAAGCATCACACATGGTCCGTAAGTGAATAAATGTTTGTTATAGCTGAAATGTGCTGTGGATTATCAATTTAATATACAATTTTCTCGTTTTTAATTTTTGTATTTTTACAGGATGTGCTGCATGTACATTAGTAGGCTTAGTAGATTGCATTTATTATATTAAATACATGTTTACATATTGTGTTTTAGATTAAAAAAAATATAGATTTGACTTATTTTTTTATTTTTTTCATAACTTATTTATTATTATTTTTATGTTTTATAATTGATCAAATCCATGTTTTATAATTTACCAGTTTTTATGCTTATTTAACAATGATTTCTAAAAAATGTTTATGCTTTTTTAACCCTATTTGATGTGGACAACAATACACACAGGAAACACAATAAGCAGTAGAAAACGAAAGAATGATGGGCTTCATTAAAGCAAAACTCACATGTCATTATACCCACTGTAGCTAATAAATAGCAAAACCTCTACGAACGCAGGATGCCATGCTTTATTTTCCGCCTCTCATCACTCTCCCCCTCTCGTTTATTCTCTGTCAGCAGAAAGCGTTCAAAGACACCAGTCAGTACGTGGTGGGAGAACTGGCGGCGCTGGAGAGCGAGCAGAGGCAGATCGACACTCGGGCCTCGCGCGTGGAGAAGCGTCTGCGCTATCTCATGGACACAGGTACGCCGCCCAATTACACTGTAAACAGTTTTGGCAAATTGAGCGTTCACAAACTCTTATGGAGTTTGGGAAGTGTGAATCTTTGAAGCCGGGATGTTGGGGCGGCAGCGGGGATATGAAAAGGGGCGGTGAGGATGCAGGAAGGCTCTCTGGGCCGCCGTGATAAGAGAGCCTTCATGGGTGCTGATAACTAGTGCTGATAGCGTCCGCCAGCCAGCCACTATTGAACAGCACCGCGCAGCCATGCGCAACAGAACCCATATCTGGCCTTCAATGATATGCTGTAGGAGAGAGAGAGGGAGGGCAGGAGAAAGGGGGATACGGCAGAGGGGTAAAGGGTGAAGAGGCGAGGAAGAAAAAAGGGGAGGGGTGGTGTTAGGGGCTGGACCGAAAAAGGGAACGTTGAAATAATGAAAGACACATTAATAGATACATGCGCGCGTGCTCTATTGCTCTCTCGCTCTCCCTCTCACATATACACATATGAAAGGTTGTGGAGCAATCTTTCAGGTGTATGTAGCAGGAAAAAAGGGCCGTCGGGGCTTTGTCAAATGCGTGGAGCTCCATTTCTAGCAAGGCACCTCAATAAGTGAAATTGGAGAATAGCTTCATGGCCATCCGGATGCTGATAGGAAACAATCATTTCTCACAGGGCAGCTTTGGGAAGTCGGGGTGGAAAAAAGGGAGGGAAAAATAGCCGGTTGAATTTTTATGCTTCTCCGTCGCATTGAAACGATATCAAGACTATCAGTTTTGTGTTTGCCCAACCTTCCATCCATTTCTCTCTCTCACTTCACACTCACCTGGACCCTGTTGAAGTCAAAGCCATCGTGTCCATTTGAAGTTTTTTTTTTGCAATGATATGGGGCTTGAATACCTAGCAGGAGAACTGTACCAAACATTTTAGAAAGATTTATACACTCACAGACAGAAATAAGAAGCACTGTTACACACCAGACCACATGTACGAGTCTCACCTTAATGTGCTTACCTGGTTAAGCTAGTGCATGCATTTTACTGTTCTCAATGCTGTCAGGTTCACAAGACTACTGTTGTACATGTTCCATCAACAACAGCTTCAATAGCTAATATATATACTCCTATATAAATTGTTTTTCTGAAATTACTATTCATACGTCAAATTATCGTTTTAGTTTCATTCTGTGAATTACAACATTTCTCCGAAGTTGTTTTTTTGTTTTTTTCTGTGGCTGTATATATTTAAAACAAACTAGATTATATGTTAGAGTATGTAATGTACAGTATTTGAAGTATTAAATGCCATATACTGTTGATTTTGTATCTACAGTACATAATGTAGGTCCGTGCCATGCTCTGTGTTCGTTAAATCAGTATCCGCTTAAATTGTGATGTAAGCAATACTGTTTCAAGTGAGGGTTCCATGTAAACAACCGTTAAGGGGCACTTTTTTATTTATATCACACATTTACGTGAAACTGTTATAGGTTCACGGTGTACACTACAGGCTCATAGATGTCAATATTTAAATAAATTGTCTGGATATCTGGGATTTTGTTATGAAGGGATTTTGTTATGTAGATAAAGTGTTTTTTTTTTTTCAAAAGTTTAACAGCAAACAATCAGTTTATATTAGCATTGTATGTTGTTTGCCTATAGCATCTGATAATGGTATATGGAAATTGTGTATGACCTTCCTTCCTTGTGACTTCAGGCCTCACAACCGGTTTGCTTATTTTACTAAGAAAATTCTTTCTTACACATTTATGTATATAAGACTAACACCTTTATATATAAATATCAAAACAGATATACTGTATATACATACAGTATATAAAAAAAGTTTACATTAAAAACGTCGAATAAAACTATTTGTTACACCCCATCCCCCTCTCATTATACAGTACGCTTTGCTTTATTCTGCTGGGGTTTTTTTGCGTTTGTTTCCCAGATGAATTCACAGTAATTGGGCTGGTTAATTTATTTACTGTGCGCAGTTCACAGCACATTAAAGAATGGAGATAATTGAACACGAATTGTCAAGTGTCTTCTGATATCAGGCGTATTACAGAAGGGAATGCGTATAAAACTCTATTTCCATGCAACCATTGTTTATGGTAATTAAGTACACAGATGTATTCCTTGGTTGCCTTCCAAGCTTATGGCGACTGCTATTGTTGTCTTCTATTAATATGTAATCAGTAAATAGTTTAATTTTCTAATCTGCAGTTGGAGAATTCACTTTCTAACAGCTCTTAATTATGGCAGAGTCCTAATGATGCAGCCGCTGATGGGCTAGAAGTGCCGAGCGCTCGGGGGAACAGCCAGGCCTGCGGTGGCTCCCGCCTAATGAACTTGTTATTCCCACACCAGAGGGAGCAGTGTCCTACACACATACACTCGCCAGCAGCTCAGCCAGCATCTCTTTTAGCCACACGCCCGGAATTACGTCTAAATGTGTTATTGTCACCCAGATTTTCGGAACATATCAATTTTGAACCTATTGCCAAATCGAAAGAGAGGTATTCACACACCAGCCATTCTGTCCTGGGCACAATGCCTCGCTGAAGTGCATTGAACATTTTCAGCGCGTAGCATTGAAACGCGTGTAAATGTTATCTCTGCGGCTTTTGATACTACGCAACCCCATGAATGCATCTGCCTGACATCTGCTCAACATGCATTTATGCACACATATGATTTTCAAATTGCTTTATAACCTGCAACAATGAATGCAATTATGAAAATAATGGCATTTAAAGGTGCTCCAAACCCACACACCTACAGAGTCCTCGATAAGAGATTTTTAAAAAGCACAGAGGGAAGAATGAGTTTTTTGGGAGATTAACATATGTTTAAAAATTGCACTTGAGTCTGATAAGATTGACACAGGTTTTATTGCATGCTAATCCTTCCTCTTTTTCTCTGCCGCGGTCACAGAAATTCATACAAGACGGATATCATCAGCTTAATGTAGTTTACAGACAAGCCATCGCATTCCGCGCTGGTAAAACAGAGATTCTGTGGCGTTAGAAAAGGTTTGAGATTGACACGCTGACGTGGTCGTTTTTATTGGTGGCTTTTTTTCAGAACCTTAGACTTGAAACGCCATTTTTGTTTGTCATTTTATTCCCTTCTCCCCCATCAGTTTTCCCACATTAATTCTCCATGCCCACATTCCAAGGCAGCGGTGGTCATGCAGAAATAATTGCTCGAGTGTCTGCGTTTATAGATCTCCGCTCCGCCAAGACTGAAATGGAATTGCTTGTGTGGCTAAGGCAACATGCTTGTAACCGTCCCCTTAGTTTGACTAAAGATTTAAGCTTGGCTACGTGAGTCGCATAGGGAAATGGTCTCCAAGCTTAGACAACAGCTAACCGCTAACACAGCTTTAAGTATATTATCAGGCAAGTTCTTTCAGAAACGTATTGCTAAAGAAGCTTAACATTAATTATTGTAACTTTGGGAAGATTACATCCACAGCATGCTTGTAAGCGGTGGCATACTCCTCTTGACCTCCTATGCAAGAGCTTAAAGACACTAGAATGGCATTTCAGCAGCATTAATGGGATAACCAGTATAATCTTTCCACAGTAAGAGAAGGAAAATTGTTTAGAGCATAATACTCGTCCCGGTTCTGTAGACGAGACATTTTGTGATGTCTCCTGCATTCGGCACTCATCGGTTAAAATCGCCGCAATCGTAAACTCACGCTGTTCTCTTTCTTCTGTCCTCACTTTCCCTCTGTCTTATTATTTCTCTTCCCTGGAATTTGTATGCTAGTTCAGTACCTTGTCCGTTATAATTTTCAAGACCTTGTTTAGCCTTCCTGCCAGGCGTGCGCAGCGAGAGGAGGAAAGTAAGTACGGAGACACAGACGCAGGAATTTGGCTCATAAGGGTGGCTTTTATCAGCACGACCAATGGCCAACGGTTGATCTGGAAGGTGAACGTCTATTCAGGTTCAGTGCCGGAATATATGCTCGTCTTCAAGAGCTGGTTAACATCAGAATGGTCCATTTTTCGCTGCTGGATTTTTTGGCCTTTGTTCCTGGCGCTTGTTTTAAATCTCTCCGGACCTTTACACGCAGATCGCCGTTGTGACCTTACGTCTTCATTTATTCATATTGTAAGACATTGGTGATGTATTAAAAAGTCAAAATAATGTCCGGTTTATTGGGGTTTTAGAACGGTCAGTATAAGAAGAAAAAATCATTACATCAGCGACATTAAATCTCTACGGCTGTTTGGGTGTTCAGAGAGTAAAAACTATTTAATTAGTTAAGTTGCATTGACTTCACATTCAAACCCCCAAACAGCACCCCTCCCTCCAAAAGCTTTTCCCAGATGTGAAGAGGGTTTTTTGGTCCGGTGTCAGGCTTTCAAACATTCTTTAACAGTTGGATGAAAGGGGATTTTAAGGAAGATTAGAGAACGGGATCCTCCAGGCATTGTCTGAGAATCTTAAGATAAAACGCACGGGGTGGATGATGTCTTGAGGGGGTAGGGTTTGTTGGTTGCTGGAGATAGGGCCTGCATTGAGAGACATGTAATTTATATTTTTATAACGGCACGGAAATTACACGAGTCGGGTCCCTCTCTACCCCCTGTTTGTTTTCTCTTTACGCTTTCATCCGTCTGCCCCCCCCCATGCGTTATGCAGTGGCCTTGCTGTCCTCTAAATTGCTGGTGTGAAGTTAAGTTAAATGCTGCTACATGTGGCATTGCAGGCAGGCAGTGATATGCCTGATTAACATTTTCAAAAGAGGCACAATGATGGCGCTTATTATAATCTCCCCTTTATTGAAGCATCTTGAGGCCTTTTCATCTCTCTCTCTCTTTGACTGCCGTTCCAGTAAAACCCAGCCAAACGCAGCTAGTGCCATGCCACTGCGGCTCTATGTGCGCAGAAAAACCTCTCCACAACGTCAGCCAAGACCTCGATGATCTCCTGGGCTCTTTTGGTTCATTTTTTTGTTGTATTTTTGTGCCACTGGAGTGTGTGTCTGTCTTTAGTTTTATAGGATTTTTGTCTTTATTGTGGAGGAGAGTGAAATATGGGATTGGTACACCGCCCGACGGTTTCAAAGTTCATCCCTGTGATCATGAGAGACCGTTTTATTCATTGTGCGATTATTATAATATATTTTTTGTAAAAAAACATATTTTTATTCTGGTAGGATCAGCCAGGTAATTTTTTTTCTTTAACCTCTGGAAGCCTACCAAAACAGTTTGTGTGCGCGGGACTCTGTTTGCATAATTGATCATTATTTGGTTTACAAATTGTCTCCTGACAACATAATTGAATTTCAGTCATGCACTTGATTAATAGACCTTTTCATATGGAAACTGATTAAGACGCACTTTACAATTAAGTGTAATGACGCGGGGTTGGCCCGTAATTAGGGCCATTCACTTGCTAACAGCCCTGCTATGCTAGCCCAGTTGTTGTTCATTTCCCTTTGTATGGCCCTCTCTAGGCTACACATTCCTCTAACGTACTACCTGAACCTTATCAGCACACAGCTTCTTCCCCAGCCCACCTTTAGCATGCTAAAACACGCTAACGACACCCAAAACAGCTCATTTAAGCTAATGGAAATGACCATTTAAATGCTATTGTTCTGCTGTTAGCCACTTAGCAGAGATGAAGAGATAGCAAAGGAAGACACTTTTACAGTTACCATAGGGAGGAGACTCATTATCAATTTGTCCTGAGGAGAGAAAGAGAGAGAGAGAAGAAATAGAAGGGTTTGAAGGGGGGAGAAAAGAAAACGCCAGAATCCACAACGCACATACGTGGAGGGCGGCTAATAGTGTTAGCACATCCATTACTCTCCTCGGCTTAATTCATTAAGCAAATTGGGCGGGAACCGCATTGGCCTTGTTGAAATACGTGCAATATGACACTGCTCAAATTTGTTCTAACACATGGCCCGGGGAGACGAACCGTCCGCTCTAATGGGGGAGGAGGGGCAAATTATGCAAAGGCACACCGCGGGAGGGAAGTAACTACAACACGGAGGGAGTAGAACACCTCCACCCTGAACTAACCTCATTTTCCTCTAATCCAAGCTGTGCCACATTCCTCGTCTTCTCTCAGTTGTGCCTTTTGGCCTGGTGTTCTCAATCTAGTTTAGCAAGTGAATGTAGAGGTAGCTTCTTTATACGATATGCCATGGCATTATAGAGTATTCCTATAGACGGTTTCAAGGCATCAACATAAACAGACTGCACGCTTTTGTGGCCCAAATTTACCTTTCGATTGACTTCCACAAAGAATAGAGTCCCTGGAGATTATTTCTAAAAACAAGCAAAAGAAATAGCAAGTAACTTACATTAGCTAGCAAGTTAAAAGTATGTCTAGCCAGTTTAATTTTGGGTTACCAATAATGTTGACCGTTACTTGACTGAACTTAAATCTGACAGTTACACAACCCATTCAACAGATTGTTTATTTAATCAAATTAATATAGCATAAAATTCAACGTGTAATTCATTTAATACAATTAGTATTATAAATTGATTAAAATTTAAATTATTATATTATTAGCCACTAGCCAGGCCGATAAACAAACACAGACCGGAAGTTAACTTCGGGCCAGGAAAAGCTTTTTCATCCGATTAAACAGTCTATAGCTCAACTGGTCGAGCATGGTGCTTGCAACATCACAGTTTCGAGGGAATAAACTTACTCTACTTGAAACTCAGAATGAATTATTTGAACATGCACATTGTTTTGGATAAAAGCATCTGTCAATGTATAAATGTCAGCCTTAGTGTTTGACATACTTGTGTTATCATTTTATAACACAAAGTTTTTAAAAAGCTTTTGACAGTCTTTTAAAAGCTGCAAGTCTTCGGGGCACAACAGATGCGTGTCACTCATCGCAACTGTTTGTTCAGAAGTTGCCATTTACTTGAAAGACAGATTAAGCAAATAAAAGCAAATCATATGTTAGCAAGAAAAACATTCTGCTGTTGACAGGATCTTGCTGCTTGTGCTAATTTGTCGTCTCTACAGGTAGCCGCTTCAGCGTCTCTCACGGTTTAGTGTGAATCTAAATGGAGAGTTGCTCAAGCTCTGATAACCCCCTAGAATTTCACACCTCTTCGTATGTAAACAGAGGGCCCTAAGTAGATGAGATAACAGATACAGTATAGATTTAAACGGCTGCAATATGTGCTTAACGTAAACAAAGTCAGTCTTGAAGGGATACTTCACCCAAAAAAAAAATTGTCATCATTTACTCACCTTCGAGTTGTTCCAAATCTGTATAAATCTTTGTTCTGATAAACACAAAAGAAGACATTTTGAAGAATGTAGGACAGCAAACAGTTCAGGGGCACTTTTGACTACCATTGTATTTTTCCTACTATGGGAGTCAATGGGGGGAAAGCTGTCTGATTATAAGCATTCTTCAAAATATCTCTCTCTGTGTTCCTCAGAACAAATACATTTATACAGATTTGGAACAACTCGAAAATGAGTAAACAATGACAAATTTTTGGGTGCAGTATCCCTTTAACTATCATGTACAAATATCCTTACGTTTTGTTTTGAGTAAAATGTACTGCCTGCTTCATTATTGGCTTGTGTTGACAAATGGTATGTTACTGTAATCCAAAAGATATAAGATGGTCATATTCATAATTATTATCTGTACATCTGATAAACTTAGATCATGTAAAGTCTTAGATTCATAATATTTTTGTAAGAAAATACTCATGGAGTGGCACATTTGTGACCATTTTCTTATAAAATTTTAAATCGGTTGGGCAGTCAACTTAACGCAGTTAGTTTAGCTTTGAGGAGGAGCAATAAATGGAGGCATGAATGCAACCCTTTTTTCATTTGGTTGTGTGGAGATTGTAAGAAGCTTCACATCACAGATACATATGTATGTGCTCACAGCTCCCTCCTGGAAAGCACCTTTTTACATGTACATGTCTACTGGGGTACCAGATACCCTCCCCCCGCCCCAGCAAACAAGCCTCCCCTCGGTCAGCTAATCAGTACCTCGGCTAGATGCATTGTGACACTATGCAGATGTATTTACATTGGAATAGGAGAATCAGGGGATCCTAAACTCAGGCATCGAAGTTAAAGAGAGAGAATACCCAAGGCCAACAAATAAATGAAAGTTTGCTTAAATCCGTGAGATAATAGGGTCTGTGTTCAGACTTACCACAGTGGAGAGATAAACACAGGGATTACTTGGGGGTATGCATCAGTTGTTTTCTGCTGGGTGGCCTTACTTGTCAAAAAGGGGGAAAAGGGGAGAGAGAGAAAGAGAAAATGGAGGAAAAAAAACGTTTAACGCAAGGACATTCACATGGCACATTGAGAAAAGAAGTACCGCTAATTCCATCAAAGCAAGAGAAATCGGCCATTAATTTATTCTGGTCTCTCCCTCCCCTGTAGCTATTGTTGCTTTGGTTGTTGATCATTTCGGTAACATCTGGTCATTCTTGGGTCTTTTTGGATGGTAGCTAGCATCAAACAGTCAACCCCACCCCCATAAAATGATTGAAAAATGCCTGTTATGTCTTGCTGATGGTTGGTAGGAATGGGTAGGATCTACTGTGTTCTCCTGGAGAACTATTTTTGTAATCTTTCCGAATAGAACTCAGAAATATCACTGCAACGTATCATGAATAGAACATTTAATTCAATACCTAACATCTATTTTGCACAGTGGATGATGCTTGTTATTATATATTAGGAAAGATGGAGAGATTGAGCATTTGAATCAAGGGTTTGTGGAGAAGCAGATTATGACTTCCGTGGTGACTCCTTCCAGCTTTGGGGAAATGAGCTGTTGACATTCTTCAGGGTCATCATTCAAGATAGCAAGCCAACCAGCAGGATTTACCCGATAAACCCATCCAACTAGACCTTTATCCATTTCACTACAACAGGGAAAGGCACAGGCGAGATGGAAACGGTTACCGGTTAACACTGATGGTTTGCTTGTTCCATCAGAGCTGGAAGCATTTATTCAGACATGATGGATACTATCCTTTTCATTTTGACTGAACCTTCTTTACTGCTATGCATTAATGAAAATATGTAATTTTTATGTAAAGAATGAATATATATCGCTCGAATGGGTTTCATGAAAATATAAAGCATTCTATCAATATCAGTTCAAGTTTTGATATATATATATATATATGTATTGACATACTGTATATGGTATATCACACACATTTTTAGTCGATGGCTAGTGGTCAGCATTCCTTGCATAGATATAGCTTTAGTGTATATTCAGAATTTTTCATATGGTGGACCACTTCAACAGAATTGTGACCCTGGACAACAAAACTAGTTTTATGGGTCGATTTTTCGAAATTGAGATTTTGACATAATCTGAAAGCTGAATGATAAAGTTTTCGACTGATGTATGTGTTGTCAGGAAATGACAATAAATGGGAGATACAACTGTTTAAAAACTCTGGAATATGAGGGTACGAAAAATTCGAAATATTGAGAAAACCTTTGAAGTTGTTAATCAGAGGCACTGTAGCAGGCCATCCATTTTTATATATGTAGGGAATATATATTTACAAAATATCTTCATGGAACATGATCCTTACTTAATATCCTAATGATTCTATACAAAAAATCCATAATTTTGACCTGTACAATGTACTTTTGGCTTTTACCTAAAATGCTACTTAAGACTGGTATTGTGATCCAGGGTCACAAATGTGAAAATGAGGATCAGTTTTAAGGATGTAGAGAAATTGAGGATTTATTTTACGTATTGCGTGCTAGCTGAATGAAGTTAGTCATGTAGTATTCCTTTAATGTTGGTCTTTAATATGTTTTGTTTTATCAGCTAATCAATTTGCAGATCATATGAAAGCTTAACGGACGTAGACTGTTTTAGAAACACCGCTTTAATCTGTAGTATGATTTTCAGAGACCCGAACCGCTCTCTATGACCTATATTTAGAGGAGATTGAATGGCTGTGTGTTGATTCAATACATGTTTGATGGGGACTTTTGAAGACGAATCATTTACCTTCTCTGTCATCTCTTCAAGAACATCATCTTCACACACGAAGCCTCTGTCTGACAACGTTCGAGTCCTCTCCACCTTGGTCGAAATCATTTTTTCCCATAATTCTCTTGTGTAACCTGGGGCTAGCGCAGTTCCCCGTGGTGCGCTAGCCCCGGAGGAAAGACAAAAGCACAATGAAACGGGGAGCTTACCACCAACCGCTCTCACTGGAGCTCTGGAGTAGGGCCCACTATACAGCGCTGCCTCTCCAGTTCTGTCCCAATGCTAATGAGCCGACTCTGATCTTTCCTCTGCTTCCCGTGTTTTCAACATCTTCAAGGACCACATGGCGCTAGCAAAATAAAGACAACCAAATGAGAATTTTTAACGCTTTTTGTGTCAGGGCCTTTCAGCCAGCTCGCTCATTTAATATTCCCTCCGAGAAAGAAAGACGAGAATAAAGAAGAAAAGAAAAAAGGTAAAATGTGCAACAAGGAGTTTGAGGTGCTGGAGGGAAGGGAGGGAAGGGGGAGGTGTCACTAACATTCCTCCTCAGAGTTATCGCTCAGAATCAAATGATATCTAAATCGCCCAAAATATAAAAGACTCGTCACGACCTCCAGATTCTTATGTCTCCGTTAAAACCGACAGCCGAAATTAAACCTATTTGACAAATATCGGGGGGCGATATCTTTGAGCTTCATGATATCACTGACAGCTTCCAAACAAGAGGCAACAGATAAAGGGTGAAAGAGGGCCCGAGTCGAACAGAGACTCCTGCCGGCTGTTCACACACTCCTTTTTAATAGCTGCGTTCTCTATACAGAGGCACAGGCCAGTGGCTTGCATTAGTGCTAGAGACGGCTAGTTAATAGGATGATGTCTTTTAGCTTTTGTTATGAGATTATTAACCGGGATAGGTTTCTGCTCTCATCCCAGCCGCTGCTCTGAGGGCCTGTTGAGCACAAGTGCTAAAGTACGGCGTCCACACATTGTGCCGCGCTTGTATGGTAAAAGGCTTTTAATGAAACACCTTTCGGAGGACTTCACCAGGTGATCTTTTTTTTACCGCTCTCGTCCGCCACTCACCCGGCTTTAATTACCTGAAGTACTCTGCTTTTTCCAAAGGCCCTTGATTCAACGCCCTGTGTTCAATGCTCCCAAAAGTAGGCTTAAAGTGGGTGATAGAGGGAAATGATAGTATTTGTCAAAATACGAATGAGAGAAAGAGGAGAGGACCTCTGGCCCAGCGTTTCACCCTGAAGGTCATGTTAAGATAAAAGGGTTTTGTATTTTTTAAACCTTGGAACGCATTTATTTTTGTACGAAGATTACACAGATTGTATTTTAGGGTTGATATATGTTTCGGATCTATTATTTATTGCTTGTTCTATGTTTTAAATGCATTATTACCCTTGCTTAATGACAAAATGTCATCAGATTCGTATATGTTGTAGTATTTCTTGTTTGCTGGATGATGCAATTTACCCACCGTCCTCGTCATCCATGGAAATGTTTGTTTGTCCCGGTTTTCCACCCTTCTGTCATTTTGCATTATTATTTGTCCCAAGCATTGTTGTGAAGAGGGCTGTAATTGTTGTTTTGTAATGTAAACTGCCTGTCTTGGCTGTTATGCTCATCGGGAAGTTGAGATAGTGGACAGGCGGCACAGGGATTAAGCGGCAAGAAATGGACAACACTAGCTGATAGTCTGTCAGTCTGTGATAATGTTTATTGATTAAAAGGGAGGGGGGCATACAAACACAGTTTAATAGAGCAGGGGCCTGTGGACAGATTTTCACAGATTTTAAAATTCAGATAGTCTACGTTTTGTTCCTGGCCAATGTAAAAAATAATCGATAACTGAATTTATTTGATGTTTTTCTGTTAACACTTCACAATAAGGTGCTATTTGTTAACAATGAGTTAATGCATTAGCTAACATGAACTGACAATGAACAATACTTCTACAGCATTTATTAAAATACATTTAATCATTTACTAATACATTATTAAAATCAAACTTTGTCACTGTTAATGCACCTTGAACTAACATGAACAACTTTATTGACATGAACTAACATCGACAGGGGTGAATGAATGCTGGAAATAAAATTGTTAATTGAAAGCTAATGTTCGCTAACTAATAGCACCTTACTGTAAAGTGTTACCGTTTTTCTTTTCAGTAATGGGAGTAAAATACATCTCGGTTCAAACGTACCAATATTTGAAAACCTACGAAATATATTGCGTGGAAATTGTTTGTATTGTTCCCGCCGCATCAGACATGAAGTGAGACGTGTCTGTGTTGTTAGCCGGGGGAGCGGGGTTGTTTGCAGAGAGGGGCTGTTTGTGTTAACTGCGCTAAAGGGGCGGGTGAGAAAGAAGTATTAAGGTACAGCCTATCATCTGTCAGCCCTTCACCGAACGCTCAAACAATTACATGAAAGCACGTATGATAACAATGTATGTATAGCCAAGACTTTTCTGTCATTAAGAGACTTCAGCGATCCTGTTTTCCTCCCGTTTCAGTGTCTATCTGCCCCGCTTATGAATTCTTTCTCATAATCCGCAAACCGTGCAGCTGAAGGTCAATAATACCAGTGGCAATTGAAAACCGTTAGTGGATTGGCATCGGGACACTTTGCGGGGAATTAAATGCTAATCTGATTGTGTTCTGTTAATGCACATATGTCGGTGTGTGATAATTAAGTGATCATTCTCTAAACATACAATCCAAAATCTGTAAAATAATTTAATTCACTGCGATTTAATGGATCCTATTTAAATTGGTTTAATAACATCTTAAGCTCAGCATTGGTTATTTTGTACTTTTGTAAATAATAAGGCTTTAAATTTAGGGTTTTTTTTGAGAAAACCAAAGTTATTGAAGATCTCTGTTTTCCACACATCTCTTGTTGCTTTTTAGTCTCTCGGACACCTAAAAAGACCGGATAAATAGATAAATAGCAGACAGGGGAAAAGGTTAGTGGTTAACTAGGTTTAATCAAGAGAAAATGTGTTCGGTCCATTTTGAAACTAGCGAAACTGAGATTCGGTGTTGTGGTTAAAGGTAAACTACCTTCCGTCAGAGAGGCGCGGGGCGAGCGCGGCCCTTTTAGCCCACGCTAACAAGACTTCTCCACATTGCAGAGCCACTCAGAGTAATTAAATCAATCCTTTTGTACTCGCCGCTCTCTCCTTCAGTGACGAGAGAAGATCTGATTATTGTCTTCATGCATATTCAAAAAGACTCCCTGACTGACCCTTAATGAGCTTCTTCTCACTCGCACACAATACCTTCTTCATCTTGGCCTTTCCATCCCCATACTCAATTTTTACTCTTGTTTTTCTCTCTTTGTTTTTAACTTCCAAAACAAAAGTGGACACAGCTCTCGGCCGCAGAGACTGAACAGGCACGGAGCGTCAGCACGCTTAAAAAAATATATTGTAAATGTTCAAAATGTGGTGGGTGAGTGCAGATCTTCCCCTTCAAACTCCGATAGACAAATTGGATTACTGGGTATTGGATTAAACAGAAAACGGATGGATAAGAAATGAGACGAGCTTGCTGTGATCACAGGGTTTAATATATTTCTTTTCTTTTTTCTTTTCTTTATGGCCTCTTCTCTCCAACCCGGCCTGTTTTTTTCTTCTCGAGTAAAGACACCCGGCTCTTAGCAGGACTCGGGATTAATTTGTAATTTTTCTGGTTTTTAATGCTTTATAAAGATTTTTATCTAAATCAAATGAAGCGGAATTTTGTAATTAAACAAAATGCCAAGCAAAACAATCCCCCTGTTGTGTAGGTTTACTTCAGAGTTATTTAGTTTTTATCATTCAGTCAATATCTAAATAAGGCTCTAATTAAAACAACAACCTTAAAATAACAATTAATTTGCTATTTGCAACATTTTGCCTAATTACATGCCTTGAAAATGAAAAACAATCTGTACTCATATTTGGCCAGTTTTGGAAGATATATTTTTAAGTATAGTTATTTAATTGATATTTTTAAATACCACACTCTTCCCTGACGCTAAAAACAATTTGCTGTATATTTGACAAATTAGCGCATACATTTTTTAGATGAGTAGATATCATATATACAGGCAATTTCACTCAAATATATTTTATGAACAAGTGTATTGGGTGTTGTTTTTGTGCTGTTGCTGTTAGTAAATAATGACTGAAGGTGAGCAGGAAAAAGGGGCATGTGTGAGGATATGTGTGAGGATTTCATTAATGCTATCTGGTTTGAATGCAACAGTGGCTGAGATGACTATCTTAATCTGATTTGGCTACAGAGGCCAGATCACCCTGCCATTGACACAGGCCTCAGGCCCAGCAGACGGGTCTAGTCCCTGTAGCCTGCTAGTGCACGAATGTGTGGACTGTAGGGTGTGTAAGTGTTTCGCTCTTGTGTTTTAAGTTACCGTGTTTCATTCCATTCAATGCTGATTTTGGGAGTGCTCAGCTAAACTAGAGAAACAGGTTCTGTTTATTTCTAATTATATTTAATTTGTTGATCAGGATAATAGGAGTACTAAATGCACCATCAAAAGGTTTAATAAACTAGGTTTATATAATTAAAGGAAAATGTTTATTTTATTGCTTATTGGTGTTTTTAAAAGGTTCATTAGTGTGCGGTCCAAATGTGTGATAATCCGTTATTTGATTATTTCATGCATTGTCTGCACAAGATATCAAAATATTGCAAATTTGTATAGCTGAATAATCATATTGCATTGATGTTCAATGACTTAATGATTTGACTGAAAATCGAAAGAAATGCCCCAAAATCCTAAACTGCTCACTTTGTGCAAGAAAACAGAGCTGCAAATATATTAGAATAAAAACAAACTTTATCAGAAATAAAGTGCATCAAAAAACATAATTTTTTTAATAAAATGCATCTATTTGTGGCATTTTCAGCCGTGAGTTGGTCTTAAATTATTTGAATTATGGGAATTGTAATTAAAAAAGATTTAAGCTTTTTTCCATTTTCTGGATAGTTGTTTTTGATATGTGGGATGTTCCCAGCAAAGGTCAGAGTTGAAGTGTTGGCAATGTAGAGTGTATATAAAAAGTGTTTGTTGGTTTGTGTTTGTACTATTTGTTTTAGTGGTAAAGCGAGGACTTCTTTCCTGATGTCACTGCTCTCTCACTACAGAAGCTTAGGTGACGGCCTCCAGGATGTGTCTCCTAATCCGTCATTCCCTTACAATGTCACACAAGCTTAATATTACCATTTATTATTTGCTTGTTTCATTTGACTCTGCGTCGCTACAATGACCTGTCACTGCACACTTTATCCCTTCCGAGCTGCACTATTTAAAAGTTGACTACAATAATCCAGGCTTGATTCCTAAATCCCAGACCCCCTTTAACGGCGTTTTCGTCAAATGCAAAATTTCACACATCTGGCGCTGGCAGACATGAGAGCGGCTCCCCTGGTGGAGGGCCGGGGAGGTTTGGGGGTGTGAGTGACGGAGCCGTCGTCCCTCTGGGGGCCGCCGCTGGCTTTGTTGTGGCTAGCGGATTTGTCTCTCTCACATGACCGGCGTCACAGTCACATGGTGCCAAGCAACAGCATGATGGAAAAGATCCGAAGCCGAGTTCCCACATCGGGTTTCTTATTGAAGATCCCCCTTCTTATCATTCCCCCCTTCCTCGTAATTGCTCTGTGCTCACAGACACACACACACGTTGTCATACTGCTTCTTGATGTAGTGGGTTGTTCTTGTCCTCATTGCTAATTGGTTAATGCATTTTATTCATGCTAAAATCCACATTATTATAACATATTTGATGAACATCATCCTTTAATCCTTCGGAGTATCTATCGACAGAAATACAATATAATATACGTAACTATGTCTTCAGAGGTTACATAATGAATTAAGTGTTATTTCTTTATTACCTTAGAATGAGCTATTCCCATTTACATACACACCGCGGGTCTCCTTGCTTGTAATACACCATGTTGTTTCAACAGTGTTGACAAACTGTTCTACAGAGCACATTTTGTAAATACGTCATCTCGCTTGACAAAGAAGAGAAGACGTGACCGCATCTTAGTTCTGTGTCAGCCTCCACAGTACTTCAACAGAGAGGGCGGAGTGGTGAAGTAAGCCAATGGTTGCAATTCGAGACCTCACCACTAGATGCCTCTAGATTTCATTCACTGGACTTTAAGTAAAACCTAGTGAATAATACAATAAATAATATCATAAAACATATATAAATAATGTAAATATATAAATATGAATATATAAATAACAGATTGTCTTTTATATTTTAAGAATGTCGTTTTATTATGTATAAAACTGTGCTGTATTGTCTTATACGTTATTGCTCAAGTAACCTCTGAAAAATGACTTTTTGTTTTCTTTTGACAAAAAATAGACGCGAGACAACGTTGCTCTCCACAGTTAAGTGCACATAAAGGTCACCTAAGTTCACTCAGATGCATACATTTGTTTAATTGTCTGGCGTTTAGCAGACGTTAAAGCTACAAAAGTCATCACATTAGTCAAAAGAGAGATCGTGTTTGTGTACAGATGCTAATTCTGTTGTTGATGCTGTCAGGAACAGACAGGTATCACAGGGGCATTGAGTAGGTGATGTGATTACATAAGCTTAAATGATCTTTCATCTTTTCTCCTCTTTCATCCCTCTTCAAAGACATAATTAGTGTCACAAAAATGCTCAGAATACTGACATCAGAGTCATTCTTCCTGAAGCCCACTTAACCGGTTTACCCCACGGCTGACTCCAGGTCCAAACTCACAACGTCTGCTATACCTTTCATACCTTCAGAGGTCGGATGAACCTTTTTAATCTTAAAGACATAATTTGTCCAAACGAACCATGACTGGAATCGAATTCTGACTCTTACATCTTTATTTTATATTATTTATTTTATATTATTTATTTTCATTCTTTAGTTTTTCCATAAAATGTAATTTACTGAGATTGAATGTCCATGTGAATTGTTACTCTGAGAATTCAGTTAGTGAACTGTTGCATCTGGGTTGGAGATTCCTAGAAGCCTTACCTGTCGAGTACATGTTCCCCAAGCAATGGGCGGCACCCCACCTGCAGTTTCCGACTGTGTAAGTTTGGCATCTGGACATGTATGCCTCGGGCACAGGACGTGTTCTTTTCGAGCACATTGGAGCTGCGGTTTTGAAGCCGTACAAAGACTTAAGAGTTGAGACTATAATCCCGAGCCATGCCGTAAAATAACCAGCTCGCATTAATCCTTCCCTTAATCCATAGACGGTCTGTTTTATTGACAATAAAAGTTGTGATATGTGTAAATACACAGGTACCAAACACACATCTGGATGGCTTCCTAGCACGTGTGTCAGTCTGTTTGTTGAGAAAAGCCTGTCAGATAATCTTATTTGATGCACTTTATACTCAGAGGAGGTGTGAGAAAAGTGCTTAGCTCAATTTAACCGTGCCAGAGGAAGTCGGTCAGGAGTCTGTTTCTGTTTCTGTGCACGGTTGTGTTGAGCTAAGCACAGGATTGTGTAGAGGTTGTGTACATAGCACTGAATAACTGGAAGTATCCTGAATGGTTATGCAACATAATAAGGTTTTACGTGATAAGTCGTGTGTTTGTGTTTTCAGGGAATAACAAGGAAGAGGAGGAGGCCATGATGCAGGAATGGTTCA
Source organism: Barbatula barbatula (assembly GCF_947034865.1). Taxonomy (NCBI): domain Eukaryota; kingdom Metazoa; phylum Chordata; class Actinopteri; order Cypriniformes; family Nemacheilidae; genus Barbatula; species Barbatula barbatula. Next base: position 18,313,217 of record NC_136765.1, on the reverse strand, counting down.
TGCTGGTCAACAAGAAGAACGCTCTGATCCGCAGACAGAACCAGCTCTCTCTACTGTGAGTCTAAACAGACATATAGACCTATAATATGTTGAGATCCACACTTGAAATGATTTTCCCAGGGGACCTAAGCCCAGTCAAAAGGTCGGGCCCCTCATTCACTTCCACCCTCCCCCGACGGCCCTTCCACCGCAAGACCCCATATCAGAGCTGAATCGTCTGCAATAATGTGATTTCAAAGACTGTATTATTCCAACCATTATGAGAATTGGATCGACCCAAAAAAGAGACTCGCCGTCTAAATAGCAATTCATTCACCTAAGAAAAGCTATTGTGGCGATATCTGACGTTATTTACACTTTTTTTTAAATACGTCCAATCATTTTTCTTCTAAAAAGATGATCATATGAATTATTTTTTATCATTTTCTTTTAAAGTGACAGCGAGATGTATAAAACTCTGTCCGGCTGTTCGTTCTGCAAAGAGAGCGAGCGAGCCAGCGAGAGAGGGTGAAGAAAGAGAAAGAGTTTCAAAGCTCTCACAAATGACAGATTGAAGTATTCTAATCACATTATATCACTGGAAAAGGGCTTTTTAAGTGCTCAATTAAAAGGGCCTTGATAATTTCTTTCTTTCATTTCTTTTTAGTCACTGAACAGGCTGTGAAGGACAAATTCTATTAGGGACCGAGTTACCTCGTTTCCAATACATTTGAAAGTGGCGAAATTTAATTTGCTCCTCGATACCCCACCCACCCCACATTTCTGCCCCTGTTCTCGACCGAGCGGCCCCTGTGTTCCGGTTTGTGTATCACTTATTTGCAGTAGATTAATGTGAGGTAGGGAAGGTGCCGGCGAGTTCACGAATCAATGTTTATTAAAGGTTTCTTTAAGTGTTTAATGATTTCGTAATTAACATATTGATGAACTTTTACAACTTGCCCAGGGAGAAGGAACATGATCTGGAGAGACGCTTTGAGCTGCTGAACCGAGAATTAAGGGCAATGCTGGCAATTGAAGGTAAGAGGGAGTGAAAGAGGGATTTGGAGGGGGGGTATTGAGAGCCTCACCGTGAAAGACAAAGATCCTCTCTTGCTTAATTAAACCTGCCCGCTACTCGCTCTTTGACACCTCAGACATCGCCCCACCCACTACTGACTGTTTTGAAAACGGTAGCGATTGTTTTACCGCCCTCTGATAAGATTCTTGAACCCATTCTACATACGTTTTGGTCGGAAAATCTAAAGGAGTACATCAGGAAACGCTGATGTCATTTCCACACCTGTATATTAAATCTCAGTGCCCCGGGCACAGGACGTGGTGGCGTTTATAAGCTTTTCGAGTGCGTGTTATACAGAAAGGTAAGGAAGGTAAAAAAATAAAGCCTATTGTGTGGTATCAAAGTTGTCTGGTTAAGTTTAATCCCTTTGACTGTGTCCTCTTTTGCAAAATGAACCTTTTTGAATCAATGCAAATTGATTTTACAATTCGATGGTGACCCGCTCACCCCTTGGCTAGCCATGGTAATTTCTTTCTGCACCTGATAAGCTAGCTGATCCATCATAAATCAATTCTAATTAGTTAGAAGAGGTTGACAGTGGACATGAATAGCCAAGCAGAGAGCAAAGCTCCCCGTACGATTTTGTTGCAACGCTGCCGCTGGCCTGGCGGACACCACGTGGTGGGGACAACCGTGTATGTGTTGTTCCGTGGTCTTGTTGGCCCGTTTTTGCCGTCAAGGCACACGTTTAAAAATCTCTGATGCAGATCAACACCCTTGAGGTACCCATTTTTTCATTCTGTTCCCTAAAATGGATTCCTCCATGCTGAGAGACTCTGTGATACCGAATGCTAAGTCGAAAACAGAAACTTAAGCTAATGTTCCAATGTTGAGGTGCTTCGGCCCTGTGTTCACTTATCAGCCAACACGTTCTGAAAACAGGAAATGGAGAGACTTCCAAATATTGGTCTTGGATGTGCAAGGGTGAGAGGGCCAGTCCACGGCAGTGGTAATTCAGTCCCCGCCGCTTGTAACGGCCATATCAGTCCACACACTGCTACCTGTTGAATTATCGCTCTCTCTCTCTCACACACACACACACACACACACACTTTATCTCCATTGCTTCCTCTCTTTCTCCCATGAGGCTCAGCACTTGGCATTCAGAGTCAGGGTGTTTCTGAAGCGAGTCGGAGATAGTTCTGAGCTGCTGGTGAGGAGGTTTGTGCATCAGTTTCTTATTTGGAGCCCCGACGGGCTCTCGCGCCCAGCCAATGCAGACAGGTAATTGCTGATTTGCTTGGTCAGCTGATGACATTGGAAGTGCAGCGCCTGGGTCGTTCAGACAGGCACACACATTTCTCTCATATCAGCACACGCTCTCACGCTGATAGAGGAAAAGACTCACCCCTCCTCGACCCCGCGACTGTGCGGAGGACAATCTGACCCGGTGTGTGTCTGAGACAGGTGTTATTAAGTGATGCTGGTACAGATGTCATAGAGAGGTTTGCGTAGCGTTTTGTGCGTTATAGATGTGTTTGTTTGCTTGCGTTTGTGTAAACAATCACAAATGATTCACTTTTTAATTTAAATGTCATATGTTGACAAATTTGTATTAAATGTATTCATATATTTTGGCATTATGGGCTGTCACCATATTACAATTTTACCTAAAAGAGTTCACAATAATATTATTGTAGTATTTTTTTAATTAGAGAAATAAATGATAAGTCATATTCTTTTATATTATTTTGTATTTTCTCTTTTTTTAGTCAATGAATCCCACTGTAAATATGAGTGTATGGAAGCAGAAGAAGGCAAAAATGGGTAAACAATTACCACCAACTATATTGGAGTGTCAGCTAGATTGACAAATTATTATTAATTAGTAAATTATTTATTGTGACTTTTTTATGTTTAATAGAAACATTTAATTTATTTGTTTTCATTTATTTTGATTCTTATTATATTTAAATTATAATATAATTTCATTTGTAATTATATTTAATAGTTTTATTTGAATTAATCTGATATTAAATGCGTAGTATTTACACAACATCAATAATCACGGTTATTAATGTCACGGTTCTTGACATTACTGGTATATTGAGACACCGCTAACCGTGTTTATAAAAATAAGATATTATTACTTACAGACAAGTTTAGGTTACACTTGATGCCTGTTGCATTCAGCTGTAGATCTGAAGCCCTCAACGTCAGAAAGAAAGGGAACAACATAAACAAATATTTAACACGGTGCATAAAAGTGGGTTGTAAAAAAGGATTCGGTTAAAGGTCTAAAGCAAACAGGGTAAGTGTTAATGTCAGCTAAACGATAACCCCTTCAGACTCGGCGGCGCTATGGGAGGGAAGGAAAGTGGCACGGCCTTCCACAATATGCCATGAGTCTTATTTCTCTGCCTCCAAATTGATCCTTTTTGCCCTTTTTATCTGCCTGCCATGCACACATACTTTCTCTCAAATTCTTCTTTTTTTCCTCCCTTCCGTCTCCCTGTCTCTTTCTTTTCTCAAATGCGGTGCACTCCGGGGCGTTATATTTGAAAGTGGACGCTCCTTTTGCAGAGGGATTTCTGCATAGGTCCCCCAGTTTTGTTGTTACGGTTTTATATGATAAGCTTTTTTATATGTTTAAAATCAATATGTAATCCTGTGCAAGGGCTTATCCCCCTACAACCCCATTTGTAAATCTATTTGAGCTTTGTTACATGTCTGGGCGGCCGTATTCCTCGGATTGATTGGGTGCAGTGTGAGAATCCTATCAAATGGCCGGCTTTGATGATGTTGCAAACTCTTTCAAGATTGCTAGTTGACTGGAACTGGAGATAAGGCAAGACGGCGGTTTCTTCCTCGCCACTATTCACCCAAATCTGTGTTCATTTCCATTTAGCCGTGCGTTGAGCGTTTGACTCTCATGTCCAGTTTTACACAGCCGTAGCTGATAGACTTTTCCATTCGGGTTTCTTGTCCTTTGTTCTTAAAGAAAGCATTTGTATTGCCATATTATATCGTTTTTTTGTGTTCTGTATACAGTTTTTCATAGACATTTGTGTATTTGGTTTGTTTTTGAGAATGTGAGAATTTGGATACAGCGTGGTTCAGATCAAGGGACCGCTGTCTCGTCACTCTCCTTGTCATGCTTCTCTATGTTGGTCTTTGTCCCATTCCCAGTTGGCCTCCTTCCAGCTCCTTCTTACACTGGCGCTCCCAGGCTGCCCACCGCTCGCCCAAATCTGCTGTAATAAGATCATGCATTTTTCCCTGGATTCCTCCAACACTACTTATTTTCTGCTTCACCTCTGAAAAAAACCTTATGTAACCAAAAGCATCTCCAGCAACCCCAGAAGTTTGCTCAGCTCTCCACATGCTAAAGTGAGGGCGGTGCGTGTGAAGTTACGCATGCAGTGATCTTTAAGCAGAACTCTGTGCCTTCTGAAGCTGCAGAGCAGGTTGCACTCTTGAATAAATTTTGCCGTGGAGGAGGGTCATGGGGATTTGAACCAGCGCATTCTTCTGTGGGTTGTGAGTGCTCACATGGTTACCATTGGTGTGCATTGTTAGGGTTATCTGAATAAGCACCAACCATGTGAGTTTTAACGTGATTGCCCAGGGCAATGAGAGAGAGAGAGAGAGAGAGAGGGGAGTAATCCAAAAAGGATTGACCCCCCCACTTCACCACCCCCCCCCCCATCCCAAAGCGTCCATACATCTCGTCTTCAAGGAAGAAGAAGAACAGACACCAGAGGAAGAAGGCAATAGCTTCCGAAAGTGTTGTCAGGGTCTTTTTTTGATGGGTTCCGATCACTCGTTCACTCTGCCATGTCCCTCAGCGTCCAAATTCATTGTTTACCTTCTTAATGAGAGGGGCGGCACCGCTCACGCTTGATTGACAGCTGCATGCGGCCTCTGCCGGAGGTGCAGGGGAGGATCTGTGGCTTTTTGGCTGGGAATGCTGAAGGGGAACAGGAGGGAGGAGGTAAAGAGTCGAGGGGCTTTTTCTTCTCTCTCTCTGTCTCTACCTCTTTGGGACATGCTGAAGTTTTTGTTGGTCGCAGCCTACCCTCCAGGCAGGTCTTTGTGAAGTAGGCATTGTCGTTTTTGACGGAGGGGTTGCAGAAACGACAGAGCGAATTAAGGGGGGATATAGGACTAGTGACGGGACGTATGGAAGGTGATGTAGGATAAACACTGTGGAAGAGGAAAGTTCCGGTCTGTGAGATGTTAAGACGAATGTTGTGATAAGAAATGACAGACCTTTATTACAGAAATATTCTTTCTGATTCAACATTAACATAAACTAATTTCTGTATAGCAAAATGTGCTTTTAAACAAAAATGTCCTGAAGGGTTTGTTCAATTTCCGTAAATGCATTAAAATAAATCCTGTCAAATATTTTGTGGTGTTCTCTTAATGTTCGCCTCTAAAGCCCTAATCAAAGAACACTAAAGACTTTAGTTTAAAAAAAAGGCTCTGCTGGAGGACAAATAACTTTCAAATATTGAAACTGTATTCATTTTGCCACCGTGCTTCACTTCAAAGGCGGAGAGGTTAAATGCGAGTGTGGGGCAGACCTTTCAGGACAAACGCTGCTCTCAGCACCACACTGCAATTTCACGCAACCAGAGCTGAAATATTTATTTTTAATGAAGTACACTTATTTTAAGGATTGGCATTTTGGAAGGTCGAACGTGCGTTTCATCTTTACAGCTCTTTAACAGTATAGAGCTTGTGTTTTGTGCAGCTTTGAGATTTCAGAACAAGTGAAGAGTTAATTTTACATGCGTGTTTTGTCAGTGTGTGTGCATGAGGGAGCACTAATAATGCAGTGTAAAGACACAAGTACAGTCTGTTCTTACAGAGGGCTCAAGAATAGGCCTGGTAAGATAACTTCCCCTTGGCTGTGAGCATGGCCTAATCTGCACTGGTATCAGTAAGGCCTGATCTCGTCTGCCTGGTTGATATTTCAAACCCGCTGTTGGCAGGGGTACAGGACCGGGTCACCTCACAGAGAACCTTTGCAGTAGTCAGACATTTCATTCATAAAATACTATTCATTTTTTAACACATACTCGTATTTACACATCACAACATTTTCTCTTGATTGTGTTAGGTTAGGTATTCATATTCAATTGTGTTATCAGATGTCCTCTGACTGAATTCCACTGTGTGGCTGTTGTACATACAGGAAACCTGTGGGTGCTCTAGAGCTTCACAATAACTCAACAATATAAAGTCATGTTTACTGGATTGTGATTAGCTGTCAACGTCCTTGGAATGTTTCTAAAATGTTCTTTCTCGTCTTCCAGACTGGCAGAAGACAGAGGCGCAAAAGCGCCGAGAGCAGCTCCTGCTGGATGAGTTGGTCATACTGGTCAACAAACGTGACGCGCTGGTCAGAGACCTGGACGCTCAGGAGAAAGAGTAAGTCCACCTGCTGCAAGGCATTCTGGGATAGCAGAGGCAGGATTAGTCCTTTAGGTGATTCCAGGGTGGTTCAGAGAGAGGTTTTAAAGGCCACAGAGGTGTTTAGGTGTTTTGTGTGTGTGGCTGTGAATATTTCTTTGATGCAGTTCACACACAGCACAGGTCATAGTGCAGGTGGCATTCTCCTGTGTCCCTAAGCATGACCTTTGAATCTTTATCTCCTGTTTGTGTTTGCTGACAGAGCTGAAGAGGAAGATGAGCACCTGGAGAGAACCCTGGAACAGAATAAAGGCAAGATGGCAAAGAAAGAAGAGAAATGTGTTCTTCAGTGACAGACATTTGCCCAGCACAAATATGCTAAAGGAGAAAAAATGCGTACGCAATACAATGTGTTAAAATGTATTTGTGTCATAAAGACCACAGCATACACTTTATTCTTGTTATTTTAAATCTTTACATGTAGAATTTTTTTGTTATGGCAACACCAGGAACTGGTGAAGGCCCACAGATGCATTCTGTTCTGTGAGTACCAGAGAGATTTTGTTTCACATACACACAAAAAAAACATTATTATTACTGTTCTTGTTTTTATTAAGTTTGGTTTGTTTGATTTCATAAACAAGGTACTTACTGAACTAATATCGGATGAGATTTGAATGTGTAAAACTTTCTGACTGAATGTTTTAACTGTTGTAATTCAGAGATGGAACACAAACTTCAGAATGTTCTCCTTTCCTACAGGAAATGATCACTTAAGGTTTCTTACAGCCTATTAGAGTTTTGACTTGGAATATTTTCCGTTGTTGAATAGGATTGTATTTCCAAATCATATTGTATTTCAGTTTTCAACAAGTTCTTCTCTAACAAGAATTTCTTGCCCGTCAAATATTTTGAGAATGGGCTTATTCCATTTTAAAAACGTATTTTGTGTTTTACTGGGTTATATTTTTTAATATGTTTACCAACATTTAAGAGCTTGACATGAATGAAATACTGCGAGCGCTTATTATACAAAAACAGTCATGATGTACATTTAATTTGACTGTTTAAGGCTTAAAATCTTGAAAATATCTTTTCAGAAGCAGACACGATCGGAGTAATTTATTACTGTTTGAGACGTTTTTAAAGTAACAATCTTCACAATCCTGTACATTTGCTTATAAGGACTTAATATTTATTGTGTAGTCAGACGGCAGGAAGAAATAGGCTTTTTCTTGTTCGCATTTTTTCAGCTTAACATAACATTTTTGTGCATCACAAGTTTATTTATTCCACTGTACTATAAATATCACTGTTCAATAAAACCAAAATGATTTCATACTCGAATTAATCAGCAGTTGGTGTTGTTCATGGATTTGACCTTCTGTTTCTAAAGCAGGTTTTTTTTTCGTCTAACACTTAATAAACTCCGAAACCATTAGTGTGAAAAAAATCATTATTAATTCTGAAAATGATATAATTTAATTCGTTTTAATGGCAATTATAACAATTTGGGTTGTTTGATGAATTGCATATTTTTCTGTTATTATCAAATCGCAGGTCTAGCGTTCTCTCTCTCTAATTTAATAATTTCGTTGAAAACAATTAAGTTCTGTCTGTTGTTAAAACTAGCTTCACTAACGCCCGTGAAGACCCAACACTACAAATCGTTTGTTTACCAATAAATTAAACCAGTATACAAGCACTCAAAAGTGACGTCAAGTCCGTTCAAATGTGCTTTTTTTGTAGAAAATTCCCCTGCGGTTTATGGTTATTTATAAATGAATGTTTGCGATTTGCTTTATTTGAGGTCGTTCCTCAGAGGGAGATTAAGGCAGAATCCCTCTGTCCAAAGCATCTGTTTTCCCTCATACATGTGAGAGACTCTTTACACTCATCAAAATAGGCATCACTGCAGCCTTGCGTCCTCTATTTAACGAGCAAAATAAGTTATGACAGCTGACGTCCTCCCGTAGCCCTTCTAATACTTTCACATTCATTTGCTGACGGTTTCTCCGCTCGGGTCCGACTGTACATTCGTTTTCGCCTCGGGCGTTTTGTTTTTGTTTCATTATTTAGCAGTTTTCACGAATGACTGTAAACACTTACTCACAAACCATTACACCGCGGCAGAAAATGACATTTGTTTGTTGCCTTAACTAATCGGAGAGTTTGAGACCGTGAGAGGGTTTGAAACGCATGTTATAATTTGATGCATTAGACCTGTGGCGAGGTCCGTGTAATCCCGATGAGACGGTACCGTGGTGCTCATATCAAAATGACCGCTTTGAACTGTTCTCTAGCACATTCAGATGCAGACAATTTAATACACGACATATTTCAGTATATCTGATTTATCAATGTGAAACGAGGCGTAATATTTTACATTTGGAGTAGGCTTCCTATAATGTTTTAAGCAACTGCAGTCATTTTATTCCACTTTGGAAAGGTTTGAACTAAAACTTTTTTACTTTAATATTTGAGTGCCTACATTTTGAGCCTTCTGTTTATTAATTTGTCTGAATATTTTTATTATATTTTTATGTTATTTGTGGACTTGTTCGTTACCTTAAAAATAATGTTTTAATAGCCTATGTAGACATCAGAAAGTTAATTCCTCTGTGGCATTTTCAACACTTCTATCCTAGTGTTTTCATACACGTAAAACATAAAAAATACATTAGCCTAAATAAAAAAACATATTGACAATTTGTTCGGGTCGATCTAGATCACATGCAGTGGCATTGTCAAAATATACAGTTTCCTTACCTGATTGTTGCCTACTATTGTATTCAGGCTCAAACCGTTTGTGTATTTTTGGTCAAAAATGCCATAAAAAGTGTTCTTTCAAAGTTTTATCAGAAGCAAGTAAGTGGCATAAAGAGAAGCGCAGTTACTGAAGCGACAGCCGAGATGCGCGAGTCCCAGAGCTCGTGCTGAGGATTCAGCAGCTTTGAAGTCCACGGCCTTACTTCAGGTGTTGACTTCACGAAGCCCCTCGACCGCTGGATATCCTTCCCAAGTCCTAAAGTAAACCCGGGGAAACGGTACCCAGACTTCTGTCGTATTTCAATATCGTATTTTATGCATCATCGTTTTAATAAGGACCGACAACATCGCCGACCCGCTCCCATCCTGCCGGCTAAAGAAACCAAACTTTTCCCCCTCCTCTTCTCGCCTCCTCTAATCCCGAGATTTACGAGCTCAGCATTTAGAAAATTCGACTGCAATTTGGGATTAGACAAAATACTCTTATTACAAAAGCTTCTAGCAACCTGATAACTTGATACTTGTTCTGGGTTTATCACGGGGTCTTAGCAACATCAGGGCCCAGAGAATAAACCAGAAAACGGGCAAAATGCAGGAATTATACATGTCTTTTGTTGTGTGTTTGAGGATCACATTCTGTTAACGACCCCCTGCATATTTTTGTCCGTGGAAGTGCTTTAGGAGCAGGTGGATCTGCCTTTTGGGGGGGCAGAGCCAGTGTTGCTTTAACCAAGCACTATAAACATTTAAAATGCGCGTTCCCTGTAGCCATACTTCTAAGAGCCTGAAATGGTGCCGCATCCAATAACTTTCTCTTTAGTTTTTCCACGTCTATTGGCGCTATGACCGCAGCATCTATGTTACTCCCAAGAGTACTTTTGTAGATGACTTTGTTGATCTATAGAAGAACGTGTAAAGCCGCCCTTTGATTGGATGCCCCATATAGTAAAAATGTAATTTCGTTTCTCTGGCGGTCACTTGCTTTGAACATTAGGTCGCTTTCAGCTCAGGCCTCAATTAGAATGAGTTGATTTTGTGAGATCAACAAAAGGACCGAGCGAAGCCTTATTAAGATCTTCTGAGCCTTTCAGAAACAGTTAAGGAAACACCGCGCCCTCCGTGATATTCTGTTACCGTATTTTATTGGCATTTCTTTGGGAAAATGAGGCTTGAAAGGTGCTTTCTTTGATTCTCTGAGGCTCAGACTCTCTCTATGTGCTGATTTCGTTTCTTTTCTGGAAGGGCCGAGTTTTTCTTCACTCCCTTTCACGTTTCCCCTCCGTCTGCCCATTAAACTTTACGCACACTATTCTGCAATGTAATTCTAAGTGGGGATTAGCCACTCATTAATATTCATGAGGCGGTGTAACACTAAAAATGAAAATAGATAAAGTGGATAAATTTAACTTTTTCGCTGCATTTTATCCCGCTTCAAATCGATGGACAACACGAATCCTTCCCTAAGAGTCTTAAATTCTGTATTAAACAGTTCCTTGTAAAATGTGCGTGCTGTCAGCCATTTCAGCAAAGGCCTTGAAGCTATCCTATATTTAACCGTTTACATGTTAAATGAGTTTGGTTATTTGTCTTGGTTTAACCTGCGTCAGTTATTTATTGGTTAATTAATTTGAGTGACTACATTTTATTATTCAAACTTTGTTTACAATTTCTTTTAGAGATGTGCCCAAAAAGATAAGTCGCAAAAACAGTAAAACAATATATCAATTAAAAAAATTATACATTTGCCACAACTTAACCATTTAAATAAATTAAAATTAATCGCGTTGTAAAGATGTCCTGCAACAGCATACGCCTTGCAATGTTTCAATATTTCTTGCACAATTTTCACAATAAAGTTGACTTTAAGGGAAGCCAATATTATGATATATTTTCTCCGATTTTAGAAAATATCGTTTTTCCACCGCATCTTTCCTTGATATTTTACGTCTCAAAATTCTAAAGATTTATTTGGACGGTTCATGTTTTTGATGTCTTTAGTCGGAGCATGGTATGGGCTCCGTGGATGCTTTACCCGTGGATTGGTTGATCCAGTTGTCAATCATTAAAATGGACCACGGCGATTGGTTAGAGGGGGCGGATCTGCAGGTGTCCTACGCTCTTAGAGAGGCAGGGTTAGGAGAAGGTGATCAATCTCCATCCGTCTACATTAGCAATCACCTTAAACTAGTGACAGACACGAACGAGCAAGCCAAAGCAGACGAGTTTGATGTATTTGGTTTTAAACACCGGGAACACACTCTGAATACGCTACAAGTCCAGCCTTGGCCAGGCACGTGCGTTATATCAACATTGCTGTGTATCTGCAGTTTTGACGAGTTTTAGACACTATTTATTCGGCGAGAGATTTCATTGTTTAGCTGCCTTCCTGAACTCTTTCACTGGTGGATATTTTTATCGGCTGGTCAGACTTCAAAATTCAGCGGACGAGAAGGACTTGGGGGTTCTGAAAAAGGTAAGACAAGTGCGCAGTTTGATTTTGTTTTATTATAACTTTATCGCTACGTTTTCGTGTAATCAAAACACAAAGAATATATAGTTAAAATGAGTGTAAATGTAATCGTTTTGGTACTGCCACATTTTCGGTTCGTCACGACTCTGTAGCCTATTTCTATTTTGTACGAAATAAGGACTTTTCCAAAGTTGTGTTGATTCCTTTTCCTTACGTCGGTCTTGTATAGTCCTACTTGACGCAGTAAACAACAGAGTAAATGTTTCTCTTCGCTGTTTAAACATTCGTACTAGTTTTGTAAAAATAGGTTTATCGCCACAGTTCAAAATAACTCGCTTGGAGAGTAATTGGATAGGCGTGATGTGGTTTTTGTTAATTTATTTTGACGATAAGACCACGAAATGAAGGTGTTTCCCCAGAGGTCTAATCTGCATTGTAATTGAGTTAATTTGCACGTAGATGTATTCTTTCTAAATAGTCTTTACAGAGTATAGAATAAGCAAGCAATGGATTGGAATACACAGAACTCTGAGTGGTTCGGTTCTCTCAGCACGGGGCCCATCCATATTAATTTCCCCTCGATAAACCAGTCGGCTCTTAAATTTGGTTAAAAAGTGACCAACAAAACTAATACGACTTGTTAATGAAGGATTTACGTTTTTAGAATAATCAAGCAATAGCTTAAAATCACCGATCAGGGTATAGGCGACTTTCTGTGTTTGTAACCAGTATACTTTTCTATGGTCTCAGGTAGGTCAATATAAAATAAGATTTTGTAAATCATTGCAGTGAATGGATTTTACATTTTTACACAACACTAAATTCAGTTAGGCCGTGAATATCATGTTTATTAGGGCCACATGTTTTGCATTTATTTAAGTAATTCGTACAGATTTAGTTGTAGGCCATTTTAAGACAGACAAGCTTTCGCTGCGCCGTAATAAAAGAAAAATCCGTGCTTTGTCAAAAGAGTGTATCTACTGATAAATATTTTTAAATGGTTTTATTTTTGACATTTTTATAATCAACAGAATCTCAAAGAACAGGAGGTCGGCATTATTGTAAAAACTTTTCCTCTAAACACGTCTGTCATCCCGTTTACGTTCAATGCATAATTCTAAAAAGGGAAAAAAGGTACAAAATCTAATTTAAATACAGTCATAAAAAGATCAATACAAATAAGATAATAATTTGGTACAAAAAAGTACACGTAGAACACTGCAATTATTTGTAAGTTTTTAATTGATAAATGACGTCCACTGCATCTTCGCTCCTTGATCTGTTTTTTCTCAGGAAAAAAATATTCTTATTATTTTGTCATTGCTATTATAAACCTATTAATAAATAACCTACAAATTATTCTATCATTGATTTTAAACGTGTACAACGTGTTGTCTGTTAGTTCTAATTCAAAAGATTGGATAGTTCTTTTCTACCGGTAGACATTTCTACCGGTACATTTAAAAGCTATTTCATTTACTTTATCTCTCATCCTTTAATTTCCTATTTGCAATACTTATGCTGATTTGTATAATAAGTGTGTTTAATTTCAATTGAATTTCAGTTACTTAATTTGGGTCCGTCCTTCGGCAAACTGCAACATCGGGGGAAATCGAACTATTGGCAAGATCTGGGGGGACCCGTGACTGCCTCTAGCATGATGTCATACCTCAAACAGCCCCCCTACGCCATGAACGGCCTGGGGCTGAGCGGGGCGGCTATGGACCTACTGCACCCATCCGTCGGATACCCTGGTACGTACAGTAAGTTACATAAATGAGGAAGTGTGATTAAGATTTACATTTTATGTTAGCAACTTGGCACTTACAGAAGGTTGGAATGAATTTAATTTATTCGACGTTTTTGAAATATTGCTTGGCAGAACACACTGGGCCTAACAGGATGATTGCGTCATAATTTTACAAGAGAATAAATAATCAGTAAACCACAGAATATTCTGCACGGGAAATACCGCTCTATAATTACTTTGAACCGTTTTGCCTTGGGAAGAATTCTTTTTCATTTCCGAAAATATCCCTTGATCCCTCAAGTTTAGGGTAAGGTGTGTAAAGAGTTTTTGTGTTTGTCGCATTCACACTATTTCTTTTTTTTATAATGTGTACACTCACTTTTATGTCTTGTTTATTTTGCAGCAACGCCTAGAAAGCAGCGGCGGGAGAGAACCACATTTACGCGCTCGCAGCTTGACATTCTTGAAGCGCTCTTTGCCAAAACTCGTTATCCGGACATATTTATGAGAGAAGAGGTGGCGCTGAAAATCAACCTGCCTGAATCCAGGGTTCAGGTACGTGTAACCACAAAACGTTTATTGGCATTTACTCCAACCAAAGTTTCTTAAGTGCGTTTAATTGTTCGCTAATGGCAATTCTGCCAACACATAGTGTGCGTTAAACTCAGCTGCTCCCCCTACTGTTTTCCTAAAAGTTCGTATAGTTCTCATTATTGCAATTATAGACTCGTAGGTGTTTATTTAATTGGCTTATGGTGGCAAAACTAGTTATACAACCACAGCAAAACTACGGTTAATTATTTCTGTCTGTGTTTACAGTGACACATGTTTGAATTATGTTTTGTGAAGGGATTATAGATTTCATAGAGGAAGTAGAGTTTAAAATTGCTCCAGATAAAAATATTCTCTTTGTTCAGGGCATTTGTTTGCACATGCAGAGAAGACTAAAATGTGATTGTAAGGCTTTTGACTATATCGTGAAACCAACACGTGGCTCATGGATGTTTCTAAGAGGGTCAGCAGGATTAAGGTCCACCTAAAGGCGCTTAGCAGATGAAGTAAATGAGGAAATATAAAATTCTTCCTCTAGTTCACTGTGGATTTTGGATGCGAATAATGCTTTGCCGATGTGACCGGAGGGCTAAAGGAGAAACCCTCCGTCAATTTCTCAAGTAGTTTTATTTGCTCTTAATAAGCATGTGAAACAAAACGCTTTACACGGTCAGACCCTCCTTCCACTATTGAATTACCATCTCTGCGAGGAAACTCAATAGGCTGCTATCACCCAGCACTGAAATTAGATCCACACAGTAAAGCAGAAAGGACCTGCATGCAAATTAATGCCAGGAACGGCTAATAACTAGCTATTTTCCACTCTGATATTGCACAATGGCTCTCCAACGTCCTTCAGACACGCACAGAAGGTCTCCATAATCATTTAATGGAGCTCTATGTGTTTGTGTGTAATGGACTCGCCTGCTGTTGCATATTTATATGTCTGCATTTTGAAATGTGTTCTTTAAAGATAATATTTACCTAAAGATTTCAAAGCATATTTTAAGCATGTATGTTTTCATATTCACAGGTGTGGTTTAAGAATCGGCGTGCTAAGTGTCGCCAGCAGCAGCAGAGTGGCAACAGTACTAAAGCTCGCCCTGCGAAGAAGAAATCCTCACCCACCCGGGAGAGCACAGGTTCGGAGAGCAGTGGCCAGTTCACCCCTCCCGCAGTCACCAGTGCTGGCTCTTCCTCCTCCTCCTCATCCTCTACCAATAACACAGGCATTAGCAGCACCTCTACCTCTATCAGCACTGTCTCCTCAATCTGGAGCCCTGCCATTTCTCCAGGCTCTGCTCCCCCATCCGTATCCCTGCCAGAGCCCATCGCTCCCTCAAACGCCTCCTGCATGCAGCGTTCCGTCTCGAGCACGGCCGGCTCCTCCTACCCCATGCCCTACAACCAGACCACTGGCTACAGCCAAGGCTACCCGACTCCTTCCAGTTCCTACTTTAGTGGGGTGGACTGTGGCTCCTACCTGGGCCCCATGCACTCCCACCATCACCCTCATCAGCTCAGTCCCATGACGGCCTCGTCCATGCCCACACACCCTCATCACCACATCAGTCAGTCTTCAGGTCATCACCACCATCACCATCAGGCCTACAGTGGCACTGGCCTGGCCTTCAATTCATCTGACTGCCTGGATTACAAGGAGCAAACGGCCTCCTCCTGGAAGCTCAACTTCAACACTACAGACTGTTTGGACTACAAAGACCAAGCATCTTGGAGGTTCCAAGTCTTGTGATCTGATTTTTGACCTTTTTTTAAATGCCCTCCATCTCTGTTTTAAAAGTGTGCTGAGTTTTAAGGAGAAAGATAAATATATATGGACTTTCAGATTTTAACAATAGTTAGATGTTCCACACATTTTTAAAAGAAAGGAAAAACACAAATTTGTGGAGGGAAATGAAGGCTAGTTTTACCACCTTTGACACTGAAGAGACTTGAGGGTTCTGGTACTGAAATGTTCCGCCGCTCCACACTCTCTTGCCTGATCTGGATTACCGTTTTGCTCCACGGGACACTGAACGCTCAGCGACCGTTTTACATCCACCTCACAAACTCTGTACAGCTGTTTCGTTTTCTAAATATGGTTATTTTTTAGGATGACAGATTCTAGTCAGCTTAATGGAGCTGAATTGTGTACATATGTATTTGGGTCAGTTGCATTGACCATATTTAGTTGGTGTTACTGGATTTCAAATGTTTTAATAAGATTTTGAAACGACTTTATGTAAATCTTTTCCCAAATAATCCAAAGATAAAAAATTGGCTGGATTTATTTGATTTACTGAGATCCCGTTTTTGTTACCCTGGAAAAAAACGAATCAGGATTTTATAATGAGAACATGTCTGGAAAAAATAGAATAAAATTTTGAAAAAAAAAGAAAACAATAATACGTTGGAGATTTAGTTTGGGCGATATTTGGCTATGATATTTTATTAGGTAAAATAGCATTTGAAGATTTTTATGAGGTGAGACAGGGCACGGCATGATTTAAAATTGTTTGATGCATTTAACAGCACTTGACTTACTTGCTTAAATCGACAAAGGATCATGTGGATGAGAGAAAAAAATGTGGTTTTAAGGAAAGCATCCGGTGAAATACTGAATGTATGCAGGCGCAGATCATCACATTCATGTCCGTAATAAAGATAAGTTAAATTCCAAATTTTCACATGACTTCTGACTGGGATATGTCCAATTTTAACACCCAAATTTCACTTTATTGTTGCAAATGTTTTCAACGAATAAATAAGAAAAATAAATAATTGTTCAATTATGAAGCTTCAATATTTTTGTTTGACGTGGGCTGTAAAACTTTTTCTAACACGAGAGATGAATGATTCTTCGTAATGATAATCTACAATTAAGTTATTAATTTATGAAGATGAAAATTTTACATCGCCAGTGTCACATTTTTTTTATGTGGGAAAGATGATATTTTTACTGCTGCTAATAATCCAGTTGTTTGTCGTGGATGTGGATATGGATGCTGTAAATGTGCAGTTAGTAACATTTATTAAAAGGAACAAATCGTAGACTGATTTAACCTCTTTCTGCTGGTCTTTAAATATGTATAATCCGTGTTGGGCAAACTGTGAAGGGCCACTGCACCGCAACATTTTTTAAATATTTATTAACGCATTTGATCGGCTCGTAATTGAATGCGCGCGTGATAATTGCTTCCCAGCTGAATCTCCGAGCGCTGTGGAGCACAAGAGCGTTTCGCCAAAATAACCCGGAGCTATCTCGCCTCTTCTGATTCGGTAATGACGTGGGTGGGTCTGGGTTAATGGGTCAAAAGCAGGAGGGAGGCAGTCGTCAGGCACTGGGCCATTAAAGAAATAGCTGCAACAAGGGCTCGGCAAAGCTGTTTAGATGAACGTGTTCAAACAGAAAAAGTTTCTTTTTGGAAGAGTGTGTAAGTAGTTTATACTCTTCTACAAGTAAATGCTCCACACAAAGCCTTATCCCTATTTACTTTCTGAGTAAATACATGATGAAAACCTATTTTTATTTTGGGATCTCGCATAAATACATCGCAGCACGCATGTGCACTTGGAAATATATAGGCCTATTGAAATAGGTACATTAATGCATAAAAGCACACTGCGTTTTCAATGTTATTATGGTGGCATAGAAAATAATTTTAATAAGAAATTAATAAGGCTTTCGCACGACTTCAATCAGCTTCACTGTTTTTGTGTGCTAATTATTGACATGTTGTCCTGGCAGCTGAATCAACACCTCGCTCAGGAGAACATTGCGTCTATTTGTTTTATGCGCTCGCATTGGGACGCAACCGCAGCTCAGCGACACATAAACATAAATGGATTTGTACAATTTGAATCAAACAAACATTTGCGTCCTGTCTTCCCATAGGGAATAATTTGAGGTGCTCGGACACGCCCTCGCGTGGAGCACCTGCTTCAGCCCGAGGGTTGACAGACAGAACGAACAAGTCCTTTCTCTCTGAAATACACCGATGCATTCAAATAAAACTGGCATGATTCGGTCGACTTGATGGGTTCATAGTAGGCTATAAACTTTGGTTCACGCTTAAGTAAAGATGCTTTTTAGGGCTGAAAAGAAGTTGTAATATTTTATGTGGCTAGACTTTTGTGCGATGCAAAATGTAAAATAGTAGATAAAAGAAATATTCTTGTGAGAAATTCAAAACAACAAGAGCGATGGAGCGAAGTCACATCGTCAGCGAAACAACAAACTGTTTATCAAATGTATTCTACAATAGTCTTCAAAATTATTAATATAAATGATACAAATTAGTCTAAAATGGATACGTCATATGTTATACATTGTTTATCAATTATGGCTTTGTAAGAATAACAATAATTTCAAAATTGTGATTTAATGTTAAATCCTTATTTATAGCTTACACAACAAAGTTATAGCACGAAACTCGCACAAATGAATTGTAAAATAGCCTACATTTATACTTCAATACGGTTTCGTAATTCATATTGCACAATGCAAAGTGTCGTTCATTTAATAGTAAACCAAAATATGAGATAAAAATGTAAAAAGATTATTTAAACTAAACAAAAGCAAACTACTAAAGGTAAAATGCTGCTAGCCTTGAAATATTAAAATGGACTGTCCTCAAAATGTAGACGCTTCTCCAATTCTGGGGTCGCTTTCATTATTGCTGGCACATAAGGCAATCCACTCCTGCTTTACTGATACGCACATACGGCCAAATGTCAGCCGAGTGGTACGGGTCGTCCACAATTGGCACCATATTATTACATGTGAAAACTGTTAAAGAGATTACTGGCCAAAACCATTAATGGGAAAACGGAAGTGTGATGAGCAAAGGCGGTTTACTGAGATGGCGAGATGCTGACTCTGGGACTCTCCGAGTTACGGAAACGCTGAGGTTGAGGAAACCAGAGGAATTTATTCCTACTGTATTGATGTTGGGGTCTTAAAAAACATATGACGGACGAGGTTTTGCACGTCGGGATGGACATTTGGTGATCTCGTAGCTTTATCTATATCCCATAGGACGTGATAGCTGACCACCAGACTGTAGCTGTTATTAAACTTAAACCTTGTAACTTATAAATGATTTACATCATCCACCCACACGTTACTAAAAATTGAAAACTGCGATTGATATATTTTTGAATGATTTAGACATTTACGTGGTAGAAAATACAATGTTTTTCAAGCCATAGAGGCTGGTAAGAGGCCAATTCCCCGATGAATTAACTTGTTTTACGACTCAAGTGTTAGTTGACAAATCATTTAATTCCAGCATTGACATAATTCATCATAACCACCGCAATTATAATAAGAACTGTTAATTACGTTTTAATTGAGGCGAGAACAATTTGATTTTTCTCCTGTCAGGTGACCAGACTGTGACATCACCTAACTGTCTGAAAACGCTTGCAGTAAGCCCGAGGACGTGCTCGCTCTTTTCTGAAGTGTTCACCCTGCAGACACTGGGACTAGAAAACCAGTTGTCCTCTTCTTACACAACCATCGAGGCATTAACGAACCTTTATTTACCTCAGCAATAAAACATTGGGACATAGGTACCATAATGAAAAGAAGAAAATGTGTGGAAACTCAAATTCATACATGAGATTATTGAAGTAATGTGTACCACAAACACATGCAAAAGCTAATCTAAAACTCACTTTAAACCCCCTAGGAAATAAATAATAGGCCTACTCATGTATGCAAAATAAACTTTTCTTGAACCCAATTAGGTGTCAATCACATTTCACAAACAAATCTACAGGATCCAAAACATTCTCGTAATTTGACTCTACACAGGATTACAAGGTTGCCATTGAAAGATAACTGATTTTAGAAATAATCCCGTGTGATTAAAATTAATATTCTTCAGTGTGATCTGTTAAAAAGTGCTTACTGGCAAACAATCTATGACTTGAGGCCAGTCTCATTTAGAAAGCAATAGGATTAAAAAAAGACAGAAACTGACAGATTTTTTGTGAGTTGTCTGGTCGTTCTATTGTAACAAATAAAAGATACTGGAACGTTATTTTTAAAGCACTCTTGAAGTAGCAAAACCCATGCATCAAAGATGTTACACCAGGTTATTTGTTGTTGTAACCAATATTTAATAAACAAAGCACTCAAAGTGCAATAGTCCTGGACTTTTACTTCTAAAGGTTTTGTGGTTTGAAAAAATAGGTTGATTTGGAACTTGCTTGGTTTTCCTCACGTTGTGTTTTTGTGCCACATCCTGTACTGAAGTCTAACAAACCACATACCATTCTCTTTAAGTGGAAACAAAGTTTAGGCCGAAATCTTTACTGATTTGTAAAAACATTTGTATTTTAACAAAACCGAGTACAGTAAAACAATGCAATTCAATATAAAACATAAAACAAATTAATACATTTTCCTAATAAATAATAAACGGCGACAAAGGCTGACCCTTCTATTTCCTATATAAATATACTTCTTTAAAAAAGAAAATCCTCTTAAAATGCAGAGTAAATAGATTACGATACAGTGAGGGATTATGGATAGCTGGGTGCTGTCAGATTAAGTTCGGCAAGCAGGTCGGCGACAGTTCTGACACAGCCGCTGTGTATGAAGACTGTGGGGGAAACGGCAGCCTCCTCTTTAGAGACACGCGCGACGTATCCCCTCTGCATTTCTTCTGCATGTAATCTCATACACCAAACAGGTGGAGAATAAAACCAGCCAACAGTCCAACACATGCCGCACCGCTGATCCTGTGATCAAGGACCAGTGTGCTAGTGTGGCCTCTGTGCCACCATTTCAAAGAAAGTGAGGTGCTGGGTTTTAACTACAAAAAAGTCATTTCTATAAACAGCTTTACACAGGCCTGCATTTACACAGCCTCAAATATCCAATCTGATAATGTGATAGTGACTGACACTTGAGCCTCAGTGGAAAGAGGAAAAACTGTGAAAAAGCAGGTTTGAATACACTTTTTCTTCAACTCGGATGCATACATGAGATTTTACAAACTGTTGATAATGTGACAGAATTTATTTACAAGCACTCAAACATGAAATTATAACAGATAAAGGATTCACACAAAAATATTTTTTATTTGAAATTAGATCAAAAAGCACATTCAGATATTCTTAGGAAAAAAATATATGCCATTTTTTTAAAACTACTTTATTGTTACAAATGTATCTGAAAATATTTATACTAAACCAAAATTAATAACTTTGAGTTTCCCACTCGCCTCAGAAACCTGTCAAAAGATATAAGAATTTCAAACAATTACTTTCAAATAAAATTGAGCTTAAAATATCTTTACAAACAAAAGTTGTACGTTTTAGAGAAACGCATTATGTAAAATTATGAGCCAGAATATAAATCGTTCACAAGACTTCAGCAACAATATAGCAAACTGTGTTTAAACTAAAAAAAAACATTACCTGAGAGTCCGGCGCAACAAGACTGATTTCTACAGATGAAAAAGAAAATTTAATAATTGTGAACATCACCACAAATGAGGATTTCTGAGAGCCATAAAATAAATCTAGTTCTGTGTTCTATCACATCTGATTCAGGTGATCAAACCCTGAGTGCCACTCGCTCAATAATCCCGTTCTAGTGTGCGAATGTGTGTGTAGGTGGAAGTACAAGTATGAAAGCTGTGCATCCTCTGCAGCTCTACTGGAGGAGGGTATCCGCATGGTAAATTATGACTGTGCTATTAGCATTCAGGATTATGCATGTATTAAAATTCTGATGTAAATGCCTGTAATAGCCTACAGTCTGTACTGTCCAATAAATATGTATGGGGGAAAAAGTTTAATTATTCTGTGGACAGAAAAGAATAAAACATTCCTGTTTTAGGATGATTAGCTAAGCACAATGCAAGCAGAAAAAGGCAGTCAACTTGAACCTTTCTTAGAAGGCAAAACAGAGGGGCAGATATCACTCTCAGGGTGTTAATGAGGGAATTATCTATAGCAAAACACACACATTCGCTATAAATTATATCCATAATGCTTCACAGGATAACATGCTTCATCCCAAATACCGAAACAATGAAGTACATTTTTCGAGTGCAATGTTATTCAAATGAAAGCCACATAACATACCTGTGTTTCTCCAAGGCCAGGTGTGTTGACTTGTTAGGATGTTAGAGAGTTCATCCTGAGTGTCTGAGGTCGACATTTCTCTCGACTTACTGTAAGGAAAAAGAAAAGTTATTACTTTCTTTTAGACATACAAATGATGAAAACATGCAATCTCAACTGTACTAGGGCTTACAGGAGATGGGCCTGGATGTCTTTCACACAAACAGCACATCAAGTACATCCCTCATCGCAGAGAAGCTGCGTGTGGGAGTCAGGCCTTTCCCAGGGATTCATGCGTATTCCGTAAACACAAACCACTACCACCAATGCATGAGACTGTGTGAATGTTATCAGTCCCATTGTGGGCTGTGCGATTATGTTTTACGGCCGAGTCTGGCGACGGCGAGTAATTTTTGTGGCTTTTCTGTTTCCTTTAGTGATGCACGCAGCTTACATGGAAAGGAGAGAAAAACAGGCCCACAGGGTGCAACCCACACCAAACAACTAACCAAACAAACAAATACACAGCTACGCATATGTACTGATGCACTCCGATTCTGAGTCCATGCTAAAAAGGACTGCGTAAATTCAAGGATGTGTATGTAAACAGATGTGCGTTGAATAAGACAGGAAATTGTTGGGACGTTTTCCAGATATCCGCCTCTTTGCCTCTCTCCCTGTGCCGCGCTGGATTTAATACGAACGATGGTGATGCTACCGAGGCATTGTGCTCCTTCGCTCCATCCCTTATTCTCTGCCTGCACAATGCAGGAATAAAGCTCGACTCGGTGTCTCTAAGCCTTATTGGCTCGGCATAAGAAACAATAAAACTTCATCGGAGACCAGATTAGTGTGGCTAAATAGAATAAAAAAACAAACAAAAAAAGGGGAAAAATTAGATGAGGATTTCCTCCCTCTCAGCTGCCATTTATCTGGGTGGAAGTATCTTCCTCTAACGTCTCGCTCATGGCCGTATAGCAGCACAGGCCTGTAAACTGGGATTCACGCTGCCAAATTACCCAGAACTCCTTATTTTATGATTTTAAAAAGCCTTTAATCCCAGCCCATCCTCTTTGGGCCGTCTGGCTCACTACTGGCTGAAGAGAGAGGAAATATTTGAAGAAGACATAGGGAGCTAAGAAAAGAAAGTGTCACAACAGAGTCAATGACCAACGGACAATAAAAGCACACACAAACCCACTCCATGGAGATAACGCGTTTACAAAATGTGCTCCGTAAGAGCAGTTTGTTCATTTAGGGCTACTGTCGAAACAACATGGCAAATTCCATGCAAGGGGACCCGCTGTGTATATAGATACATAAAAACACAACAAGATAATTAAAACACAACGCTTCATATGTAAGGTCTTTATACACCTCTGAAGTGTTATGTATATTATATTGCATTTCAATAAAAAGATCCACCAAAAAATTACACACTTTAATTCGAATTTATTTTATTTGTTCAGTTGAAGTTAAACTAAAGCAACAGCCCCTTAAATTGAAGTTCAGCTTTTATTTTATGCACATATTTATATTTAATTTGCACTTGTTCATAACACCCTCACCTTGAGTGTTTTGTGGTAGGTGTATCTTTCTCGCTCCTGGCTGGTAGTTTAACTCCACTACACCCTCCGTATGTTGACAGACCATCATCTAAAATCACACAAGCCCAGAGGGAAACAGTTTAACATGTAGGATCTTTGAAATATAGTAGCTTTTCTGTATGAGAGAGAGAGAGAGAGAGAGAGAGAGAGAGAGACACACATACAGTAATATGACAATGTATCCCAGGAATGTGTATTACATGGGGAACTCGTTCACTTTTCCCAGACACAGACAGGTTACATATACAGCAAGGGATTCTATGGTGAGACTTAATCTTAGTGTACACCCTTCAGCACAGCCCTGTGCATCTTGTGAACTATAAGATGTTCCCTCTTATACACTCAAACTGGATTCTCTCTTACAATTGGCACTCTCACCAATTTAACACAGTCCTCAATGAGACATAGATCCTCCTCTGTTTTTTTACTGTTGCTTTGTTGTCAGAGAAAAGACAGAGCGAGTGCATCAACTGCAAATTTTTAGTGCGAACAAGTGATATGCTTGCTGATGGAAATAAAACATAGATAAATAGCACAAACAATATTGACTTCTAAAGACATTTTAAAGATTAATAAAGATTTCTAACGCTGTACAATTTTTTTATAATCTTGGGATATATTAATATACTAGACTAAGCATTATTTTGGTGAAAACATTAAAGTGGGTGCAACATTTAATGCAGGTACTAATGATCCACAAACATCTCCAACAGATCAATACCCTTAAAGCCATCGCACCCTTTCATCACGTTTGGTTTACAAGAATTACCATAAATGTGTAAACATTAAGTCACTTTTCAATGTCTTATGTGTGTGTATCCTTCACAGTCACGGCTGGCTGACAGAGTGAGACGCTTGCTTCAGGCTGGCCAAATGTAAACAAGACACCACGTCTTTTTGAAGCACAGCACAATACTGAATCCTGCAGTTCTCATTCCCTATTTATGATCTTCTACACGGCCGACAGAAATTATTTTAAATATTCTGCAATTATCCCAACACATAATATCAGCACCATTGACTAACTAACAAACACAGAGCAAACACTGAGAAAGAGTGAGCATCTTGCATTATAAAAAGACTTCTGATTGCAACATATTAACACCAAGAAAATGCCCCCAAACAAACTATTTTGCCCATCTGTTCCTCTTGTATTCACACTCTTAAGCACTTGCATCCAAGGTTAAGGTCTGCTCGGGGTGAGAGAGCAGGGAAATCATCAAGGACATAATTAAGAGGCTTATGGGTAGACAGGGTGGGAAACACACACAACCTCAAGTTTCGCCCCCTTATTAGAAGCTAAACACCTCCCTTGTCTCATCTGTACACCTGTTAGCCAAAGCACTTCTGTCCGTCTCGCATCTCCTTCTCGCTTCTGTTTTCTCTCTCATTTAAATGTCTGCCTTAACCATGTTCCCTAAACTGCACACGGGACATCTACACCGAAGGCGACAGAAAACAGAATATCAGAGCTGAGGTCAATGCACTTTAAACCCTTTCTATTCAGCAAATTAACAATGGGAAAAAATCTAACTCTATTTTCAATCTGCACGCAGTACGCATCAGAAAAAACCCCTTGAAGAAGCAAAATATAATTACATTAGAGATTAAACGTTACGAAATCTAATGACTTTGCTTTAATTTCCCCAGTGGTGCCGATGTCCTGGTCGCACGCGCCTTACGTCACATCATAAAGACCCGTACCACCAAATAAAATCAACTGTTTATGTGTTATGAACACAGGGCTGACGTGAATTCACAAACTGCCTCTTGTAACATTGCCTAGATGCTTTGTTGGTCCGGTGAAGCTGAAACGTCTCGTTTTTGTCACATCCCAGCTTACATATAAAAATGAGTCAATTTTGCTCTTTTTGTCGTAGAATAAAGATCAGTCTGACACAGCAACACTGGCTCAATTTGGTGTGACCATGCAGAGACCACTCCAAATTTCCATTTATTCAGCATTTCTAGATGTATTGTGGCCATTTTAGTCCAGTGTTTGTTGAATTTCAACAAAATCACACCTCAGGAGTGACAAAGTCATCCAACAGCAATGTGAAAGACTGACAGCATGTCAAGACACATGGAAACTGTGTTAAAAATCGATGTTATCACATGTAAAATTATTGTTTAACTTCTAAATACATGTACAAATATTACTGTTGTATTACGTGAAAGTGAATATGAGCTTGTTTTCTTTGCAGTATTTGAGGTCTGAAAAACACAGAGCATCTTTTCTGTTATTTTGACCTGTTTCTGTGGTTTTCATTTTCTGCGAATAAATGCAAATAGAAACAATATATGTTATTGTATGATTATTAATTATGTCATTTAAATTTGGGATAAATGTTGTTAGTAGTGCACAGAATGAAATACAATGATAATTTTACATAAACACATACCTATAAATATTAAATGAATCTCTTCATTTTCATGTCTGTAGAGAGGAACTTTTATGTTGGGCAGACCAATAGAAGGAATTTAGGGTGGGCCTATAACCTTTTTTTACCTCACCTGTATCTTATCTTCTGCTTTTTTCAGTCCAAAATAAAATTCTCTTTATGTCACAGTGAGCATGTCTTCAAAGACTCAAATGTGCTTTTAAACACACATTATTCACATTATTATGAGTGTCACTGGGTGATCAAGTGTACTCATGAACATTATCACACAACAACAGGTTGATTTTACGTTTTATTGTATCTCATGATACTAGAATAATTCTCTCACCTGGTGCTGATGTTTGTGCTTCCGCGTCTATTTCATTAGCCTTCTTCTTGGCTACAGCGGCTAACACCAGCTCTCCCTTATCTTCTGCCACGTAATGGAGGTCCTTTGAAGGTAAAGCAGAAGAGCAGAGCAATCTAAAATTAATCTCAGCTCACATGACAATACTTCAGTTTTTCCCTTTTTTCATTTTTGGCGAGAGAGAGACAGAGAGAAAAAAGAACAGATAAAATAACCTGTTTGAAGTTTCCTGTTTGAAAAAAACCCTCAAAGTATCAAACTTTCAAAAATCAGTCTCGCTCGGTTGTTCAGTCGCCTTTATGTTGTTCTTTCCTGTTTCTCCCTGAACTCTGACTGGTTTTAAAAAGCACAGAGATGTGGTGAAAGCCAAGTGTCACCTCTAAAAAAACAGCAAGAACGATGCTCATGTTGGAATAGGGTTTAAACTATTGTCATTACGGGCAGGTGGGTCCAGAGATACACACACACACACACACACACACATTTATTCACTAACTCACATTTGCTCTTTCTCTTTCTTAAATATGAGCCCTCTTATCCCAGTGAATAGGTTATATCTATTATCAAGTATCATGCAGTCAGAAGACCTCCATTAACCCACAAACATGCTTTTTAAATGTCAAACCAATAGTGCCACCAAAATGGATGCCAGATTGAGACATAAAGCATCTGACAAGTATGTACGAAGAGGATGTCTGTAAAAGATGACATTAAACATTAGTGTTTTATTGACCGAAATCTTTGGTGCATTAAACTGAAAGTTCACAAACAGATACAGGAACATCATAAAATAGGATTTACAAGCAGTGCAAGCAATAGTTTTTTAACTCCAATAAAATCATCATGAAATTCAGCCTTGAGTTGTTTAATGCTTTTACAATCCGAAACGTTTTACAAGAATATTCAACACAAATTTTGGCTAATTCGTATTAATTTGTACAATCTTATTCGTACATTTTAGTACGTTTTGCTTTTGCGCCAGTAACAATAGGTTTAGGGGCGGTGCTTCAGTATTGCTTTTTTTAGTAACCTTAAGTTTTTGTACGATTTACAACGTATGAATTCATATGAATTAGCCACCTCGTAAAATATCCAGGAATTCCCTTGAGCTCAGGTTGAAACATCTTACACAATTTGTATATTCCTAGTATTGTTAAATCACCACAGTACACAGCGTGTACAGAACATTCTGTTTCCCTTGAGAAGATTCTCAGATGTTTGGACTCAGTCTATGAACTTAATAATGTAATTGACAGACTATTTGACCATCTCAGATGGGCCCATTCATGAGTAAATTAAAGTGAAAGTTGGGAGAGTAGCTCAGTTCTGACTCCAAACTAATAAGATCCTCTCTCTTCCTCAGTTTAAACGCTAAACCCATCCTTCCGCTTCAGGAACATCAGTCAGGGCTGCAGTGAGATGCAGAGAGGCTGAATACAGCACAGTCGGACCTGCCGAGCGCTAATGCCTGTATTGTCAACCGGCCTCTGCAAGTCTGATCAGATGGGGGGGTAAGAATGACTTACAAACATCAAACAGGACTTGATTTAGCAACTTCAGAGGCTCAAGGATGAGAGCCAATAACCTCATGACTCAAACAAAGACCTGCATTTCTTCATTTTAACCAAAAACCATGGGCATAACCTTTCAGTGGCCGGGTTTATTCAAACTAGTTTTAAAAGAGGAAAAATGTTTCTGTAAGACAGCATTTATTTCATAGAGGAGCCAAACAGTGGACATTAGCATTCGATCTCAAGATATTTCAGCTTGGCAAAACGTAATGCTTTCTAGACCAGAAAAAGAGAGCGAGAGATACAGACCGTTCGAAACGGGTCAGACAGAGAAACAGTAACACCCAGAGGGAATCCAGAGGTCTAAGAGGGATAACAATAATTCTGTACAAAAATCAGATATTATAGCTCTTATTCAGAATAGCTTACAGAGGACACACAATCTACTCTAATCTTATTTATTTAAGAGCTTTATGGGCTCATATGCAGATAAACAGCCTTTTAGTGTTATTTCTGACTGGAGAGGCATATGGACAGAGAATAAACAGCTGCTCCGGTGATCATGTTTGATTTTCATTCGACGGCACAGAAAAGTAAAAAATTTACATGGACCAGTGGAGCAGAGATAAAAGTGAATGAGAGAGAGAGAGAGAACCATTACGTACAGAATTTTGGGCAAACACTTTGGCATTGGTACATCTAGACACACCACAATAGTTATTTTTTATTACACCTGTAATCTATGTGGATGTTTGAGGAGGGTGTGTTATCCGATGAATAATTTCATTATCAGTCTCTACTTATACTGTATATAGAGGGATGACATTTCAAACTTGAATGGCTTTCTTTCTTCATTCTGAAGAATGTTCGAACCCATTACCTTCTATTGTAAAAACACAAAAATTCAATGGGTGCCGCTGTTCGGCTACCAACATTCTTCAAAATAAAACAAAATCTTATTTTGTGTTCTGTGAAATAAAGAAAGCTATACGGGTTTGAAATGACAAGAGTATCAATGATGACAGAATTTTCATTTTTGGGTGAACTATTCCTTTTCGGCAATATGTAAAGATAAATGAGCATGACATATTTTCAGAGTTAAAAGAAAGTGATACGGGACACAAGAAAACTGTCAAATATGATCATAAAAAACTATGATGACCAAATTATTTAACTAACCAATCGCAATCACTAATTCAGGGAGCCAAGTATGAAGACGTAATTAATTAGTCATCAGATCAAAAAAAGAACAGAGTCACATAAAAAGGCAAAGTCACGGAAAAACTGCAAAATTAATTGTCACGGACATTATCGGGGTTCACATCACTGGATAATTACAACTATCCAATGTTGCAATTATGCAAAACACTCCAGCAAGCGTGGAGCCCACGCCGCCTTCCTCCCTTCCTCTCTACCCCTTTCTGTGACTCCAACCCCTCCAATTTCTTCCAACACCAAAGT
The DNA here is from genome assembly GCF_947034865.1 of Barbatula barbatula. Classification (NCBI taxonomy): domain Eukaryota; kingdom Metazoa; phylum Chordata; class Actinopteri; order Cypriniformes; family Nemacheilidae; genus Barbatula; species Barbatula barbatula. The sequence goes on along the minus strand of NC_136765.1, from coordinate 18,283,849 downwards.
GCTTCACTCCACAAAAGCCTTCTTACAAAAGAAAAGAAAGAGAAATTCTTTTGGTGCTCTATTGTTGATTTGGAGACAATGAGACTTGAGTCTGGCTCATACTGGGGGCTCTTACATGGGGCTCCGTCCGTTTTGTTTCAGCTGACCTCTGTGACACGGAGGGGACCAGATCAGATGGAGCAAGGACCCCCGCTTGTTCTCTGCCTTTCTCCTTTCTTTCTTTCCGTCCCTCTCTCCGGTGGGTGGTTTAATTTAACTTCTGCGGCTAATTAGCCAGGAGCCAAAACCGTGGGGTGAAACGCCACTGCCTTTAGGGAACTCTCTCTTTCTCCCTCTCGCATTCTCTTTGTTGATTCAGAACGACTGATATTCATGGGGCCATTCATAATTTGCCACTTCGTCCTCTTTTTTTCATGTCCTTTCTGCCTTTTTCACTTTTCCCAGTGCATGTCCCAAGAATAACAGATCCAGGTTTCCTTTGCACTCTCTCTCTCTCTCTCTCTCTCTCTCTCTCCCTCCCTCTCTGCCCTTTCAGGCTGTGTGGCTCGAGCTCCACCTTTTCAATTGGGGCCCTCAGCAGCAGCACTTAGTGGGGAATGAATTGGAACGAGTGCGATCGGCGTGAAAGAAGGAGGGAGAGAGAGAAACTGCATGAAAAAGGAGAGAGAGAGACAGCGACCGGTGTGAACGCTAATAGGGAAGGTGTCACTCGGGCATGGAGAGAAGAGGCCTAGAAAAGGGGTCAGACACACAGGACCGTTTAAAGGAGCCAGAGAAAAGATAGCGTACCCGCCACGAGAGCTATGAATGACGGAGTCCCTCGCTCGTTTCCCCAGCCTCCGCCTCCCTCTCTTAGCAACTGTTGCTCTCTGAACTCTCAGGGATTGGTGTTATGAAGGAAAGAGGGGAAGTGACATGGTCAGGGGCCTCAAACCCTGAACTGCACCTGCCTGTATAATCCTCACATTACTGCACTATTATCATAAACAATGCCATGACTTTTTTTTGGAAAACTATGATTAATTGTACATTGTAACCAGTCAAAAAATTACATTTATGTAAAATGTTTTGCCTTAATCATTAATATTTGTTTAAAGGAACAAAATGGTTATAGTACCTTATGTAACAATAAAGAATTAAATTAATTATATCATTATGTCATCAGTGTGACTACAAATTTTCTTCAGTTTGTAGTCAGGTTTTAATAATTTCACCTTTTTTAATGTACATTATTATATTATTTTACCATTTTGGTTTATTACATTAAAACTTACAGTTGCCCCAAATGAAACAAAGAATGATACTAGATCTTTTCTCAGAATCAATTATAATTTTTTTGCATTTACTTTTTACCTAATTTTTACCAATATTTTTTTGTTTGAAATTGATACAGGTAGAAAAGGAACCACAGATATACTGTATTTCAACATTTATTTGAAAAACCAATGTCAAACTTCTATTTGTCTGTGTCTGTAAAAATTAATGATACCCAAAAAAAAATATTTTTTCTTTTTCCAAGAAATGTTTGTGCCTTTTCCCCAATTTTATGTTGTCATCTAATAAAATTACATTTATATATTGGTGTTTAGGCCCATGTGTCCTCACCATAAACAGGTCCCTGGCTCCGATATCCACAGCCAGCAGGAAGGCTTTTTCAAACCGTTGGTGTCTGAAATAGGGAAAACACTTTTTACATTACAGAGATCACACAACCTTGTCTGAACACATTATTCAGCCGTGTGGTTTTGATAAATGTGAAAAAACGCATAAAACCTTTTCTATTAAAGTGATGGTTCACCCAAATATAAAAAGTCTGTCATCATTTACTCACCCTCTTGTCATTTCAAGCAAGCATGACTTTTTTCCTCTGCAGAACACAAAGGAAGTTATTTTGAACAATGTCGTTAACTGGCCCCCATTCACTTGCATTGGGTTTATGTCCATACATTAGAAGGGAAAGTTCAGTTATCAACTTTCTTCAAAATATCTTCTTTTGTGTTCTGATGAAAGAATTAACATTTTTGACTGACACACACACTAAAGGTGTGAAAAGCTCAAAACATGGGAATGTAAATGTATATGTAGATGGTACCCGTGTTTGTACCTGAGAAGATGGTGGAAGAACCTCCTTGCATATCTGCTTATAGGGTCTCTGTATTCAAGTATGACAGTGTTTGACAGGGGTCTCGATGGAACATAAAACATCCCCAGAGCAGCTTCTAACTGGCCTGAACACGGACACAACAGAAACAAATATAATAGCGAACATACAGGACACAAGTATTTGGACACCCTTTAAAATGTTGGAATGTCATTGCATGTAAATGTAAATATTTTACCAAAAATAATCTCATTATACTTTGTCTCATACTACTCTATTTTAAACATTATGGCCTGGTTTCACAGACATGGCATAAGGCCCAGACGAAAATGAATGTTTGACCTTTTTAACTGAATATAACTTGCCAAGAAATATCTTAAAATATATTATTGCCATAGTTATGTCTCAAGATGCACACCATTAATGTATTCTTCTAAGGCGTTTTTATAAAAGTGACATAAATATCTTAATTCAACTAAGGCATAGTCCTGGTTTAAGATAAGCCGTGTCTGTGAAACCGGGCCTATATCTATTACTTGAGCATTTGACACCTAACAAACCTTTTGTAAAAGTTATTGGTTTGAAAATTGTGCCTTTTTTCCAATTGATTCCAGTTTGATTATATTTTGCTATACAATGCAATTAGCAAAGACCCTATCATTCCAAGCAGAGTGTATTGTGAACTTTGACCTTTTTCTGTCACTAGTTACATTTAGGCTTAGTCTCTGTTCAGATATCAAAGCCTACAGGTCTGGAGTCGGTCTTTACCTTCAGTCTGATGGTCCAGCGGTTTCCTCAGCAGGTGATCTGTGATGGATATAAGTGACCGGTAGCATTCAGCTCCCATCATGGCCCAGTCCATATTTCCCAGAATTCCCAGCGCCGCGTCTACCTCTCCACAGCGCAAACGGTGCTGTACCAGATCACCTGGGCCTAGCTGACCTCCATTAAACACGCCTAGACAAAGAAAGAAATGCAGGAAACATGACTCATGCAAGTTCAGTGCATAATTATATTTTGATTTGCAGTTATTACATAGTTGAATACTTGCCAATACTTGATACAGTAATACTAGGTAAAAAATAGCATGAAATACATCTATTGTACTACGACACATTAAACTGTGGTGCTTATATGGTCAATGCAAGTTTAAATCTAGCGCGCAACCTTTACCAACATCTCTCCTGCTGCCTCGAGTAATAAAAAAAACACAATTAAGAATAACAGAGAGAAGGAGATTGTGAAAGCTCTGGATCGTATGAGGTGGGAGATCTTTAGAGGCGACGCTCTGTAAGATTGGCATTGACATTTGGATCGATCTTCAGTCTGTGACGTTTCCCTGGAGCACTGTTGAGAGGTGTGTGTGTTTTGGGGTGTGAATGAGTGTGTCTGGTGAACTGTGACACGCACAGCAAATGCAGTCGATTCAGGTTAAATGTACTCGTTGGTGTGGATACTGCTGTCAGTTAGTGTAGAGAATGAACTTTAAGAGTACAGTGGGTGATTTAAAACATGCCGTATAGAGCGTAAAAATATGACAAAATACAATTTACTAAAGAACATTTTTACAAAATTGTGCTTATTAACAAAACCTGACCTAACTCCACTTTCAGAAAAAAATGACCTCCTGTGGATGCTGGGAACAGAAGGCGCCATTTTGCGAAAAATGACACGAGGGCTACCATGTTTTTTGTAACTGAATTAGGAAGGGAGGTCGGAGAGGGTCCAATTAAAACTGCATGTGGGAAATTAACAGGCCGCCTCCCGCAAACCCCTGAAGAGCCACTAATGTGACTAATAACAGAGTACAGGGAGAAATAACAGACCTCAGTACAGCCACAGAAACCACGCGGTGCTTCTTCCACAAAAAAACACACTCTATGATGTGGTTAAACTGATTCTGACACAAAAATCTAAATACGCATACAAATATTTTCAGACTATGATGACAAACATTACCCAGATACAATTTTTTATGTTGATCATTTAATTTCCAGGATGTAAAAGAAAAAAAGGATTGTCTGAAATATCAAATCAATATTAATATTTTTATCAAGAATAATGATTTCTTAATGTTTAACCAGTTTTTTTATGTTTTTAGATATTGTCTTGTTCTGACACAACCAAAACCAACAGGACACCCTATGTGATGCAACCAAAAAACTACTAACTGCAACTCTCTGCAATTTCTCTTCTGTTTCTAATTGCCTTTACATTAATCTTGTTTCTCTCTCTCTCTCTCTCTCTCTCTCTTTCCACTTTCTCAGAGCGTGCCGGCCAGCTGCCCCCTGTATCCACTCCGTACAGCAGCTCTCCTGCGCCGCATGCGTGCCCAGATGAGATAACTCAGAGAGGAGAGGAAAAAATGAAGGGCGGGTGAGCGAAAGAGAAGAGGGAGCTAAAAGAAAGAGACGCTTCCTTGGGAAGACTGGAGCTCTGCCAGCTCTTTCATCCTCACTGCGTCCGCTTCGCTTCGTCATGTAGCAGTTCTAGTGATATAAGTCAATAAATATGTGCGCGTGAGCAAGACAAGTCCAACAAACAAACACGTTTGCAAACAAATAAACAGGCAAACAAGAGCTGCTCACTCGCCGCTCAGAATTATCAGTTGGAAAGGATGCGCGTTTGCTTTCTTCATCAAAACCTTGGCACAAGATCAGAGGAATGGGAACTGTTGTCTGTTTCTCTCCCTCTCTCTTGTATTTTCTACCTCTCTCTAGTACTCTTTCTCTTGCTGGTGATTTCCGTTAACAACAGCAGCACAGTCACTGGGAGTCACATTCAGTTCAGTTCCAAAGTCAAAATAAAACTTTGGGCAGGTTTTGATTGGCAAACTTTATCTGGTGTCCTGAGGGACAGCAAGTCACTGTAAATGATTTATCGGAGAAATGCATCCCAGAATGCACCTGGAGGTGGCAGCCCAAGGGTGAGTATTGAGTGACCTCAGACAACTTGGACTCCATTGCCTCAGATGTCTGTATGCTTTTAAAATTCTAGAATGAACCCAACAGGAGCTCAAGAAGTCTCACTCAGATGGCATGCCCAGAGTCCGTCTGATGCATGGCACCCAACATTACAGCAAGAACTTTCTCAATCTGGCTATATTTAATCTGATTGGCTATATTTATGCCGAAGGGAATTTACTGCTTTGGAAACCATACCATAAAGTGCTTTTTAAGAAAAGCTTACAAGCAACGTTTTAAAGAGTAACTATTACAATGTCCTTAAAATTACATTTCATGCAGTGTGTAATGTTGCTGTGTGTAAATAGAAAGCAGCCGGTGGAGTTGAACCGAAAGTGAATGAATAACAAAGTTATTGGCTTGGGGGAAAAAGGAGTTGAATCTAAACCAAAGTAGGACCTTAAAAACCACAAAATATTTACTCTTAAAGTTTTGTGCCATCTATTTTTAAGGGACAGTTCACCAAATATTTGAAATTCTGTCATCATTTACTCACACTTGAGTTGTTCCAAATCTGTATCAACAAAGAAATATATACAGATTTTATAATGTACAAAATAAATATTGTATCTCCTATCCCTGACCCTTCCCTAAACCGAACCGTAACACAAACCGTTCTGCATCTTTACATTTTGTGTGTTGATTTAAACATCATTTAGTTTGAGCTGTTTTCCTCATAGGGACCAAAAAATGTCCCCATAAGGTCAAAAATGACCAGTATTACTGTCTTTGAGATTTGTGACCCTGGACAGCGAAATCAATTATAAGATTTACACATCACATCACCTGAATTTTTTTTTCCATTAATGTATGGTTTGTTAGGATAGGACAATATTTGGGCGAGATGCGGTTTGCTGAATCCACAAAAATAAAGTTTTTATATATTTACGGTAGGAAATCAACAAAATATTTTTATGGAACATAAGCCTTACTTAGAATCCTAATGATTTTGGGCATAAAAGAAAAACGCAAATTTTGGCCCATACAATGAATTGTTGGCTATTGCTACAAATACATCCGTGCTACTTATGACTGGTTTTGTGGTCAAGGGTCACATTTGGTCCCCAAACTGTAGGGTTTACCAGGACATACACAGATATAAACAAACATGCACAGACAGACAGACAACACACACACAAACACACACAGGTTCCACTGACCAAGTCTAAGCCTCAGAGTAGCAAGTGGCCCTCCATGAAACCAAAGCAGAAGTAGATCATGGGTTTCGAGACCCTCATTTCTGTGCGATACCGGAGAGCAGGCCCATTGGATACCCTCTAGACCACTAGAGATCTTCATGTTCCGGGACAGCTGAAGACTGGGGCCTAGAGAATCAGGGGCCTTTTCCTCACTCACTATCTGCAAAGGGAGAGGTGACAGCCCCATGTCAAAGCACTGCAGCTCCCCTTGACCTCCGCCCACCATCAGCAAACCTCCCGAAGGGTGCCATGCTAGCAGAGAAGGCATCATGGAGCAGGTGGCCCACTGGGAGAGGCCTGTCTGTCTGTCAAAAAGAACCACGGAGCAGTCCTGAAGCCCCAGGAGAACCCAGCGCTCTAATGGGTCATAATGACAGGTTATGGGTTTGGAAGTGAGGGGTACAGGAGTGCTGGACAAATGCTGGAGACGCCCAAGAGCACATTCATAGACACAGGTATGAACATCAAGCGGTTGGGCCTCCTCATGCAGCTCAGACGCTGAGTGATTGGCCTCGTAGTGCAGTTCCACAGTGAGAATTTGGTAGGGTTGAGTTAGGCTGAATCTGCAGTCTATTGGGTTTCTGTCGGTTCGGATAGAGCTCAAGACCTAAACAGAGAGAACAAAGATTACAGGAAACGTTTCATTAAATTACAGCAAGAATAGACGTTTCATCGGACGTATGCACTGGCCCAGAGTTAACTTCCGATCTGTGTTTGGTTAGAATATAACAATTTATTTTATATTTAATTAACTTTCACATAAATTCATATAAATATGTTATTGTATAATAAATACTATAGCAGTGAGAGAACTGAAAATAAGGTGTTCAGGTAATATCATGAGCCAAATTCAAACTTATATCATCTGAATGAGCAGCACGGCCTAATGTGTTGACGGCCATGTCCTGGCACAGAAATAAGGGATTCTGTCACCAAATTCTGTTATCATTTACATAAGCTTCACAATACATGAGTGTGAGTTTTCCATTTAGGTGACCTATTCCTTTAAAGAAGTGAAGAAATGCACAACAGAGAAAGACGAAGAGGTAGTGCAGATGCTTAACAGATTTAGAACTAAAGTGAATATACAGCATGAGTTACTCATCACAAACAAAACTTACTCCAGCCCTGAGACAGTAGAAATCACAGCCCGACACAAATGTTGAGCAAATTTGTTCGCCGATTTACCCTCAAAATGGGCCCAGAAAAAGCTTTAAAAGTGTCCTATCAGACAGCAGCACGCAGGAAGTTTGAGTTTACCTGTAGTACGTGTGTTTGTGGTGCAGATGGTGAGGTGGAGAGTCAGAAAGACAGAAAGAGGGAGATGGACTGGCACAGAACTGTGACGCGTGCGCCAGAGTAGGAGACCGAGTTAAGCGGGTTGCGGATGGTTTCTGTGGAAGCAGGGGATGAGTTTTTGTCTTTTTTTTAGCTGTAATCCCCCCTGGGCCGACTCCCGCTGCACCCCAGGGGGTGAGAGGGGTTTAGCGAGAGGGGCGGGAGGAGTTGTGCTGACAGCACAGAGGGAAGATCCGGAAGAGTGCCAGATCTCCACAGAGCCAGGCCCTGCTGAGACACACCTGCCCCAGCCACAGAGGCCCCCGCTCTGGGCCTGTCCACAGCTGGGCCCGGGCTCAGAACCAACACCCCACTGACCATACTAGCAAAGACCAACGCCCAACTACTGCTCAGACTAATACTATTTTAATGTACAAGCCACACGGACCCCATGGGGCTACAAAACCAAGATAGGGGTTAACACCTTTGCCGGGCCATTTTAAGATGGTCAACTCACAGGGTTGATGCTTTACTAATAGCCACTCAGAATGGCTAGGTGGCGCTAGGTGACTCTTAAAGGGACAGCGCACTGAAAATTCGTCTTGTTCAGGCATAATGTTAGAGCCTGTCATTCACTTCAGCTTCAAGATGCTATACAATGTATTCTCATTTTCCACAGAAGACAGATGGGTTCGAAACCATAAAGGATGAAAAAGTATTACAGAATTTCTATTTTGGGGTAAAATAAGCCTTTAAGCACATACTCTCGCTAATAATACACACCCTTAAACGCTATCATACCAAACAATGCCGTGCTTTATTGTGCATGTAAAATCACAAAACAGACCATCAGGAACTACCAAGAAATGACACAATCCTCACACTTGTTTATCCGGTTTAGTAGTTAGGGATAGCCATAGAGAGTAAGCGCTAAGCTCTTTACCACGGTAACACTAAACAAAAAGGTGAAGAAATGAAGGCGAGCTGGTGGAGAGGCCGTGTGTTTGCCTCGGCACTGGGGGACATTTCGAGTGTCTTTCTCCCGCCCGTCACAAAGGTTTTAACATCTTCACAGAGTGATCCTCCTTAAGACCTGCATTCACACACACAAACATAGCAAATCCCACAGCTGCTGTTGAAACAATGACAGATTCAATTTCACAAAGACAAACGGCATCTCGGGGAGGTGTGGGGGTGCAAAGGAGAGCAAGAAAGCGAGAAAGAGGGGGAACAGTGGTAAGTGAGTCTCTGTTAGTTATTGGTTTCAGTCACTGGTCAAAACTATTCTTTCTTTTCTTCTCCTCTCTGGACTTTCTTTTGCAGCTTGAAAGATAAACCCAGAGAGGTCCAGCTGAGCAGCAGGCCTTGTTCACAGCAGTAGAGCGCTTTGAGCCAATTTTCCAGCTCAGGGAGCAAACAGTGTGTGTGTGAGAGAGAGAGAAAGAGACGGTGGGAGAGAAAGAAAGGGAGAGAGAGATGATGATGAAGGCAATCTAGGAAAGTTCTTGCTGCTGAGTCTCTAGTCTTCTGGTGTGTGCGAGTGTGTGTGCCTCTCAGATGCTTGTCGGGCCGCTGTGGCATGAAATCAACACAGAAGCATTCGCTCTGATGCACCTGCACATGCCAAAGAATTTAACCCGGGAAATCAAATTCCACCCGGACCGGTTCTCTTTATATAACATGAACCAGAATCATATCAGATATCCACAAATATCACATATACAGAAAATACACATTCAAAGTGGTAAGAATTGTAGAAGTGGTATTTGAAATAATTAGACTTCTCCAACACAAAAATACAAAAGATTATAACCTAAAAAAAGGCCAGTGACAGAGTAAAGTATGGCTGTCTGACCAGTTTCATTAAAGCCATTTCATAAAAGTTCAAACAAAAGTGAATATTTTTGCATACAATTATGTTTCAAATATTAACATTTCAAATGTTTTAGTAACCAAGAAAGCTTGATTGCTAATTTTACAGATTACAAAGCTCATAGTTTCACCTGCTAGTAAAAAGGGAATGAAAATGAAATCATTATTTATTACTTTATTAAAGATTTACATATCAACAACTTTTGACTTTGAAAAAGTTTGACTAACTCGAGGCACCAAAAATCAATTCATGATGCGCCCTTCACTTTCCTGTATATTTCCTTAAAAAGAGCCTTCCTGTTCCACATGTGACTTCTTTTTAAACTTTTTACGATACAGAGTACTAGTTTAAATTAATTTAAACAACATCATTTCACTCAGCAAGAGCAAAAATGAGATGCGTATAGTTTAGACACAGTAAATGTGGCGATTCATAAACAGAGTACGGGCGTCTAGTAAATATGCAGATCAAACGAATGAAAAGAGAAGTGTTTCGAGAGAGATAACAGGATATTCAACAACATCTAATGCTTACGGAAAATACAACAACCGACCCAATATGCAAAACAACTATTCAAAATAAATATATAAATAAATATCAAAACACAACAACCACTACCACCTCAAAAAGCAAAATAAGTGTATAAATAAAAAATATTTTTATCACAAATCATTAAATTCCAGGAACAGGGGAATTGATTAAAAACGTTAAACGTTTGCATAAATAAGTGTGTGTGTGTGTGAGTGTTTTGGCTGCGTGTCTCTTGGCAGCGCTTATCTGCGAGGGGTAAGAATTAAGACCACATAGGGAAAGAAAGCGCACTTTTTAAATGCTGAAGACTAAGCAGAAAATGGGTTTAGCATGCAGATAGCTAACTTAACAAAGGGAACATATATATGAGGCAGAATTGATTGAAGTGTGTGTCTGTGCGCCGAGCGAACCGTTTGATTCACCGCTCGCGTCTTACGTAAACTGCTAGCTTGATTTCACACCACGGATCTGAAAATGACAACAAACACTTTAATTAGAAACGATGAAGGCGAGAGACACTTTAATGTTTTTTAACCATAGAAAAATGAGAGAGAGAGAGAGAGAGAGAGAGAGAGCATAAATATGTGAAGGCCTCGGATAAATCCACGGTTAATTTCCAACTAGAGCAATCCAATGTCGCTCCACGCTGCCCTCCCCCCTTAATTTTTTTATTTAGCATTTTCCACCCCTGTTTGTTTTCATTTGCAATTGGAAACACTGCTCCGTTCGCTCGGGTCTCTCATCCCCTGCCTCACGAGCGTAGACTTTACATATGTTTAAAACCAAAGTGCAATGTCTGAGATTAAGCATCGCTTACTGATTTTTGAATCATTGCCATTAAACTGCTGCTGAGAGGCAGGAAAGCGAAAGCATGCAGCAACGGAGAAATTAAGAACTTCTGAGAATTTCTCACATTTTTTTTATCATCGAACTCCGTGCCTGAATGCAGCCTTTAACAACTAGCCTACTAAAAAGACAACAAATCACAGAATTTGCTGTTTTAAATGGTAGATTGAAGAAACATGAAAAATGTGAACATAGACCTGCTTGTGATGGTACACGAAATCTCCATATATGAAAGCTCCCAGAGTTCCGATTACAAATCCCTGCTAACCTAATTATGTCGGGAATCAAGAAACAAATCCATCTTACATTTATCTTGCTGCTTCATAACTGTTCGTTTAATGGAGACCGAAAGACCAGCTATAGTAAGCTATAGACCACTTCAGAAAACGTAAAAAACGCAGGTCCAAGTAGGGTTCAATGCTGGTCCTGTTACAGTATCTTTAACATTGCACAGATGTTAGAACTTAATACAACCAACAAAACATTTATAACTGAATCAAAGTGTTAAATGCATTTCTTTAAGGTGGTTATTATATATGTAAGATTAAAAGAAATAAACCAGAAGTGCTTCTGGACCAGTGTTTACATCTTGCGGAGACAGAGAGGGAGAAGAAAGGTCAAAGGTTCACATATATAACAAGTTCAAGTGAACAGTCTGCACGTAACAGCAGCTCATTAACAAAAACACAATGGTGACTGGTAAAGCATGGCAGAAGAGAAAGGTAAAATGGTACAAAAGGACTTGACCGAAAAAGGCAAAGAGTCTGTCTAAAGCCTTGAGCAGCAGAGCATTGCGAGGGCATTATTAAAACAACGTGTATTATTTAGAAGGTCAATGCTTGGTTATTAATTGACCTTCAAGTTTGTGTTTGTCCATAACACTTCTCTTTTTTTTTTCTGTATCATGGGTACATCACTCTCACCTAATTTACCCAAGAAACAGTGTGGAAAGAAGCGCAAGGCCAGCCCTGAAGAAACACATGTGCCTGTGTTTATCAGCTTACCGTAAGCCCAGGAGTATCTGAGCAAGCAAGCAGCACCAGGTTGGCTCGGTCCACCGCACTAGGAATGGGAGACCAAGGTCTAACGTCCTCCTGACAAAGCGGCCACCAGCACACGGCCACATCTTGAGCTTGGTTCAGCCCCATCCGGCGTTCAGCGCGGCGGCCTCCGCCTGGCACATCCACTACTGAAACCTGGGTGCAGAACAGGCAGTGTAAAGGTATCAGATACCTGACCCATAAAAGATCTATAAAACATGCCTGCACACAACACATTACGGTAGATTGCCGTTTTGCTAATGTGGGCCGAGCTGTTTTGGGCAGCAGTGTACTGGGTTTGCTGTTGGGGTTTTAAAGGATTCATTGGAAATAGATGCATTTGTTCGGCATTTTTCAAGGGTGTTCGAAAGTTTTTTTTTGTGTGACTTAAGACAGACTGCTAATGAGATCTCTAAGGTGTCTTCACATTTTTTCTTAGATTTAGGACTCATGTTCCTACCAGAGTGGGAAAGGCTAAACTGGGATGAGAAGTTTTTTTATTACAAAGATTTTTACTTGATATAACATTTGTGACAACAAGCCCCGGTGTCGTCTACTCAATCCACCTCAAAAACACATAACAAATGATGGCAGCAAAAATCACAAAAATTACAGAGTTCTACAGTAATTAAAGCTCATCTGTATTTTACTGCTGACTAAGTCTGACTGCCAAATGACATTAAAATGAGACACGCCTGATTGAGACACACCTGCTATTCTGCTGATGGGGCTATCGCTGAATAAAAAACTTTAATAGCGCAATACTGTCTAGACTTACACATACACATCATTATTGAGTAATTCTAAACAAGTTTCCTTTAAGGAAATCAAATTTGTATCTATTTTGGTATGAAAATAACAACAATGGAGTGGATCAATACTCTCGCCCACTGCAGTATACGGCACCTCTGTTTCACTGCAATAAACTCCATTTCATATCTGGGGCAGCTCATCGTGTGCTATTTCAGCAGTTCTGGGCCGAGGTATTAAACCTTTTTATCTTTATACCATTAATGCACCCTTCAATATGAATAAATGGCACGAAAATATGATATGTGCCTATTCACACAGCATAATAGCAAGTATATTTCCAGATATTTTATTCTGAATAGGCTTATCAACAGAACAAACACAGAGTCTCTTCTTTATGTCAACAACTCTATCTGTGAACAATAGGCAGGACCAGGAAGGTACCACAGCGTGGCCATAACATCATTCACCTTGAACTTTACTTTGAATCACATGCAGGACATATTTATAGTAAACAAATGAAAATATAATTTACTGTGTTAATGTATTAGTGTAATTTACATTATTTTAAAGTAAACCAATTCAAGCTGTGAGAAAACAAAACAAAATACATCTCTCGGTTTTATTTTGCCCTCCCCCAAAACTTGATTCCCCATCTTGCCCGTGCTTGCTGGTCAGCAATAATCAAACCTTCTTTCTGGAGGATTAGGCTCAAAGCTTAGTCCAGTGGAGCAGGCAGTGGATGGGGACAGCCGGGCTGGGCGGGGGTGGCGTCGGGAAGAAGGGCAGGGTAGGGTTTTTTGGGGTGGGCTATACGGTCCCCGCTTATCAGAGCCATGCCGCTGGAGCCAGCTACACCGCAGGAGAGATTGCTTTCATACTCGGGCTGCTGTCGCAACAAAGCGCGCCAGTAATGCGATAATGTTCGGGTGCGGAGGGTGTTAAGAGCCTGATGTATTTATGTATTGTGTTTAGTCCATAATCAGACCCATCCAAATTGTGATCTCTACACACTTGGTCTCCGGCCCATTAAAATGAGGTTAATGCTTTCAAAAAGAGAAGGAAGATTTTTTTTCTTCGCTAAAATTCAGTTTTGAATTTAAGACAAGTTGCGTTATAAAGACAGAGAATGAATGGGATGAGAATGGAGCGATCACCTTCCTTTGCCCTTTAAGAGGAGGGGACGAACTTGACCCCATCCTCCAATCCTTCATCCTTTGCTGAAATCCCACTACTATATTTTAATAACAAAATAATAATAATGGCCCTGTCAATCTGAACATATCTGTCATCTGCCATTATATATATATATATATATATATATATATATGCATATATTAATCTATATTTGGATCATTACTGACCCATAACAACTATTACATAATAATAGAAAAATGCCCCCAGTGAAACAATGTAACAAGAACCTTGAAAACAAATTCTTGTGCAACTATTAGTATTTATATTTGTGTTGTTAGTAACAAACATATTAAGTAGGGTTGTTAAATGATTAATTGCATCCATGTGTCAAAATAATAAATGTTCGTGTACTGTGCATAATAACTTTGTATTCATAAACCCACACACTTTCATGTAAATATTTAAGAAAAAAATATGTAAAAAATGTATATTTATACATTATAATTTTTTTTATATATACATGCAAATATACTGTATGTGTACGTGGTTGTGTTAAAACAATACAAAATACATATCTACAGCACACGGACATATATCATGTAAACACAAACATTTATTCTGGATGAAACAAAGATTTCCATTTGGCCATGTATACATTAATTATTCCTCACAATAAGCCACCAAAATAAAAAAACTAATACATAATCATGATGTATCTTTGCATCTATTGAGACAAATATTATTTAATATACAGCAAAATTGTATTCCTGAAAAAAACAATTTACTTTATAAAGTAAAATACACCTAATATTGATGGCCAGTAAGAAATACCGTATTGATGTGTAGTACAATTTTCTACATCAACCTGCCATTGGCAAGTGTGGCAAAATGTTAATTTTGGACCTTTAATACAGACATACTGTCATGAAGGATTTGATCTCTTTATAATGAGTGGAGTGCTGTGTGTTTGGACCTGATGTTCCCCACAGGTGTGCATTAGAGAGGAGCTCCAGTAATCATAGTGTTACTTGTCCCAGCGGTAAAAGAAAGCAAGTAAAGCCAGGCAATTATTACAGCTAAAAGCCCTCTGGAAAGAGCCAGACCAGCCTCATTAAAGCTTTTTAATTGAAAGTAAAAGAGGCAGTTCTGCCATTCCCCTTAAAATGTGCTAATGTGCCTATTGAAGAGTGCATACTTGTATGTCTTTGGGCATTTGTTCAATAAAAGTGTGTGTATGTGTGTGATTGGTATAGTATCTGGACGCATGTGTGTGTCACCTTAATCTCTGCCGCTGTGAGTTTCTCCATGTGTCTTGCTAGCTCAGGCGAGCTCTGGTTCTTCCTGTTCAGGTACACCTGACACACCTGACTCCTCTCCATCAACGAGAACAGCAGGAAGCGATCTCCGATCACCGCTGAAAACGCAGAGCAAGGTCAGAGGTCAAGATTCCCATGACCTCCGGAGACAATAAAGACAGATTCCAAAAATTCTAAAATAAACTAGTTTTTTTAATTCTAGTTTTTACTACTGATGTAATGGTCAAATAACCCATTTTTGGTGTCCCCTTTCCTTTACACCTGAACCTTCGGTCAAACCTTTTTAGATTGACTGTACATTAGGACATTTTTAACTTGTTTATTAATCCATTTTCATCCTTGGGACTATTGGCTGGTCCCTATAATGTCAGGTTTTTGGTCCCCAAAAGATAAAACCTGATTCATACACACAAGAAAATGTACATATCGAATTTATTTTACTGTATACTACATACTGGAATCAGAATAATACATTCTTCTGATAAGAGGCCACAAAGAGAGAGTTTGGGAGAAAAACAGACTCTAAAAAGCCTATTGGCGATGCAGCTTTCATGTTACACATTGAAACTGTTGACAAGCTGTCTCCACACTGTGATTAGCAATTAACCTTCCCATCCTAAAAATTAATGTGTTTATGAAACCAATTAAATGTTGGAAAAAACTAACACAGTCTTTCACAGAATCGCTTTTAGCAGAGGATGATTTTAGAGCTGGAATTCCAAACCTCTACAGCAATTAGAGACGGAATACATGTTCTTCTACAACGAATCATCACACATTTAAGCATAAAAACATGAAGCTCATTTGAAATGAATAGCGTGTTAAACAAGGCCCTTCCCCAAATTATCAGGCATAACCTAAGAGCGCTTTACATACGGTCATTTGAAAATGTTATTTTAGCAAGTCTTCGAGGAAAACATTTACATTCAATTATGATTTAATGTGTTAAAGTAAATATACAGATTCACTAGAGTTATCTTGTGAAAACTGTGTGTTCGGTGGAAAAGAAAGTCGATCCTTATAGTAGTTTTAGAAATTAGTTAAAAGACTATTTTTTTATTATATAAATATTTAGTTTAGCCACTTTGAGAGGGATTTGGAAATGTTAAATGTTAATGCTCATCTTTGCTAAAATGACACAGATTATTTACAGACATATATAAATGCAAAGCATGCTTTTAAAAGATTAAAGAAATTCCACATACTGTGTATTGCAGGTTCAGTAATCATGGTCAAATTAAAGGGAAGACTCAATTATAATCCTTCCTAAAAAATCCCAAATTTCTGTCCAACAGCTGGTAAACAGGTTTTGGATGGATCAGGATCAGGAATCAATAAATTCCCTTAAATCTGCTTAAAGAGCAAATACTACGGTCTTTAAAAACCGCAGTGTCTGAAAGCTGTTCTGCAGTTAATTCACATAAAGAAAAATGAATACATTGTTTAACAAAAGGAAGAAACATTTTGATGATGGATAATTTTCTTATCTTCATTTATTGGTAATTTCATCATTATTATTCCTTAATAGGATTTATAGAGTTCTTATTTTGTTGTTTATTTACATTCCAAAATTGTCGGTAAGATCTTCTTAATCTGTCAAATCAGCCACACAACAGCAATGAAATTTAAGTTATTAATGATTGATTACGGATGTCTGGCGTTCATGTCCTTTAGTGAGAAAGTTGGCAAAACTTTCTTCAAATGTTGTCTTTATGTATTATAATACTGATGACGTTGCCGAGGCAAAAACAGGTCAGTTTGAAACTAACTGAATAAGTGACAGATGTATAAGCCCTCCTGGCACCCCCCAACACACACACTCTCTCTCTCTCTCTCTCTCTCTCTCTCTTTCCCGCACACACACACACATAATTACTCTGGTAATTAGGGGCTCTGGGGGCCTGAATGGCACTCTATAGGGGGCTACTGGGAAAGGGACGGGTGGGTTGACAAGAGAGAGAGAGAGAGAGAGAGAGGGACAGAGAGGTTTGTCAGGTATCTAGAGACCTGGCAGACAGGGTTTTAGCCATATAATCTCTAAACAATAAATGATATGAGAAAATAATTAGCAGATTTGGGACAGTGTCCAATTTCAAAAAACTGAAATAAGACACGGAGTAATACCAGATCCCCTCGAGATTGAGTCACGAGGAAGGAGCAACCTGTGCATGCTAGCGTGCATGTGGCCAAGCCTCTAACTTCCTCTGGGAATGAGGAAAGAGGGAGAAACAGAAGGGACGGCGGTTCATGACCTGTGGGTGTGCATGCCGCCCAGGCGCATGCTGGGAAAATGAGCAGTGGTTGTAACTGCAAGAAAAGAGAGGAGAGGGATGGTAGCATGCGCATTTACTCACCATCACTGATGGTGTCAGCAGGAAGTCGTCCCACTAGCGTTCTGTCAATGGCCACCCGTTCAACATGAGCTCCACCCAGGATGAGGGTCACCAATACACCTGATCTAAGCAGCATCTACACACACATTCACACAGTTATCAACAACAAAATGTCTCTGTATGGTAAATTTTGAAAAAACATTCTGCAAATATGATAGAATGATCAAATTCTGTCTGAAATAAACTGTCCAAAGAGGGAAATTAATCTCTGTATCACGTGAATCTAACGATAAAGGTCACAGAGTCTAATCAAACTCTGCTTCTGGGCGGGAAAGACCATCACCAAGCACCAAACAAAAATCGAACAATGTTTGGTCTCCCTGACCTTTCAAAATGCCTGAAATCAAGCGCTTTCGCTCTCCAGATACGTGTAAGGAGGAGTGCAAGTGTGTCTCCAAAAAAAATCTAAATGAAAAACATCTAGGCATATAGCTGATGTGTCTGGAAAGGGAATATTTGTTTTTATCTCTGAGAGTACTTGACAAAAATACATATCTACATATGCCCATACTGCCTGACCTCTTCTCCATGAGCCAATTCATTATCAGTAGGCCTGATGCATGATGGGTACGTTACCTGACAGCACTGCTTAGCTCTCCATCGAACACTCACAATCGGACTTGACTGCAGCAGCTCCTGCAGAGAGAGAGGAGAGAGAGAGAGAATTTTGTATCCTGCTCAGCATAGTGAAAAATAAGATGCTGTCAGGGCGTTTTAGGGTCAGGTTTAGAAGGATGTTTCCAGTTTCAGATACAGAGAGGCAACAAAAATGAGCATTAGTTGGACTGAACAAAGCTAGGTTTGTGTGAGAGAGCCAGAGGCAGAGAAAGAGAGAGAGCGCCAGCTCACGGTCCCAATCATCTCCCTCAAATATCCCCCACGATGACAGAGAAGCACCCACACAGGTGCTGAGAGGGAGAGGTCGAGGGATTTTCTCTTTCCTTATGAAAGGAAGGAGAGAGAGTGAAAGAATGCTCCTATTTGTTAATCGGACTGCAGGAAATGTAAACAAATACCTCTAGTTCCTTTAGGGCATCACGCAGCTTCTCTGGACGACGGTTACTAAGGAACCACGGGTAACCCCGACCTGAGTGACAGAGGGAGAGAGGCACAGGTATGAAACATGACGTCATCGAGGCGAAGAGAAAGAATAAAAGACAAAAACTAAGAATGTTTTTTTATGTTTGTGAGAGTTTTAAGACCATAAGGGATTGACCCTGAAATATAGCTCCACCAGAGGTCACCATAGAAATGAATCAGAGCTGACAGCTCGAGAATTAAATCCACTCGTTTTAAACCTGCTGATAAGTTGGGTACGAACACACAGGGTTTATACAAATAAATCTGAAGTTTTTTATAAGAATAACAAAGTTTTCTATTTGATGACACTACAGAGAGTGCCCTTAACATTTAATGTGGTTTCTTCAGGAAAACAATTTTTTTAATCTATAGTCAAAAGTTGATATATATATTAAAAGAAATTTATCTTTAAAAATAAGTCTTCATTATAATAATTGAAATGTATCTTTATATTCCTCTAGAGTGGCAGACAGTAGGGATTTAAAGGAAATATTAACTAATAGGCCAATATAGGCTAAATTCAGTGTAACGCCGCGGTCTCATTCAATCAGAGCTCCCCGAGTTGGCACAGCCACCCAAGGGGAGAGCTCAAAGTTACCATAACATATTAAACACATTAAATACGGCACTCCAAAATGCCTCGTTCCGCTCACAAAGCCCCCCAAATTTCCGCTTAGATCTCAGTCCCTGTTTCCCTCCGGAGCAAACCAACGAAGGGAAAAAAGAGAGAAAGAAACGTTAATAGAATTCTCGGCTGAGTTCAATCTGCGAGTATGTGTTTGCATTTATGCATTAATACATTCATCCGGGACAGGGACCCAAGGAAATTGAGAAGGACTGTTATTTGTTTTGGTAAAGATTCCGCAATCATATCCAATCTGCTTTTTTCTTATTTTTACACTATTAAGAAACGTCTCCTGCTTTTAGGAGCGAGAGGATGCAGAAATAAATGAATGCAAATTAGGGCGACAAGGAGTACGGGGGCGAGAGGGGGACGGGTCTGTGTCTCCTGATAAGGCTGTTTGTGTTTTTCTCTCGGCGACGGGTGTTACCCCACCAGCAGAGTGAGCGGGTAGGAGGCAACTGGGCATTATGGTGGGACGACACTGGCCACACTGGTAGTGAATGATGATGTGATGGAGTCAACTAGTCCTGTTTTTATCTATAGTAAGATGGACAGCGAGAAGCTAAACTTTAAATAACACAAAGATTAAATGTGAACTGAAGGATGCGTTCCAAACAAAACACATGGAAAGAACACAACCATTACAAAAAAAGTACCAAAATGCACTATGGCATTACCATGATTTTGGGACACAGTCCATGGTAATACAAATGTAATGTTATTTTAACATGGTTAAATTATATTAAATGTCTTTGTTCTGCCAAACACAAAGAAAGATATTTGTAAGAATGTCAGTAACCAAACAGATCTCATCCCCCATTGACTCTCATAGTACTTATTTTTCCTACTGTGCAAGTCGATGGTGACCAAGAACTGCTCGGTTACTGACATTCTTTCGAATGTCTTCCTTCGGGTTCCGCAGAACAAAATAATTTAAACAGGTTTGGAACAACACGAGGGTGAGTAAATTATGACAGAATTTTAATTTTCAGGTGAACTATTCCTTTAATTAAACAGGATAAATCAATTAAAGTGACAACTGACAAATCAATTGAACACAATTACAGCGGAGTTGTCCATATGTTGCAGAATATCATTACAATGACTTTTAACATCAATCAAATGGAGCGACGTTTAATATATCGGATTTGCGCTAATGGGAGACTTTATTTTCCCAGGCATCTTAGGTCAAATTTAAATTACGGACGGGATGAGAGTTGCATTGGCAACATGCAAATCAACGTTGTTAAATAATGAGCCAATTCGCTCATTGACATCAAGGTTAATTGTTTTGATGATGGATTACTTACTTTCTGCAAACTGCTGTTTCTCATTGTAGTAATGCTGATCTGAAGGACACACTGCAAAGAGAGGAAGTACACAAAAAACTGTGAGAACAAACCATTTTCTTGCCTTTTCTTCTTCAAAACGTGAAAGTCTTTGTTTGCACATCTTTAAGTCTGCTTTTTTGCATACGGTGACTCTGTTGACGTATCACCCTATGTGTGCCTGTGTTTATCACAAGGAAAGTCTGACTCATACACTGACACAGGCAGGTGTGACAACAAGAAGGAAATTGAAGGCCCAGGGTGGAAATGAGACCAAACTCTGTCCTCTTCAGCTTTGTCAGCACGCTCTTTCCGCTGTGGGGTGAGATGGGGTTTATGGTATGGTACTATTGCAGAGTCCCAGGCCTCCAGCCCTTAGCGGCGCAGCCAGACGTCCACCATCCATGCCTTGCTCTACAGGAGGACTGCCTCTCTCTATTGGAGGCCTAGACCTGCTGGACACCTCCAGGATTACTGCTGCTAATCAGATAAGGGCCATTCTGCCCCTGCCTAACCCAGACACAGACACATCTGCTCTGGGATAGAGGGGTGGAAAAAGCCCCCTTCCTCACAGTAGCGTGAGTCTCCTTCGCCCTCTGCTGGAGGCCACCAGAAACAGCAGGAATCTCATACAACCAGACATTGAGTTGTCCATTCCTTAAAGATTAACACCACTCTTATTAGATACTCTCAGAGCAAGCTCAATGTAATGTGACTATTTCACACAGATGCCCTAAAAAAGGATAATAGAGGTAAAAAATTGCTATGAAAGATAGAACACAGTGTTCTTTTGGTCTACGCTGAAAATTACACACCAGGGTAAAAGAACGCTATTACTAAACCATTACTAAAATACGGTGTAAAGTGGTTTCAGATAGTCATTCGCTTGGAGAGAGTATGAGTCATTTCACTCAATAATGAAGCTCACCAGATGGAAATAATATTGAATAAATAAAATAATCATTCCACTCTGGTTTTAAAAGAATAATAGCCATTTGAAATAGCATGAGGTAGGATGCGGTTTAAATGAATGCTTCATTCATCCTTATCAATCTTATTCAATCTTTATCATTATGATGATGGCTGATTTTATAATACAGAAAAAAACCTATACTCACATGAAAAACAGTTTCTCTACCACACACAGGCAGTGAATGGTTAACCATCCGTAAGTCTTTACGACGTTAAAGCTTTCGTGTTTTCACAGATAATAAGACTTTATCATAGACAAAATACAGAACCGAACAAACAAAACCTTTCAAGTCTTAACTTCACAAGCCTGACGAACAAGCTGCTCCATTAAAATAAAACCATATTGTTATTGTGTAAATCAATGTTTTGTTTTTCACATTTCCTGACTGTGAGGGGTCTGTGATAATAAATGTTTTAAATGTGATGCATTTAAAATCTGGTGATACTACAAGCTGCCCAGAACCGTTTAGAGCAGAACTGTAACAGTAATTTCAGTGACATCTACTGAACTGATTTTGGGGGAAAAAATTGTCATTTTTATAAATCTATTTTGTGGAATAAATTTAAATGATGCTGAGAATTATAAGTCTGTTTAATAATTAATTGTATTTATTAAGCTACTGCATATTTAGTTAAAGTTTATTATAAAATATTCAATGACCCTTTATGATCACTTACAAATAAGCAATGTGAATTCATTATTAAATAAACAAATCATGACTTCAAACTCACTTACCTTCTCCTTTTTCATAGAATTGGTGTGTGCCAATATCTGTAAAAAGCAAAAAGTACCCTTTACTGTATATACTGACAACTGCCTCTTGAAACAGTGGAGGCTAAGAATCATCTGCAATTTTTGACTTTATATTGGATTTGCTGTTGGACTGTGTACCTCTGACAATACATAAACAAGCTCCTCCAATACAATAACGTATTTACAATAATGTATTTATGCACCCTTTTTAAAAAATTATTATAATTTGTGTATATTATAAGTAATTATAATATACACAAATATGTCCAAACACACACACTCTCACACTCATCATGGGGGTCAGAAGGGCTAGCTCTATAAGATACAGAGGAAAATGCAAGAATATCATCGCAGGATTTTTCAAATAATTGTTGTTAAGTGACCTTTATGGGTCATAAGAGGAAGAAGAAAAGACGAGGCTAAATCTTACAAGCGAGATGGTTTGTAATATAAAGTGTAATTAACATAAAGAACATGACAACAACTTGAGCTATAAAGCTATAATTAGGGGTGCATAAAAGTAATTAGAGGCCACACAATGTCTCATAAAAGACATCTAAATGACTTAACTTTGTGTGTGTACACAGCAGTTAACCCAGCTCTTAAAGAAAAAAAAAACAAAGACAGATACAGAAGAATGGGCATACATGGACAGATAGAGGAAACTAAAAAAGTAGAAAAGTGAGTTAAGTAGAAAAAACACAATGGACAACTGAATGTGTGAAACAGAGATGTTGAGTGTATTTTAATTACCCTGGACTTGCAGGCTGCTCCTTAAGGACCAAAAGTGAAGCTCCGCCAGGCAGAACGACATCTGATCAAAGCGAAACAGGAGTCTGTCCAAACAGGAGCAAGAGAAAGGCTGTGAGAAAGAGGCCAAAACAATAGCAGAGATGTGCAAAAAGAGTCCTCAGACTTGGAGAGAACAGAGGCAACTGGATTGTTTTTAAGGGATATAACTCATTTTTGGCACCTCAAAGAGAGAGTTTGATTCATTTTAGACCACATGCACAAACACATTAGCAAAAGAAAACATAACTACAAAATGCACAAATCCTCTACATATTTAACATATGCGTCTCAAGGGCGCTTACTGACACGACATGCTGGCACACACACGTCAGACTGTGACGCCGCTCACACACTCACACTTGCTCCTGCTGTGTGTGTGTCTGGGTCCAAGCCAGAGCTCTGTGCCAGGTGTCAGCACAGTGTGGAACACCTCAGCACGTCTCAACATGGTAAACACACCTCTGTCTTCCCCATGCACAAAGACACACACACAGGTCCAACGACAACTCAGCAACACAGATGCACAAACATCTTTCTGTCTCGAACAGATGGCGTTTCAAATGTCTGAATCTTTAAAAGAATATATTTATTCAACACAAACACAGATATGCCAAACAGCTAGTGATGCTATGAAAGGACTTAAAACAAATGTATATGTGACCCTGGACCACAAATCCAGCCATAAGGGTAGATTTTTTTCTAAATAAATAAATACGCTTTCCATTGATCTTTGGTTCATTAGGAAAATATTTGGCTGATATATAACTATTTGAAAATCTACATCGCCTTTAAAGTTGTCCATCAGAGACACCGTAGCAGGCCGTTGCTAAGAAGAAACAGATTTGTTTTAACGCTCTCTATTGGCTTCATGTTATAATAACGGTGTGGAGAGTAGATAAACCCGAAAGCTGAAAGTTTACATTTTTGTTGCAATTTTGCTGCATCCACTCCCAAAAATAAAGGTTTTTATATATTTATGGTAGGAAATGTATACAAAATATCTTCATGGAACACGATCACTACTTAATATCCCAATAATTTAAGCATAAAAGAAACATTTATAATTTTGACGCATCAATGTATTGTTGGCTATTGCTACAAATACCCCCATGCTACTTATGACTGTTTTTGCAATAATAATACATTATTATGTGGTTGTATTAGTGTGCCAATAATACACACACACAATGTATCTGCTGATACTTTCATAATTCACATTACCAAAAAACTTTGTTAAAGCAAACAAAATCCAGCTGAGAATGATGGGAAATCACTGGGCAATAAAAGTGGAAATAGTATGTCAGAACATAACTTTCAAATATCCTTGGCCCAGCCATCTCTTCATCCATGTGACCTGTTTGGATGGCTAAAGGTTGCAGAAAAAAATAAATCTAATGTCATTTGAGGGAGAGCAGCATCTTCGCTTTCAGTCCGTGTCACGGGGTTCGCGCTGAGCGTGCCAAGTCTTATCTCGCGGCCTGAGCTGACAGAGGGAGAGAGAGAAATAAAGAGAGGGGCAGAAATTCTGCAACTTGCCTAAATAAAAAAGAAATAAAATTTACCACAAACATAACGCTAAACCAAAAAAAAAGTGTTGGAAAAACGCTGTCCACAGCACAGCCTCTTAACAAGTTTACTGACATAAGAAGATTCATTCATCTTGTCACCAGTTTTTCGAGCGAGTCAGCTCTTTCCCTCGCTCCCTGACAGAAACCCAATTTCTTCATAGAGCGAAGAAGCTTCAATTCACATGAGATGGACAGTCAGGCAGAAGCCACATTTTTGATGACCCTGTTTCAAAACGGCCACGATAAGCTCGAAAATGAGACGAAATTGCATCATCGTTTCTTGTATCTCCACAAACTTAAAGTGATAGTTCACCCGGAAATATAGATTCGGTCATCATTAAGTCACTCTCTTGTCATTTAAAACCTGTATGACTTTCTTCCGCAGAACACAAAAGAAGATATTTTGAAAAATGTTGTCAACTGGCACCCATTCACTTGCATTGGTTCTCTGTCCATACAGTGAATAGGAGTTCAGGTACAAACTTACTTCAAAATATCTTCTTTTGTGTTCTGTGGAAAAAAGAAAGTCATACAGGTTTGAAATGACAAGAAGGTGAGTAAATGATGACAGAAGTTTCCTTTTTGGGTGAACTATCACGTTTTTTTATTATTCCATGAGCAGAGAAGCACCTCACATGACACAAAGAACAAATTAAGAAATTAAGAGACAACTAGTCTCGTTGATCTATCCAATTGAAGACATGTGAAAGACCTGAATAGAAATTAGTGAAACTGCTTATGGAAACTCCCTTCTGGCACGCTCTAGAGACGCTGCTCCCTAAGCGCTAGTTCAAAGTGTCAGCGGGCAGCTCCTAGAGCGCGGTGCTGCAGATGCCACTGAATCGTGTGGTAGCGCTTGGCTGTGGTGAGCTGCTGAAGTGGCCACACATTTGCATGTGTTAATGGACTTTGATTGTGCACTGTGTGTGTATGCAAGTGAAATAAGAAGCCTTATTTACTATTGTGGGAAATAACAAAAGAGAGGTCAGCCATTGGGACCAACATAACCCGATCAGACGTGTAGTGCTTTTGAAATAGGTTTTTTATTGTTATGGATGGTTTAATTGGCTGTGTAAGAGTTCTTAGCGATTGTTTGATCTGTATTTATCCAGGTGTGAGTATGTAGGGGAGTATGTGAAGAAAGGACAGTTAGGAACAAACACCTGGAATTCAATCACTTTCTTTCCTCACACTCAGGTCAAGGAGGGAAAGAAACGTGTAAAAAGACTGCAGGGTTCCTTAAAAAAAATCAGATAAGTCATCTGCTTGTGACAGGCCTCTTATTTGTCTATAGTGTGTGTGTGTGTTTGTGTGTGTGTGTGTGTGTGTGTGTTTGTGTGTGTGTGTGTTTGTGTGTGTGTTTTTTTGTGTGTGTGTGTGTTTTTGTGTGTGTGTGTGTTTTTTTATGTGTGTGTGTGTGTGTTTTTTTTATGTGTGTGTGTGTGTGTGTTTTTTATGTGTGTGTGTGTGTGTGTGTTTTTTTATGTGTGTGTGTGTTTTTTTGTGTGTGTGTGTGTTTTTGTGTGTGTGTGTGTGTTTTTGTGTGTGTGTGTGTGTGTGTGTGTTTTTGTGTGTGTGTTTTTGTGTGTGTGTGTGTGTGTGTGTGTGTGTTTTTGTGTGTGTGTGTTTTTAAGGGTATGATTACACACCTTGGTATTACCCATACAAACATTAATAACAAGCCTCTTCTAAATCTTTAGATCACTTTCCAGTTTTGTAAACTTATATAAAAAAGACTTCCCAGCTACAAGTAGAAACATACAAGCATCATGTTGGGAAACTAATTTGAATTCTTTCCAAAAGTACTGTATTTGACATCCTTTCTTCAGGTGTATATAATGTTTTTTTATAAAAGTATTCATCACGTATAGATGACCAAACATGTTCACACTCAAAAAAGCACATCCGTCCATCACAAAAGCCACAATTGAAGTCATCCAAATGTTTCCAGCAGATTGAAAAACATTTGGGTGTGTGAGAGAAAACAATTAATGTTCTGAGCTTAACTATAGCTAAATAAACATGCTAGCATTAATTCAAATATGGAGTCATTTAAATGGTTTCATTCCTCGTTGTCATGATAAATTATTCAACAGAACTCTGAAGACACACAAGAATCATGGCATGATGGTAAAAAAAGGTTTTGGTATTCATGATGGTACATTATCCCTAAATAGACAAACTACTCTACAGAGGCCGTTTTATAAATCCTTCGGCAAAGAAGTGAAAATGTGACAACATATTTGTCCTGTGGGAGCCACCTTAGTGCTTCAAAAGGGGGGGGGGGGGAGTGGACTGAGCCATTGGTTGCAACTCGAAACCTCACCACTAGATGCCGCTACAATCTCCAAATTGTTGTCAACTTTTGCTTTGGTTATTTGTGTGTATATCTGTGTGTTTTATCCTTGTACAATATATTTTATAGTGTGTTGCACCAGTTAAGAGCCGTTAGTATCTAAATTACACTTCGACTAATTCAATTTGTCAAACAGGTGAATACTCAAGTAAAACAGTAGTGAAAATGTTTTACAACAAGGACAGGGAGCATTTGGGCCTCCGGTCTTGCTCAGATTTAAAAGGCAACATAATTAAAACCCTGGGGAAAGGAATCTTTATCAAAGTCTTATCTGTGCTCTTTCTTTCCCACTCTCTCCTCTTTACACACACACAGACACGCACATTAATATTCAACCTGAGCAAAGAAAGAGCCCATCAGGCAATCTCTCGGTTTGCCCTGTGGTCGACCCCAAAGAGACTCTGTCCCACTTTTTTCGCTTATTTAATCAGGGCCAGATTAAATTTATCATTCCTCATTTACTGCACTCTCGTTTTAACTTTACCTTTAGTCGTGCCCTTCGCAGTCAATTATGATCCTTCGCTCAATTTAATGCAATCAAGCAATTCTAGATTCTTATTCTATTTCATTTCGCTTTTTTCAAAGCGACGGGACCTCACTGTCGAGGAGAATACAGGGCAAATTGAATAATACAAAATGTCAGACGAAATTAAAAAGGTCAGGCCGGTGAATTCACGTGTGGTGGGACGGGCGCAGATAACCGCAGAGGAGTTTAGCTGACTGCGGCAGAAAGAGGAAAAGCAAATCATCGGCATGTGATTGGCTCCCGGTGACCTCGCACCCTTTAGCAGGGTCATAACGGAGAGTGAAAGGAGATTCACCTGCTGATTTCAGCATATGAGCGTGAAAACCAGACATGTCCTCTCTTGACTTTCTCTCTGTGTCTTTAGTCAGACACGCAGGTAAAAGTGTTCTGTCTTATCTGGACTGACAGTTAATATTACAGCCTGCGGAAAGTGCCACAGGTGAGGAAATACAGGACCTCAAACAGGCATTTTAATTTCATCTTAACTCCTGACCTCTCACTCTTTACATTTTACTTGTACATTATCACAATTTCCCTGACATGCTGAGATTTAAAAAAAATGAATGCACATTTCCAAATACAAATGTCTGTATTTGAACAAGACTATCCCCAGAAGTAAGCTAAATATTATACAAAAAACATTCAGAGTTTGGTCATTTATAATTAGCTTTATTTAAAACCACAGAAGTCTATGGTGTCCCTATGGAGATGGCTAGGTGTATGTAGACTCCAATTCAACAATACCACCTCTGCTTTTCGTTTGCGCTCTCTCCTCTCTGTATCTCAACCGAAGCTACTGAAGTGAAAATATAAAACAGTGCAACCAAAAGAAAACATAATGGGCAGCAGCTCTTATCTGAGTTCTCGAGGGCACTGCACGGCCACGGCCATCAGTATTACCATTAAAAAGACACAAAACAATGGAAAACACTCTGGGAGAGAGAAAAACTAAAAGACGAACAGGGAAGTCAAACATGCAAGCAAATGTGCTGACAAAATGGTGTCACAGATTACAGAGGGGCATGATGGGATACCAGAGGATGCCCATGAGTGCTGTGGGGAGGATGATAAGACAGAGGAGAAAGAAGATGATGAAGAGGGAAATGACGTGATCTCCATGTGAGTGATAAAGACCAGTAAACACAGAGAGGAGGAGGGAAAGGGAGAAAGAAATCCAGAAACTCAAGAAGACTCTGATTGTAGCTGGTGGCTTTTACAACAAATGAGTTACTAATTTCCAAACCTTGAGCAGGTATGACTATATTTTCCAAGCAGAGCATTTTATATATTTTTATAACAGGGATAGTTGAAAGACCTAGTCATTTCAAACCTGTGGCTTTCTTCTGCATAACAAAATATTTTGATTAATGTTGTTAACCAAACCCAGTTACTTGCATTGGTTTCGTGTCCATACAATGGAAGTGAATAGGTACTGCAGTTGTTCAATTACCAACATTCTTCAAAATATCTTCTTTTATGTTATGCAAAAGAAAGAAAGACATAATTCATGACACAGTCCATTAATCTCGTTCACACATCCTTACAAAAGAGAGAGAGAAGTCGAGTGTGGACAGACAATATGCGTCTGTTCCATGAAACATGACAGTGGCATTGAAAATACACATACAGAGCGGCACCACAGCACACATACACTAAAGCACCCGTATACACACATACTGTCTCTGTGTGTACGTCTGTGTGTGTCTCAGAAGGGCTGCTATTCACATTCAGCAGGCAAATAATAGCGAATGACAGACACGCAGAACAAAAAGAGGTAAAGCGAATACTATTCATGTGAGAACACATCTACAGTATGTATGTGTGAAAGAAAGAGTGAGTGAGTTTGTGTAAGAGCTGTCAATCATGGGTGTAAATGAAGTTGACCGGCATGAGTGACGTGGCTGGGGGAGGGGTGGGGGACGGTCTGTCTGTCAAACGGCAGGAGAAAGGAATGAACAAGTGGGAAAAAGGAGGGGATCGGAATAGGTTGAAAAGGACGGATCCACTCTGATTGCTGTCAAGGGCAGAAGGGCGAGGTCAGAAAGAGTTCAAGAGTTGAAGAGTTCAGATGGCGCAAAAAAGCAGAGAATTGAGAAGTTTGGTTCAAACAAATAGTGGAACTGCAGGGATTTTGACATTAGCCGAGACAAGCCTCTTTACAAAAAGTGGAGGGGTGAGAGGAATCAGGTGGGAGGCGGGGCTTGGCTGAGAGAGATGGGGGAAGAGAGAGAGAGAATTTGGAGACAAGCTTTCTGACTCCGCTCTTATAGAGTTGACCGAACACAATGGCATTGGAATTGCCAACAGTCATCTTGTGCTGCATGATCATTCCTTTATTCATCTCTTTCTTTTTCAATCTCTCAGTCCTTAGAAGTTCTAATGCTATCTCAATTTATAACTATACTATGCATAATACTCACCCTCAGAGTCCAGAGTTATACCGTGGTCAAATATTGTCCCATCCTAACATCAATGGAAAACCATCTTAAAGCTGAATTAGCTTTTCATTGATGTATGATGGAAAAAAGCGAAATTTTGAAATATTTACCCATGGGACTGGTTTTGTTGCCCAGGGTCACAAATATGTCAAAACCTTTCAAGATATAATTGATAAAAAAAAGAGTCCTCTTTTGGACACAATATACTAGGGCTGTGACAATGTCAGATTTTCAAAACAAAATGAATGTGGCCAAAATAATCTGTGAAAACCTTATTAGTGTTTTATTCTGATAAATAAATTTAATTTAAAATACAAGTGTGGAAAGGCAAAGAGAGAGCTCTGTGCTTTGAGGCTCTTAAAGGTCCAGTGTATGAAATTTACCGCCATAACCAAGGCTTACTCCAACCCTCCCTATCTAAGCACAATGGTGCCTGACATTGACACAGGACTAAGGTCTAGTCCAAAGTACACAGGGAATTTTATAAATAGAGTTTTTCCTTCCTCGTTTAAAAAAAACCCTGCATCCACACGGAAACGCAAAAACACACTATAAAGAGCTGTCAAAAGCATGCCAAACCAACAGATGGCGATATAACCCTAACCATAGAGCCGTGTTGGCCAATCAGAAGCCTGGAATCTGACGTCAAACAAAGGAGATAGCGGTACGCATTCCAACGTCATACGGCAAATCTCCAGTTTCACCATCTACACGACAACACTGTAACTGGAATTTCTAAAAATCTTCACCCTGGCAAGAGTTTTCAAAAAAGTTTAGTTTTAGTGACCAAGTACAGAGTTTGCGATGGACAAATGGCCAAACCACATTGAAAACACGGTGGTTTTGAAAATACATTTGTTCGCGTGGACAGGGCCTAAAATGTGGTTGTGTTTTGTTTCCATGTGAGGGGACCCATGGTGATAGAAATAGTTAATTCTAAGGTAATTAAAACATAACGCTTCATTATGGAAGGTCTTTATACACCTCTGAAGACATAGTTATGTATATTAAATTGCATTTCCATCAATAGATCCGTCAAAAAAAGACACACTGGACCTTTACTTCAAAAAATTAACTTTGACCTACATTTATTTACATATATTTAATAAATATATAATATAACAATACAAGTTAATATAATAATTTGTTGTACATTTACATTTTTTCATTTAGCAGACGCTTTTATCCAAAGCGACTTACAGATGAGGAAACATTGGAAGCAATTATAACAACATAGGCAACAAAATACATAAGTGCATCAAACTAGTCCATTAAAGCCTAGCACAGTATACAAAGCTTGTAGATGATTATTCATACGCTTTTATAATGCTTGAGACTTATGAGTTTAAAACAGGGTGGGTCCAGAGACAAACCCTTCACTACATCAAATGAAGACAGCTTTGAGCTTCTGAGTAAGCTTTGATTTGAATTCTTCCATCCCGCCAACCCGGGTGTTATTCGATTCTTGTTAGCATATCTGTAAACATGAGCGGTAATAACCTGAGACTAAAACACTCATGAGGGCTTCTAAGTACATCTGTAAACGTCATTAGAGCAAAATGATCAGGAGAAAAAGGGACAAGAAAAGAACAAGGGGAGAGCAAAAGGAGCAATGCCTTTTAAGCAGATATTTACCCAGAGACTTTGAGCAGAAAGCCAAACAGTGGGGGCGCGAGTCTGGGTCACACCTCTCGGAGCGCAGGAATTTCATGTCATTTAAGAAACGTCGGTGATCTTTTTTTCTGTCTGCATACTCTGTAGACTTTTTTCTGTGACTTTCAAACACAGACTGGAGCTATAAATTCTGGTGACCAAAGGTGAGTAAACATCAACATCAACAAAGAGCAAAACCGCAAGGTGCCTCTAAACGACGTGTCTGAACCAACCTGTCTATCAGTGTCCTATGTGGCTGTTGGTAAGACAGGTGCGAGTGAGACAGGTGTCAGTTTGTCCGTGTCTTTGTTTTTGTTGTTGGATTTATTTTCTTTAATGTCCCTGCCAATGTTCATCCCCTGACGTTTCGCGGCACGGCCCTTTGACAAGGATACGTGGAAGGAGAAGACCTCGGGACGTCACGAAGGCACTGAAAGGTCAGAAGAATGTTCTGGACTTCACAGCAGCTCATTACGGATAGTCTGCGGGACACTGTCACAAAAAATGACAACCTGTCAGTCCACGGAGGCAAATGTTGACATGGTGGGCATTACATAGCACATGCTCTTCCTCGCTCACCTAGCCTCTTCTCCTACTCGCCTTCTTTTCTTCAGAGTGACATCCAAAGTGATTGACCTCAATTAAACCTTTCAGAGTTATTTCTACATCAGACCACACAGAGGACAAATCACAACTGCATAGACCTTAGAATCAACAAGATAAAAAAATTATAATGATATACTATAATGATCAAAACTAAATATTGTCACTGTAATTCCCACTGTAAATGGAAAAAACACTGTTTTTAAATGATTAAATACTGGGTAAAATTGACTAGAACTTTTTCATACTTTTAATTGGTCAGATATTTGCAAAATCCAGTGACAAACATAAAGAGTGACTAAAAATAATGATTTACGGCAATAAAAATCAAGAAATATGGAGATACAAGGTTTCTAAAGGACAGCAGCGATATTGTGCAACATGTCACTTGGAACATCTGTGAACCTTTTTGAGTGATGACGCAAACAAATAATTGGATCAGAGTTCTGAACAAACTTGATATGATATTTTATTTATATCATTTTATTGATGGTTCAATGTTAATTCATTTCATTTTGCAGAAATATTGTTTTTCTACATATGGTATAGTGCTGATGGTACATTTTGTCATACACCAAATCGACAATTGAAGGGTTATTTGTAATGAAGCGTTATCTTTTTTTCCAGGTGCTGTTGGTGGTCTGGATTAGAGTCGTGCCCTCTTTCTGACCCCTAAAGCTATCACCGCTGACAGAGGCGAGACACAAAAGTTATTTTCAATTGAAAATAAAGGTCGGATTTTTCAGCGCAACCTTTGGCCTGTGAATCAGAGCATCGTCATGTGAGTTTGGGGAGGAAAGGAGAAAGCATGCATGAAGACAAGGTCTGGTGGAAGAGGAATGCTGTGTAGGACCGTGAATGCAAAGTTCTCCAACACCTGGAGAAGTTACAGCAACCAGCCAGAGTTATCAGCCATGCATGTACAAAACACCCACCCCTCCAAAATGCCCCTCTGTAGCTTCAATTCTAAGGATGCTTTCTTAGTTAATTCAAGCACACGCACTCTCTGCTATTCTATCCTATCAAATGTTTGATTGGTGGTAGTCAATACATACACATATACCACCTTCTCCTTTTAATATGGAGAAAATCCTCAAATGCAGGTAGCTGGCCCCAGGTCAGTGGACACAATAGTAGGGAAGTGCATTGCTGTGTCAAGCCGCACCTTGTCAGATCCTATATCAGCTTTCCTAAGCAGGGGCCCCGCAGGGCCGAGACCAGAGCGCAGAGTATTCAGCAGCAGTTAAAAGTATTAAAATGGTTCTAAGAGGTCTCATATTTCTTCTTTCAGCACCAATCGTTTGTGTGAAAACGATGACGTGGACTAAATAAATGTGTCAAGCCTCTACCTCATGTTAACAGTAGTTTGTCTACCAGGAGCATCAAATTTGATTTAAATCCGCAGAGATGACGTATTTTGTGTGCAAACCCCGGAAGTGAGTTAGCATTTCAAGCACTTAAAAATATGCAATCTCTTAGGTACTGTTTTTCACTAGGATTTCAATGTTTGTTAATATTAAACATTTTAAGCTTTTACTTAAAAAGAATGTTGTTTAAATTACGTCGGATGATTTAATGCAGAAAACAGTAAATCACAAATAAAATGACAGGCAGTGTCACATATTACACATAGTGAGAAATATAACAAATACTTTATTTTTAGATTAATTTAAACTAAGCTTGAACCTGTGGTTTTTTCAGATGCATCAGCCAAAATGCATCACGTTTTTGGTTTCAGGCTTTCGACAAAAGCAGAAAAAACATTTAAACTCAACCGCATCCGTAAAGCCCTGCACTGTCTATACAAATACAAAAAGATTAAGGGCCTGTATAAACACACAAAAAAAAACATTTCACATTTTCAAAATTGCAACACATTTTCAACTCTCTGTTGTCACTAGCTAAGTGCATGACTATATAAACATTGAAGAAAGAAAGACAGATGTGAAAGCATTGACTGGACATTTCTTAATTATTTTTATTTGACTGGCAGAGCTTTTTTGTCTAACAAATGGCATTGGACCAAAACTGCAGTAAGCCCTGTCGAAACACTCCCGCATACATGATGTGGGCAGTTTTTTTGCCAACTCATTCAGGAGCATGGGGTTGAACTTACATCTAACATCTGTACTTTCACTTGGGACACTACAGGCCTAATCCCCACAATGAATGAAAGAAAACAAACTCTAACTCACAAAGTGAGATGCTCAGTGTCTGTCTCTTTCTCTAACTCTGTTTCTCCATTTCTCACCATTGTGCAAGCGAGTGTGAAGGCCAGGTCTGTCTGTCCAGTTTAAGGGATTTGAATTAATGCGACATGTTTTGATTGCTGGACAGCGACAATCAGACACAAGACTGAATTGAACAACACAAGACTCTGATCCCCAAAGCAATGATTCACCTCTTTAGATGAGTGCAGTGGATGTGTAAGATTCGGAAAGCATTGTTGAAGCAAACAACAAAAAACAGCAGCCAAAAAACAAGCACAGCATTGAAGTGACATGGTTGGCCCATCAGCACCCTCTACTGACAGAAAACTACAACCCAGAATAGCAATTTAGCCTTTTTTATTGGTTTATTTAATTTTGACAGAAAATATGATCTAAATAAAAAATAAAGTTTATTTATGTATTAAAATGTATTAAACATTGAATGCATAAATAGGCATGCAGCTTTCTGGATCAATCGTGTGGGCTTTCAATGATTCTCTATTGTAATCTATATCTAAGTAATATTTGATTACGCATTATTCAAGATTTAAATAAAACAATAAAAAAATGTAAAGCATTTATAAACGTGTACAAATATTTTTATAAAATACACTAGGTGCTTAGATTCAAAAATATATACGGTGTGTTTACATTTTTAAGGTTTTATTTTAAACCATTTAAGGTCATTGCTGTGTAAAATATTAAATATTAAAAAGACGTATTATACAATCTGTCAAATTAAGTTGATGCCAATATCTCAGTGCTTTGATTTCAAAACAGATTTTATAACCAGGCACAGAAAAGAAAGAGCGAGTGATTGACAGGTGGAGGGCGGGGCTGCTTTATGAGCAGGTGAAGTGTGCGTTTCCACTTTGATCTGAGTGTGTGTGTGTGTGTGTGTGTCTGCCAGGCATGGGAAAGTTTGAGGTTGACAGAGTGTGTAGTTGACAGGCATGGGGAAGTCTGGGGCTGAAAAAGCATTCTTAAGTAAATACTCCTAAGGGCTTTGTTGTTTGAAGCAGAATCAAAGAGCACTTAGGCGTTTAGAATGATCACGAGCCAGAGGAACCCAGCTGTACATCTGTGAAACAATGTGTCTAGCTGAAAAGCCTCTAGAGAGGAATACAAAAATACTCACATTTAACTACATACATTTACATTTCTAGTGGGAAGAAACAGTCTAAAATGTTAAATAACATCACTGATTTGTGAAATACATGGGTTATGTTTGAACTATGTTTTATTTGTTTGCATTTAGTTTATTACCCAAAACTAGCACTTGGCTGACACCTTGTGTTCACATTCAGTACTGCAGTTAAAACCCACTTAAAAAAGAACAGGCCGAAAAGATCATGATAGACACAACACACCTTTCGATCAAGATGGATTTTTCTAACATACAATAGCAAAGAAGGGTTTTGGTGAGTCACTAGCAGATACGGCAACTTTTAAATAAAGCAGACCAATGTGATACCAAATTGTGAAATAATAGATCTAGATGAGACATACTACAAATCACAAAAATACGGGTTTTGTTAATCTTAATCCAATCAACATGAAATCCCAGACATCAGTCGTTTATCCACGCGTCAATACAGATGGTTCCGGTTAAAAGAAACCACCATCACTAAGAACACATGACAAATCCAGCTCTAATCTTTTTTAGGAATAAAAAACATATCACCTCATAAACAGAAGCAGCAAATTCGAGTTCACGGTCATGATGGTTTGACCTCTGGTCACACAAAGAAAGCATTTAGAAAGCACATATACCCACATACCCATGTGCTCACAATATTTTTTCCTTTCTCACCCTATTCCAAACTTTCTCAATCGCCCACAATGCATCTCTTTATTCTGAGGCACACTTTGCTGAGGTCAAAGAGTGCAGATGTTCTTAAGTCTCTCACAGGTGTGTTTTGATATTCCCTCTCTGCACAGACCATGAATATCCCCCACATATCAACCAGATCAGGGTTGGGGATCAGAGACATTCCCAGTGACATACCCATTTCAAAAACAATACAGGTCCACAAATTTGTGAAAAACATCAGACTCCAAAAATCCCAAACTGGATAAAGCCACCATGATAGTAGTACACTGAATCAGGGACAGATGAACGAACAAAACTGAAACATAAACAAATATTTGTTTCTCTAACCACAAAGAGAAGCTTTAAATCAATTACTTTATATAGTAATAGCACCAGATATTAATCGGATCTACACTTAAAAGTCCCAACAGTGTCTCCAGAATTTGTCAAACGTGCTTCGTCATTCTATGCCCCTCAGGCACGGAATGACTTGCAAAGTGCATTTATGCACTTTTAAATGCATTTTGTATTCTGTTTTAAAAGAGTCCTGCAAGTGTTTTTATTGATTTACGATGTTATTAGTTTTAGTACTGAGCATTGTGTGTCTTTGTTTTGTGTGAAACTTTGTGTGCTGCTGTCTTGACCAGGTCTCCCTGGAAGAGACTGTGTAGTCTAAATGGGATTTTCCTGGTTAAATAAAACATAAAATAAAATATATATATACTACAGTTACACATTAATAGGCTTAAAGTACAAGTGTGTAATTGTGGATCTGTTGACAAAAATGCATTATAATATACATAACCATGTCTTCAGACCTTACATAATGAAGTGCCATGTTGTTACTACCTTAGACTACACAATGGTCCTTTACTATTTTCTAGACTAAAATTGGTTTATTAGTTTAGGCTAACTTGTTCAAATATAAATGACAGGATACAACTTTTTGACACAAAACAAAAAACAATTTATAAACCAAGCAGAGTACTCTTGCAGTTAAAATGGAAAACAGGCAACTAAACAGTGAGCGATAAATATATTGTTTTCAAATATTTTAATGTAATTTATTTTAAAAAGAGAGTTGACCAACATCTAGCAGAGATTAAGCTCTGGCATCAGGCCTGTTGAAGCAGGTCTGGATTATTCTAGAATTTCAGTCGTGAATGTGTAAACTGATACTGCGCTACTAAAATATTTCAAAACTGTTTTAGTTTGACGCTTCTGCTGTCGTGTTTGGGAGTAAGAGTTTTGTGATTTAAAGGTTAAATGTGTTCAATCTGATATGAACTTTATGTATAAAGTGATACACCCGCCAAAAATTTAAATACAAATTCTGTCATCATTTTCTTACCCTCTTGTTATTTAAAACCTGTATTAGGAACACAAAGCAAGAACACAAAACAATATATTTTGAAGAATAGTGTTAACTGGCCCCCATTCACTTACATTGGTTTTGTGTCCATACAATAGAAGTGAATGGGGGCCAGTGCTGTTAGGTCCGTAACTTTCTTTAAATGTCTTCTTTTGTGTTCTGCGGAAGGAAGAAAGTTATAAAGGTTTAAAATGACAAGAGGGTGCGTAAATGATGACAGAATTTAGATTTTATAACTTTACACCTTTACATAAGCTAAAAAACTCAAATACTCAAAACCACATATATTTTTGTATGTTTGCTCAAAGGATTAAATAGATTATACAATTTAGTAATGCAGTACCTCCCTGAAGTATTATGTATATACACTCACCTAAAGGATTATTAGGAACACCATACTAATACTGTGTTCAACCCCCTTTCGCCTTCAGATCTGCCTTAATTCTACATGGCTCTATTGATGCTCTATTGGGTTGAGATCTGGTGACTGTGGGGGGCATTTTAGTACAGTGAATTTTACTAAACTTGACTCATTGTCATGTTCAAGATACCAATTTGAAATTATTTGAGCTTTGTGACATGGTGCATTATCCTGCTGGAAGTAGCCATCAGAGGATGGGTAGATGGTGGTCATAAAGGGATGGACATGGTCAGAAACAATGCTCGGGTCGGCCGTGGCATTTAAACGATGCCCAATCGGCACTAAGGGGCCTAAAGTGTGCCAAGAAAACATCCCCCACATTACATTGATTACATCACCACCACCAGCCTGCACAGTGGTAACAAGGCATGATGGATCCATGTTCTCATACGGTTTACGCCAAATTATGACTCTACCATCTGAATGTCTCAATAGAAATCGAGACTCATCAGACCAGGCAACATTTTTCCAGTCTTCAACTGTCCAATTTTGGTGAGCTTGTGCAAATTGTAGCCTATTTTTCCTATTTGTAGTGGAGATGAGTGGTACCCGGTGGGGTCTTCTGCTGTTGTAGCCCATCTGCCTCAAGGTTGTGCGTGTTGTGACTTCAGAAATGCTTTGCTGCATACCTCGGTTGTAATGAGTGGATATTTCAGTCAAAGTTGCTCTTCTATCAGCTTGAATCAGTCGGCCCATTCTCCTCTGACCTCTAGCATCAACAAGGCATTTTCGCCCACAGGACTACCGCATACTGGGTGTTTTTTCCTTTCCACACCATTCTTTGTAAACCCTAGAAATGGTTGTGCGTGAAAATCCCAGTAACTAAGCAGATTGTGAAATATTCAGACCGGCCCGTCTAGCACCAACAACCATGCCAAGCTCAAAATTGCTTAAATTACCTTTCTTTCCCATTCTGACATTCAGTTTGGAGTTCAGGAGATTGTCTTGACCAGCACCACACGCCTAAAAGCATTGAAGCAACTGCCATGTGATTGGTTGATTAGATAATCAACCCTAACCCTAAAGCTTGGCAAATCTATTCATCTACAGTGCATAACATCATCAACAGATTCAGAGAAACATCAGAAATTTATTGAATGCCCGTGGTCTTCGGGCCCTCAGACAACGACGCATCATTCATCGGCATGATTGTGTCAATGACATTACTAAATGGGCACAGGAATACTTCCAGAAACCCCTGTCGGTAAACACAATCCACTGTGCCATCAGCAGATGCTAACTAAAGCTCTATCATGCAAAAAGGAAGCCATATGTGAACATGGTCCAGGCGCGCCATCGTGTCCTGTGGACCAAGGCTCATTTAAAATTGACTATTTCAAAGTGGAATAGTGTTCTATGGTCAGACGAGCCCAAATTTGACATTCTTGTTGGAAATCATGGACGCCGTGTCCTCCGGGCTAAAGAGGAGAGAGACCTTCCAGCGTGTTATCACCGTTCAGTTCAAAGGCCAGCATCTCTGATGGTATGGGGGTGCATACGGTATGGACAGCTAGCATGTTTTGGCTCTGTGAATGCTGAAAGGTATATAAAGGTTTTAGAGCAACATATGCTTCCCTCCAAACGACTATTTCAGGGAAGGCCTTGTATACTTCAGCAGGACAATGCAAAACCACATACTGCAGCTATTACAACAGCATGGCTTTGTCGTAGAAGACTGGCCTGCCTGTAATCCAGATCTTTCACCTATAGAGAACAAGCATCATGAAATGAAAAATAAGATGACCTTCAGACTCTTCAGCAGCCGGAAAACTATATAAGGCAAGAATGGGACCAAATTCCGACACCAAAAATCCAACAACTCATAGCCTCAATGCCCACACGTCTTCAAACTGTTTTGAAAAGAAAAGGAGATGCTACACCATGGTAAACATGCCCCCGTCCCAACTTTGTTGAGACCTGTAGCAGGCATTACATTTTAAACAAGATAATTTAGTGGATAAAAGTGTAAAATTTCTCAGTTTAAACATTTGCTATGTTATCTATGTTCTATTGTGAATAAAATATTTGCTCATGTGATTTTAAATTCCTTTAGTTTTCAAATTAAAAACAAGGTCGGAATTCAGGTTTTATATCTGTGATGTCTTAAAAGGTTTAGCAGCATTATAAAACCTTGGTTGTGACTATGTGAAAAAAAAGAGTTTCAGTGTTCTTTGTATGGACAAAACATGAAGCAACAGTATCCTCCGCTCCTTTGTAAGGTGGTTTGTAATGAGCCTGTAATGAGCTCATGTAAAATGTAGAGGGAAGATCATCTCTCACCCAGAGCAGTGTACCCATAGGACTAATCTGACACTGAAATTACCCACATACATCAGGAACATGGAACATTGGTTCACCAGACAAATCACAAAATGTTAAATGCTTTAGTTACTCAAGATTAAAATAAAAAGCACTCTGGCCGTGAGGAGAATGGGGAAATGGTGATTATGAAAAACATCTT
Organism: Barbatula barbatula; assembly: GCF_947034865.1. Lineage (NCBI taxonomy): Eukaryota > Metazoa > Chordata > Actinopteri > Cypriniformes > Nemacheilidae > Barbatula > Barbatula barbatula. The sequence goes on along the minus strand of NC_136765.1, from coordinate 18,243,450 downwards.
AACCAGAAATTGGATATTCTTTGTAAAATTTTATCATTTACAGGGTTAAATACAGTCAATTACAGTAGCCACATACTAATGGTATCAAGCAATCTATTAAATCTATAATACAAATAATACAATATGTATTTATACACACAACTACAGCTTCGTATACTATGTAGCCTAAGGGTGCAGAAAATTGGTGGAAACTCCCAAAACTTGGGACTGAACTTCCTGCTTTCCAGGACAGGGATAGCTGTTTGTATAAATGTTGCCATTCAATTTTAATAAATCTTGTCAACAAAATTTGCCAAACAGACAAATGAACACACTGCACTTATAACACCGCTGCACTTAAAATACATCCAATGCACCGAAGACTGGTACTGGCATCCTTGGATTTACCTGTAGTTCAGAAGTAATCTGTTGAAGTAATCCACAGTTGACTGCCGCGGGTTAAAGGTTGTGGGTGTTTTCTGTTGCCATGTGACTGCAGAAGAACGTAACAGGCATGCCAATATATGATAGCAACCGTTTAACGCGCCTACTGTGTGGTTAAATAACTTGTAAACAAATATAAACGATGTTTAAGAGTATGTTAGCTGTTGCTAACTAATGGCATCTTCGTGATTTCCAGTGTGTCTATGCAACAGACGCAACGTAACATCTCCATCCCCTCATTTCTCTGTGCAGTTTACTCTTTCCTATTCTAAATGGCCGCTTTTTTATTAACATTACGGTAATTTTAATATCTTCCGGGTTGTCCCTTCGGGATTTATGACATTCCCTGATCTGTTAAAACCTAAATTACATTCGTTAATTTGTTACAACTTTGCAATGTTTTTTATGTTTGCTTTTTCCAAATATAATAACCAAATAAATAGAGAAAACGTTTATACATTTTGTCGCAGATGATTTATGTGTTATTTTACGATCAAAAAATGGTTTCTTTTACTCACAAATATCTACAATTGTCCATGCTCTACTTCGGGAATAGGGCTGGACCTGCCAGTGTCATTTTTTGTGGTTTGATGTAGTGGCGTATAATAAGTGTAGATTTCGTGTAATATAAATAAATATATATTAAACTACATTTCCCAGAGTGCACTTGAGCAGCAGGGCCAGGTGCAGCTACAACTTGTTGCCTCGTGAGGGAAGTAGGGGTGACCTCGTCGGAGTAGCGGAGTTGCTGTCATTCTGACCTGAACCTCCTCAAAATGGTAGGGAAACTAATCATTTATCTTATATTTTCACATTTGTCTGTAGAATTCATCATACTGGGGGAAATTAAGTTAGTGAAACTTGCAAATCCTTACGTTAGTTATTTAATTATTTGTTGCGTTAATCGAGATCGTACATTCGCAATTAAAACCGCCTGTTTGAATGTAACAATTAAATACTTGACCTTTATGTACCCTCTAACAAACATCCGTTCAACATTTTGTTTAATGAATCAGTTCTTTACCACGGTGATTTTATAGTAGCTTCAAGTAGTGAAAGCGACTTATTTGAATGGAGTAAAGTCACCTAGTTTAAAAATAACCCGTGTCAATCTGAGGTCTTGTAATGTTTGCCAGGACGATCTATTTATACAAGATGATTCTTGAACTTATTTGTCCTCTTTTTCTTTAGCCACATTGTTGGTGTCGTTTACTCCTGCTGTTTTCTGTGACCGTCATTTTAATACTGTGTTTTTTGTTCCCCCTACTGTAGGCTGAGCCTGTTAAAGTCCTTGTGACGGGTGCTGCAGGGCAGATCGCCTATTCTCTCCTGTACAGCATTGCCAAGGGAGATGTCTTCGGCAAAGATCAGGTAGAGCAGGATTTATCTTGTATAATAATGCATCACAACCTATTCAAGACTAATCCAGGGAAAGACAACATACAGTTGTGGTGGAGTTGACAAGTAGAGGTCAGAAGGGAATTGTGAATTATGTGAGTCATGCATTAATGTTCACGTCTTTTCAGCCTGTTGTTTTGGTTCTGTTGGACATCGCTCCCATGATGCCTGTTCTGGAAGGTGTTGTTATGGAGCTGCAAGACTGTGCTCTTCCACTTTTGAGAGGTACAGTACACACACCAACAGACCTTTTGGACCATCCGCTGTGAGTGTCACGAGGCCCTCCTATGATCTTTGTGACAGTTTTGTGTTGTTAAAGGCCTGTGTGTATATTGCGTAGGATGCTCTGTCTTTGTGCAATCTGATTGGCCTCTCTGTATGATCCCTGGCTGAAAGGGCAGCTAAATTTAGGATTGTGTTTCCTATCAGAGGTTGGTATAAAAGGATTGACAGTACGTGACACGAACCAACAACCGGAAGCTCAGAGGGGCCCACACTGGATGGATTTTACTAAATATATCTTATTGTCTCAACAATAGCTCTTGCTATCTCTCCATCCGCTGCATTTGCATTTTATACATTATGACATTAATTTCAAAACAGTTACCCCTTCCTGACATAATTACTATTTAGTAGTTGTCAAGTTTTGTTAAGAAGTTTGTTAATTTTTATATATTCAGACAAAATGCTTTTGTAGACCTTTCAAAACTTGATTTGTCTAAAATCTAACTCTTTTTATTCACGCATGCCCCTGTGTGTTCCAGAGGTCATCCCAACCGATAAAGAGGAAGTTGCTTTCAAAGATTTGGATGCTGCCATCCTGGTGGGCTCCATGCCAAGGAGAGATGGCATGGAGAGAAAGGACCTGCTGAAAGCCAATGTTGCCATCTTTAAGTCCCAAGGGGAGGCTCTTGACAAATACGCCAAGAAAACAGTCAAGGTGATTGCACTATGAAGTATTTTTTCTTTTTGGAAATTACGTATTATCTATATAACCTTTACATTGTCCAGTTTATTTTGATGTGAGACAAAGCATCCTTTACAACTTCAGTAGTCTGGCAAGCTTAACTCTGCCTTTCCCCTCAATGTTGTACTGACCTTGTCAGTTGGCAGATACTGTAGCTTTTCCACAGGACGGCTTTCGAACCATAACTATATATGAGCAACAAAAACTGCTTATATTTTAAAATGGTATAGAAAAGGATTTAAAAATGTACTCACTGCACGATTTTAACCTTTTCCCCTCCAGTTGATTTTTCTCATAAAACCAGACTTTTAAGCAATACCAAAACCAGTCTGATAACCTGCAACTGTTTATGTGTTGTGATATTTTGCCCTTACATTGTACTTCACAGGTTCTTGTTGTTGGTAACCCAGCGAACACTAACTGTCTGATTGCGGCCAAATCTGCCCCCTCCATCCCCAAAGCAAATTTCTCCTGTCTTACACGCTTGGACCACAACAGGGCTTGTTCCCAGGTAAGAACACCACACCACTGGTTAACCTTTTTGAAGCACTTTAGGGCTATTGTTCATGAATTAGTTTTGCAACAGCGTGAAATGGCGAGTTGATTCTACTCTAGTTTTAGTCAGCTTTGCACAAGGGGTGAAAATAACAGTAATAACCTAGTTGTACTGCACGATGTGTCCTCCAGGTGGCAATGCGTTGTGGCATTTCAGCGGAGTTTGTGAAGAATGTGATCATCTGGGGAAATCACTCCTCCACCCAGTACCCTGACGTGCACCACTGCAAGGTGAATGTAAAGGGGAAGGACACGGCTTGCTTTGATGCCGTGAAGGACGAAACCTGGTTGAAGGGGGATTTCATTTCGGTAATTGCTGTCTGCATTGATTTCCTTTTCCTGTAGAGGGCACTGCTGGCCTATTTCTAATGCCATTTCACATCTGAGTAAAGCAAATATATTGCCAATGTTTATCAGCATTCATGAATGTGTCATATGCATAATAATTTGATGCATAATATGAAAGCTAGTCTGTGGAAAATGCATATAAAATGGAAAATGTGTTCATATTTTTCTCTGCAGAGAAGATATCCATCCAGGTACACAGAATTGGCCGTATTTTGTGGTGGATGAATGTAAATAATGATTGATTTGCTTGGATCAGAAATATTGTGTTTCTCTCTGTGTTTCTCAGACAGTGCAGCAACGTGGCGCTGCCGTCATTAAAGCCAGGAAGCTCTCTAGTGCAATGTCAGCAGCCAAGGCCATCTCTGATCACATGAGAGATATTTGGACAGGCACTCAAGAGGTCAGATTTGTATGTGTGCTTCAAGAGAGGTGGAGACTGGTTGTAAAGTAATATGAGACTAATGGTACATATCTGTATTAGTTAAAGTTGGCATTGTGTCCAACATTAGATGTCTTATTGCATTAACACAGTGCAGGTTATGTTTAACTCAATAATTGCTCATGAATGTCATAAATGTGAACACTACTCAATTCAATATATTGCACACAAGTCATCAGCTTTATTTGGACTGATTTTATTTTCTAAGGTAATTTATGTTGACTGCTGTTGTATTGGTTTTAAAGGGCAACTTCATCTCTATGGGTGTTTATTCCTCTGGAAACTCTTATGGAATACCTGAGGACCTAATTTACTCATTCCCTGTTACAATTAAGGTTTGTCCAGAAACCCGTTTTATAACTGTCACCCCGTGGTTCTTTGCACTTAAAGTCATGAGATGGTCATTTTATAGATATTAGGGACCGACTGTGTCCCATGTCGTGTTCTGAACACTTCTCACATAATCTACTTTTCTGTAGGATAAAACCTGGAAGATTGTTGATGGTCTGGCCATCAATGACTTCTCAAGAGCTAAGATGGATGCAACAGCAGCTGAATTAGTAGAAGAAAGAGACACCGCTGTCTCTTTCCTGGGTGTTTGACCAGAACCCCAACCATCTGCACCACACTCAGATGCCCAGAAAACTCCAGAAGCACATCTATAAAACACTCCCGAACATCTGTTTTCTATCCTTAAAGCTCTTACACAAATTCTACAATTTATCTGTACTTGAATTCTACTACACCTCTACCCAAGTTCTTAGCAAGAGGGCCAGATCAGCTGAATTTAGAATTTTAGATTGTAGTTTTCAGTGTGCATTCTTTGGTTGCCTTCCTCCTTGTTTTTGGTCCTCCGCGTGAGGCACAGCTGTCAGTAAGCACAAAAAAAGTGTCTAGATTGTGGTTTCCAGTTCAGCACTCCATTAAAGGAGGACCAAAGCCTAGAGAGGAGGCCAAATATGAGAAATCATTTTTTTTCCTGTCATTGTCTAACCCTTAAATAGTAATAGAAAAAGAGATTTCAACCGTTACATATCATGGAGTTTCATGTTAATAAGTGCAATGAAAGTGCAGTTACTGTAACAAATATTTATGTGTAGAATTCAACAATAAAACCTGGAGATTAAAATTGATTCTTGCACTCTTTTAAAAAATGTATTTTGTGAAACAAATTATACACACTGCAGTTTAAAATGGATAATTTGCAATCCTGTGTTTTCATTAAATAATGAGTAACGGTACGTTTTTATTCTAGATTTGTTATATTACAAATAGTAAAGATTATTATTATGTTTAGCAACAATGTAATACTGCATTATGCGACTGTGACAACAAGTACGCACTCCAATATGGAGCATGAGGTTGCATACGTGTCAACGCAGACGCAGTCCTTGAGCTCCGCCAGAGAGTGGACTGCAGTCAGCCAATGATATCCGCCGGCTTACGTCAGCTGAAACAAACGGGCTCCTATTGGTTACTGCGCAAAGCTCACGTCCAACCAACGGCTTAGGAAATCCAATCTCTCGCAGCTTTGCTAATATCTTGCATTTATTATAAGCAAATATATATTTTTCTATGATTGTATTTTGCAGTTAAAATATAAAATCCTCACAATCCCTAATCCATTATTTTAAAACGATGCTTAATGTAAATTACAACAATAAAGATGAAACAATATATTAGATTGTATATTCTACAATCTAAGCAGTGATAATCTTTACAAAACTGACTATGATGCCCAGCCTGTTTCTTAATCTTTTATCAAAGCACTTCCGCAGTTTGCAGCGCTGTTGCTGAGAGAAGAAAGTTGGTTGGTCAGTGGAAAACGCGTCGCTTTTCCGGATCCACCTCCGCCAGCGCACCGCAAGCATCTTCCAACCTCCAGAGTAAGACCCTTCAATTTTACTTTCACAATCGCTTTACATTTATAACACTCGAACGCCGTCAGATCGCTCCCATTGGCGTGTTCATAAGCACGTCTCGGCTCGGATTTCAACAGCGACGTTTTTTCGATACATCGAAAAAACCGTCAAGCGTCTGCGTCAAAGTGAAGGCGAAATGAGTTGCAATGAATGACTCCTTCAGCCTATCTGTATTGTAAATACGCGCACTGTCCACACCGCACCAACATTTAGTCATACAGTGTAAGTCAGTAACGTTATTTGCTAAAATGGAAACCTAAAAAATAAAAATGAATATCCTGCAGAATCGTTTCGGGATCGAGGAAGTAGGACTCGACCACCATAGTACGACGTGTAGTAATGACGGACCGAAATGGGATGAGCTCTGTGTGAGGGAGGGTACTTCAGTATTTGAAGTTACACACCTTTTCTATTTGCGCGTGTAAAGGTCGACGGGAGAGTCGTTTTTGATCTGGGTGTTACTCGGTACAGTGGGAGGAGAGAAGGAGATAGCGATGGTTCATTTAAAAGCCCCCTTGAACAGGATGAGATAATCGATCAGCTGACCTTCTCCCCGTTTCCAGTTATTACTACTATCAATAAGCTTTACTTGGCGACGGGAGATTATATGTGCTGCTATTTACCTTCATGACTCCTCGATAAGAAAACAACAGTAGTCCCGTGTTTTCAACATTTAACCGCATTTAGCAGACTGTAGTTGGACAGACGCGAGAAAATGTCGCTTGACGTGGAAGGTAAGATCATTCTTTTTGTAACTTACTTTAAAGATGGTATGGACTATAAGGCGAAGCAAGTGGATGATATCTATTGATGTGTGCATTTTGATCTGGATCTTAGAGATCATGTTGAAGCTCTCAGTTAGATTTTGATGAGTCAGAGTTGAATGAAGCTCTCTTTCCATCAGAGAAACTGTGAATATACTGTAAATATGTTTTTAGCAAAAACAAGCTTACGTGGTACATCCCAAGAGTGTCTTTTATAAAGTCCAGTCATCATTAGAGCTCCGTTTCTGTATATTGGCAGAACTTCATATTGGTTATCTCAACTGTGACGGCTGAAAGTTTAGCATATAATTATCATTGATAAATCATTGATTGAGGTCCACTGGTGTCAGATGTTGTCTCAGATGTATAAACACTATCTTATGTTTTCTTTTCTTTTAAAGAATATCCAAAACATCTACACTTTTGAATGTCGGCAGACAATTTTGAATAGCAGCTGTTGAGAAACCCATTCTGGGAATTTTTTGTACACTATCCAAGTGAAAATGTTCAGTTGTTACTTGTTACCATAACGCCCTTTATTTTTAACCTGATTAGATGATGGTCCGCTTCATAGTACAGATGAAATGTGGTCCAACAGGTCTTAAACTTTGCACAATATAGAGTCTTGACATATTCTTTAGGCCAACCCAAAATTTGGCGTCACACTAGTTCTGGGACAAAATGCCAATAGGCTTTTTTGAATAGGGTGACTTATCACAAATATAAGCTTTGTGAACAACACACAAATGAACAAATGATACACAATTGCTATCTTTTAAAAAACCCTTTCAGACTTAAAAACATGTTAGTAACTCTGTTCTTGAATCTTCATCTACATGTTTTGGGGTTTAGGCCCATGTTGCATTATTTTTGTGATTTTGTGTATAATGATGATATTGAATAGCTTTTGAAGAGTGAGTGATGTATCAGTGGTGTGTTTTATGTTGGAAAACAAAACGTTACAATATCTTGAGCTTTTCTTAACCATAGACCTTTCTTTAAGCATTACATTTTAAACCAAAAACACATTGAAAAAAACCATTGCCTATGAGTGGGGAAAGTGAAATAATGTTCATTTTGGGGTTTTAGCCTAAAAAACTACGTCATACAGCACATCTTCAGTAAATAAATGTAAGCCTTATAAAACGGAATTTGGTTAAACCAGGAGTGTAGGAGTGTGTTTGTTCTTACACAACTTTGGGAGGAAGAGCTTGTGACAACTTTCTGAATAATGTGTCATAATGTTTACTAAATAAACTATTTGTATGCAAGTATTTCTGTGGGCATTAATAAGTTAGGCATTAATCTAAAGGATTGCAACCTTTGCAGATTGGCAGTGTCGCAGCGAATTAACCCTGAACCCACTGGATGGTGTGTCTTTTATACTCTACAAATTCTCTTGATAAGTTATCTGTGCTTTAATGGCCCCTGGGATGGGACCTGTCCTTTCATTGTGGAGCAGTAGTATAATATCATGAATACCAATTGTCGGTTCCTTGTCGTGTTTATATCACTGTTATTTAGATTTATCAGGACCGTTTACACCATTAATGACTTACTGCAAGTAACATATTGACACATTTACTGCACTTATTCTATTTTGCTTGTAGTATAGTAACAGCTTACTATTTTTGAGTGACGTCATCCAAATGATGAAATTTGGGCAAATAAAGTTGATACTTTTAGCTTCATCAAAGCCATCCTATTTCTGCTCTGTATACGCTCAACCAAATGCATCCTGTGGTGATTTGAAACACTACTGAAGAAGTTCCCATTTATTCTGGTCACTTTGTGGCTTTTTTTCTTTCACTGTTTGGTCCAACTGTAGCTCAGGGGTAAGAGCATTGCGTTAAAAATGCAAGGTTGTGGGTTTGATCCCAGGGGATTGCAGATACCTATGTATAAATCTATAGGATAATGCAATGTAAGTCGCTTTAGATAAAAGCGTCTGCCAAATGCATACATGTAAATGTAAGTTTTTGATCTGTATCTTTCTTTTAAAAACATGTGGTGGTTAAGTAAAATTGTGAAGTTATTGTTGGAGTTAACATTATGATGTTTGTTTGTTATTGCAGGTCTGAGTATAGAGTTACTGAGCATCCACAGCAGAATGGCTCAGTTTCAGGAAGTGATGCGGCAGCAGCTGGAAACCTCAATGCATGCCGAGCTGGAACAACTCTTGATTACAGCCAAAGGTGCGGATGAAGAGGTGAGAGAATGAGCATATTCCACATAGAACAACTCTGAACAAAGACACTTAAACCTAAATGGGCATTTAAAACATTCACTGAGAGATTAACCGGTCAATAGCATTCGGTTCAGAGTTTTCATTATGTATCAAGCTCACAAGAATTACATTATAATTTCCACTATTTTAATACGTGTTGGAAAGAAGAGCAAAACTGGATTTTCTTGGTATGATTCTGGCCATAAATTATGTTAACCACAGCAGAGCTCATGAACAAATACATAAGCATGACAAATAAAATATATAATATAAAATATATTAAAAGTAAATATTCAAATGAGAAAATCTCTTCAGCTTGATCCTACTGCGCATTAGAAAAATAAATAATGTTTGGGAAAATAGTTTGAGATTTTAACCAATAGCAGACTCCATAAAAAAAAAAACACTTTCTTTTAGGTTCATTTCACATGACTGTAGCAACACTAGTAACGGTAACATCTCACAAACAGTGAATTGAGGTCCGACAGTGATTATCAAACCTTCAAAAGCATTTTACTTTGTGGCATGCTGGCTGCATAGCATGATAAAAACACTCTTAGACGGTTGACCAAAAAAGCGTCATCCCCCTTTTTTCCCCATTGTCCAATCGAATGAATGGAGAGACGTGTCCGGAGACTGCAATGATGAAGGAGAAACTTGTGTTTACTGATGCGGGTTAACCGAGCAAGGTCAGAGCAAGCTCCCTCTGCTTGTACCTTTAAAGTTTCTGATAATATGACAGTGGAGAGCAACTAGAGTGCTCGCTCTATAATCCATGACTGACAGGACAGCTGTTTTGGAGGTTACCTAGCAACATAAAAAAGCGCCTCAAGTTTTCGAACATGAAAATGTCTGATTGTACCTTTAGAGATGCTTAATTTTGAAAATGTAATCACCGATTAGAAAAGCAACATTGCCAAAAATAATAAACTTACAAACTGATGTCCCTAATTTATGCAAATTATTGAATTTGGTTTCTGGACACCTAGACCATCATGGCACTTCTTCCTTTTATTTATTTTCCTGATTTTCTTTTGCTGTGGTAAATGTCTAAGTCATTTTAATATTTTATATTTCTTACATCTGGGAGATGCTGAACTCCAGGGCTCTCCATATGGTAGTAATCATGCTTGGTGGTCACCACAGTGACACATACTGACCGCTTGAGCCATTCCGAGACCCCTCCCTCTCCATTACTCACGAACAATCCCACCCAGACATTTACTGCAAGATGACATATTAAAATACACACCCTGGCAACTGCAAATTGGGGACATAAAATGATTGATGTAATGCTAATTGTCAAATTTATTGAAGAGTTTACATAGTGTAACATTTATTGTACTTGTATCAGTTTTCGATATATTTCATATTAAATGTTTTCCCCCTGTGTAAAACAATTAAATATTTGCCAAAATAAAATAAAATTCCTACAAAATATAGTTTTGTAACTTGGAAATTTAGCAGCATCAAGCAGTGAGGATGTGAATTGCAACCAACGCAAGGGGCCCGCAGTGTATGCAGATAGAAAATGCTCATTCTAAGGTAATAAAAACATAACGCTTAATTATGTAGGGTATTTCTACACCTCTGAAGACATAGTTATGTATATTATATTGAACATGGTCAATAGATCCTCCAAAAAATTACACATCTGACCTTTAAAACATGATCAAAATAGTGATCGAAATATTCACAAATCAAATAATGGGACAAGAAGTTATGATTTCAGATATCAAAATACCATATCTGTGCATTAATGCATGTTGTGTAAATAAACCTGCTGCATTCCAGCAAAGTCTTGGGTTTTTATATGAAGGACACGGACACTCTCTGTTTGTTTTAACCGTTTACTGTTGTTCTCTACAGGAAATATACCTCTGTAGCTTCCTTTATAGGTTTTTTTATCAAAATTACCTCTTGATTAGAGTAAAGAGTAACTCGAAACTCACAGCAGGCACAAGGAGGTTTCTGGGTTTTTATCAACATGTTTTATTCTTAATGATATACTCTGTGAGTGGCCCGAGGACCCAACGCTCTCTCTCAGCAGGGCTCTAATTATTTCACAGGCCTTTAGGAGTTTTAATTACTAGATTGTACAGAAGAGGATTAGAAGGTGATGCTGAATTAGATCTGACGTTGAGAACACGATGGAGCATAAATAAAGGATTGAAAAATGTCCATTCAATTTGAGAATAAGTGGATTAAAATCATCAAACATTTGTGATTAATCAGAGAAAGACACAGATCACATTGATCACATGAGTCACATTTTAGGGTTTGACATTAACATTGTTCAGTGAGTTTATGGGCAAGTTACACTGGTCAGTAGTGGATTATATTTTACTAAAAGTTTATATTAATGCATAGTCTGCTTAAAGATGTAAAGGTTGACTTTAAAGTGAACGTTTATTACTCTAAAAAAGCATTATGATGACATAATCAATAATACAATTAACTCTTTCCTTTTTTGCCTGCTGTCCTCTACAGGTATCTAAGAAGGACTTTGAGGGCTTTAGGAAGATATTCCACCGATTTCTACAAGTAAAGGGGCCTTCAGTGGAGTGGCCTAAAATCAACAGGCCTCCAGAGGACTCGGTAAGATAAACACAAGCTTGTTTCTTACACTCAATGACTTCATCAATTAACATAGTTCTAATTATTGTAACCATAGACCAATAAACTGAATAAACAGTAGGTCAAGTCTAATTTCACTGTATATGATTTAAAGTGAGCCATTTAAGCAAAGAGACAGCATTCATATCGCGTGTCTTTTGTGTGGGCATTAGCATCACCTCAGGCTCTGGGAACAGGCCAACTGTAAATAGAAGCTGCCCACAATTCTGCCTGAAAAGATTATTTTAATTTGTACTGTATTAAGTGTGTTATTTAAGCTCGCTGGGAAGTAAAACAGGATTCTCGAAAGTGGTGGTATAGGGATATTCAAAGTGGGTTATTAGCCTAAACTGAGTTTTTTGTGTTAGAGAAAGACAGATTATGAACAAAGCTTATTTTAATATTGATTTTAGTCTGTGGGCAAGGAAGAGAAACCGCAAACAAAAGTTTGTGTGAGTGTTTGTGCGTGCGTGCGTGCGTGTGTGTGCGTGTGTGTGTAAAGGTTTTAAATAAAGAAAAATCCGGTGTTGCTTCGCCTTCCTCACACACAACTCCAGCTTCATAAGGATCCACATGCAGGAAGTACCAGGAAATCTTTTTATTTATGAAACCCAGAGTTAAGAATATTACACATAGTGCTCTCTTTCAGGCATCTGACACCATGTCCACACCAGACATCATATCATTTCTAACATAAAATCCAGTGTACAGTAGCTTCTTGCGTATGGCGGCCATCGCTGGTGTTGACCAAATTTCAAATAACATGTAAAATATACCTTTTCTAATGTGTTGGGACGTCATAACTGTTAGATGCTTGTAGTTTGCGCTTGTATTCAAGACACTTGAGAGCTAACTGAAATCTTCATGAGCTACGGTATGACATGAGCGATTGAATAAATAAAAACTGTATAAAGAAGACATACATAGTGTATTTAATTTCTTCAAGATGTCTTCTGTTTGGATACTCTTACTTTCTCTCCCCCTCTCTTATTTTCGCTTTCTACCTGTGGCTGCAAAGGTTTGACAAATTGCTGTATTGACCCTCACTGACGGAGAGCTCAGCAGTGTGGAGATGTTTCTGTTTGATGTGTGATTTTAAGTGTCAAGGTTTTGCGGGAGGCATTTGGTCCGTGCGATGTCTAGCGTATGATCATATTACCAACTCAATATTATAGGCTGTATGACTTCAGCAGTTCTTCAGAGCTATATTCAGACTTAAAAGGATAAAGTTTACATTGGTTGCCTTTTGTGTGTCTACTGTGTGCCTTTTGTACAAACTTCATCTGTTAACAGAAGGTGATGCCCTTTTGTTATCAAACTTTTGTTACCCAAGTGTAACACCGTAAAAACAGCGATTGTCATAATGACAAGAGCATAAAGATTTGGTTGGGGTTGGAGGAATCACAGGAGAATGTAAGGATGTCTCATATGTGTACATTTAGGCAGATGGTATTTGCTCTCTGTATCAGCCACATTGCGTTTTACTTAAAATATTGTAATATGTTTTTATTGTTTGGGGTTTAGGCTGAGCTGTCACTAACATCACAGTGATATAAAGATGACGCTGAACTAAGATTACTGTGAAACAAGCAAACAAACTACATTTTGTGTCATGTATTTGTGTGTAATTTCCAAACTTTAGACAGTGACCCCAATCCTTCCAAAATAAATGTCAGTTATGATGAATATCCCAGAATAAGGGTCTTAGCAAATCATTAGCAAACTGGTCCATTTTAAGATAAGTAGTTGATTGATTTGACAGTAAGTCGAATGTTTGTGTGTGATGTCAATGTGGAGCTTTTAGTCAGAACTTTAACCCTGCGTGCATGTCATCATGACTGCCTTTTTCAATGTCTCCCTCTCCCACCCAAGCCCTTTTTAACAACCCTACATTTAATGTGTTTGTATGCAATAGTTTACATTTGGGGTGTTATCTGTTTAAACGGGAAACATCCTTGTCCTATAATTTACATGTAAACTGCATGACCCATAGGTGTGTGGACACCCTCTTCAAATGAACATGTTTGCCTGTTTTGAACATCGTATGCTTTTCTTATACAAACATTTTGAGCAGAATAGGATTGACCTTTGTCAATAAATATGCTTGTGAAGTGCAAATATCATTGTTCTCGGTGTTCATCAGAACAATGAAGGTTAAACAGATTTGGAACAATTTGAAAGTATGTAAATGATGACAGAGTTTTCATTTTTGGGTATCACCTTAAGATTACCTGAAGATACAGTAGAGGTAGTTCAAGAATGTGGACAACTCCTGAATAACTGGTTTGTAATTCGATTGAAGACTATTCTTAATGCTACAGCATTTAATTACGTTCCAGAGAATTGTGGGCTTCCATCTTTGTAGTACCACACCGGCTCTTTGCCGGACTCGAATCCCCTGTCAGGTTCCAACATCTTGTGGAGGGTAGAAGGGAGGACCGGCCCTTCATTACTTTTGAAATGTTAAAGCACATATAGGTGTGGTGTTCACGCGAGCCCTTTATATATTTCACTGTATAGTGTGTTTGTAAGAAGCAAACTTGTAACAAGTTTATCTTCATAATTTGAATAATAAGTGCACGTCAGCAATTGTGCCTCATTATTCAAGAATTTGTGAGCAGTACTCTTCCAAATATCTTTCTCTGTGTTCATCAGAACAAAGAAATGTATACTTGAGGGTGAGTGACTGATGTCGGAATTTTCATTTGTGGGTGAACTGTTTCTTTAAGTCATGTCATTTAGTTTTTTTGCTTCTACTGTCAAAGACGATTGATATCAATATAAGAGACTGGGATGTTTTACCTTACAGACTGAAAACAGGTAGACACCACTAGAACTCTAACTCTAAAAAATAATATTTCTATTATCGTAGCATTATCTTCTGATTGTTTTTGTACAATAAGCATAATTATATTTTATGAAATTCATTTGATTAGACAGAACATTTGTCCTAACACATAACTTTCTGCCTAAATTGGACTTCTTCAGTATATCCCGAAATGTCTCTCACGCTCTCTCTCACTCGCTCTCTCTGTTCAAACCGCCAAATATTGCAAATTTTTTCGCGTTTGGCATCAACGTACAGTCACATTCATCACTGTGGTTTTTGAATAATTGTTGCTGGATTCTATTAGGGACGTGTATTTGTGAGTCATATGAACACGTGGAAAGCCACGTGTCAGGCCTGTTTCTAAGACTGCTTTCTGGAAGAACTCGTTTACTTTTTTTCCTTTAATATTTAGCAGAGCTTAGAACACTAGAATCCTGTTGGTTTTTGACAGCTTAATAAAGATATATTATATATATTTTATAAAGATGGAGGGGTGTATTTGGAGAACTTTCCTGTTATAAACGTTAAGCAGCCCTGAGATTTCAGCATCTGAAATGGTTAAAGAGACTGATGTTGGCTTTTTTTTCTATCCCATTGTGATAATCCAGTTTTATCCACATTTGCTTCTCTCTTGCTCTCTCTTAATCGTTTTTGTCCCTGAAATAGAGGATGACCTTGGTTACATTATCTTCTCTCTTATCTTCTCTCTTCTACATCCATATTTGTGTTTAAGTCATGGGAATGTAAATTATGTAAATATTGAAGGTTAACACAATGTTGCCAAAATGTAAAACAGATATAAATCTGCCAAAATATGATCATTATTTATCATGGATATTTAGACTCCATCTCTGGTACTGTTCCCAAATTTGTTTTTTGTGTGACTTGGTGACTTTTATCTGGTCCTGACTCACTAGTATGTCTGATGGCCTCAGGGAAACAGACAGAATTAGGAAGAGAGCCCCAGCCAGCTTAAATAACCATTTCAATGACTCCTTTCTTTTAAAAACACATTCATCATCTTTCCTCTAGACATTCTCTGTCTCTGATCCTACAGTCTGACTGTTTATTATGGTATTAATAAGTTAAATGAGTCTTTGCCTTTATGTGAAATCCGATGTGCTGCTTTCAAAAGTGTTGTGATGGTTTGGTGTGTTTGTAAGTTGATACCGGTAATACTGGAAGACTGACCGCAGGGTCACTGGTGATATATCTGACCTCAACAGCCTGTCCTCTCATTCACTTCTGAAGAACAAAAATCCCATGAGACAAACACACAAACAGCAAATGGATCTGGAGTAAAATATCTTCAGTATTTTCAATGAAAGTCATTCTTAAACTTCAGCTTGTATAATATACATCTGGTTGGTGGTGAAATGTAAGTAAACCATTGTGACGGTAAACCTTTTTTTCTGTTTCAGATTCAGCCATATGATAAGATCAAGTCGAAGGGTCTCCCGGACAACATAGCCGTCAGCCTGAATAAGCTGGTGGTGGTGAAACTCAATGGAGGTCTGGGAACCAGCATGGGCTGCAAGGGGCCCAAGAGCCTCATTAGTGTTCGTAACGAAAACACTTTCCTGGATCTGACCGTCCTGCAGATCGAGGTTTGTCTCATGACACTTGAAGCCTGCACTGCTATAGACATTATAGTTTAAAGCTGAGAGGAGTCATTTATTTGGTATTAAACTATCATGATGTGCATATTTACATTTAAACAAGTTTAAGATGAAAACTTTCTATAATTTCTAGTTACTTAAAAAAGTTACTTCTCTCAGATTAAAGCCCAAAGAAAATATAAATCCCTCTAGCTGTTTAAAACTCGGCAGCTGTCTGAAAGATCTGCAAGAGTGGACCTCCACCCATAGGTCTTAAATCACAAACATGTGTTCCTCTGTCCCTCCCTTGCATGATTTTCTCCTTCCTACACAGCCACATTCCAGACTCTGTGCTAGTTATTTCACTCAGTGCCATCGATTGAATGTTAGGTTGTGATTGTGAAAGAACCAGTGGTGAAACTGAAACAGAGAGGGTGGTGTTCTGAGCAAGCGGGAAAAGGTAGGGGCCCCAGACTGAGCCCTGTGGGACCTCCCTGCTGAAGAACACTCAGCTCAGTGTCTCTTCAGAACAGAGCGTTTACCTGACTCGTGTCGACTGATATCCCCCTCTCTGAATAAAGCCTATTAGTAGATGTAAATGGGAAATCTGTCTTTCTCCCTCTGATATACAGACTGTAGTTTCTAAGCGTGGCAGGCCCTCAGCAGGCCTCAGGCTGGGGAGCATCAGTTGGCTGGGATTTATGAGCATATTTTACCCGCAGGAAACTGACCTAAAATCTCTCAAAACATCCGACAGTTCTATATGAGAATGATGGTGCTGTTTCTTATCTTTTGTCCTTTGTTTTTTTCAGCATTTGAATAAAACCTACAATGCTGATGTTCCCCTGGTGCTCATGAACTCTTTCAACACGGATGAAGATACCAAGAAGATCCTACAGAAATACACACATCACAGAGTCAAGATACACACTTTCAACCAGAGCAGGTATTAACCCACACGTTCATCTGATAGAAATCTCATAGCAGACACATTTCTGCATGGTAAACATAGTGCCAACCATATAGTTCATGACACAGCATAGGCGCACACTTCTAAGGAGAATTTTTTTTAAAGAGGATGTTAACAGAGAATGTATTCTACCTTATAATGTCAGCACACACTAACATTCTTTAAAAACAGTTAAAGATTCATGAAGTTTCTAAGCATATAATGTGGATGCGTTCATATTTGATGAGCTGTCAGAGCTGAAATGTATCTCAAAGCTAGCAGCTGATGCAGATGGGACACTGCTACATGTGTCATTCGGACCATTTCAGAAACTGAAGCTTGTTGAAGAAACAGTCTGATTAAAGGATGAAGGTTACCTACAACATCAGATGTAGCATCCTTTGCCACCCCCTCATCTCTCTGGCTTCATTTGACCTGAATAAGCTTGTAGTGCAGGAATACAATTTTAGATAAAAACACATTTGAAAGCACATTTAGATTTCAAATATTTAGAAACATAGATGGAGAATATTTCAAAGGTTTGAAGACTTTTCTTTATGTAGGACAAAACATTTGAAGGTATTGCAAACCTGTATGAGTAGATATTTAAAAAAATGTTGGTTACCAAACACCATGGGGCCCCATTGACATCCATTGTATGGACTTAAAACCACTGAGACATTTCTCCAAAAACATCTTCTTTTTGTACCACAGAAGAAAGAGTCATATACAGGTTACATGACATAAGGGTGAATAAATAACATAATATTTATATTATTTACACCTTTTATTTCACTTTTTCTTCAGGTATCCACGTATTAATAAGGAATCCTTGTTGCCGGTTGCTAAGGACATGGGAATGACTGGAGAGAATGCGGATGTGTGGTATCCTCCCGGTCACGGCGATATTTACTCCAGCTTTTATAACTCCGGTCTGCTGGAGCAGCTCATCGCTGAAGGGAAGGAGTACATTTTCGTCTCCAACATCGATAACCTGGGCGCCACCGTAGACCTGTTTATACTGAATCACCTGGTGAGCCAGCCGAACGGCAAACGGTGCGAGTTTATCATGGAGGTCACAGACAAAACAAGAGCTGATGTCAAGGTGAGAACATGAAGGTTGTGTGTGATGTCGTATAGTTTACACAGACGAGACGACCGTGTTTCTATTTAGCCTTAGATTACATCTGTTACGATGTGTTTATTGCATAGAGAGTTTAAAGTTACAGACGCTAATCTAAAAAACTCAACATTTATCCATTTCACACCTGGATTAGACATCCGTGTTAGGTGATATGATAACAGGTGGTCAGCTGAGACAGGCTGGGCTGGATTCTCAAATGAGAAGAGTAATGGTAGCTGAAACACTTCTCCAAGACGTTGATCTATGAATGATTTACCCAAATAAAAATGGGACAAGAGACAGTCTAGATAAGCTTTTAGGACAGTGATTGGTTGTAAGCCGAGTAGGCGGTCCTTTTCTTTTGCCCTGAACAATTAGGGTTAACACTACAAATGTGGCACTATAAATGTGGTTTAAGTACACAGTTTACTCATTTACACTATTTAACACTGTTCACTTGTGATAGAATCACCTGTGACTCTTGCTAAAGAGAGAGATCCCCCAAATATAAATATTCTGACACTGTTTTTTTACATTCGTTTAATTTAAAACCTCCATGACTTCTTTTCTTCTGTAGTCAACGGGGACCAATGTTGTTTGGTTACCAACTCAATTATTGGCCATTCACTTAGCAGTGCACAAGAATATTGCCATATGTAATTAAATGAGGCTTTGTTTGTGTAGTTATGAGAGGGTTTTGTTATGTTTTCATCTGAAATGGTGTGTTTGTTCTCCAGGGAGGTACACTTATTCAGTATGACGGTAAGCTTCGGTTACTGGAGATCGCCCAGGTACCAAAAGCTCACGTAGATGAATTCAAATCCGTCTCCAAGTTTAAAATCTTCAACACCAACAACCTGTGGATATCTCTGTCTGCCATAAAGAGACTTCAGGAACAAAACGAAATGGACATGGAGATTATAGTCAACCCTAAGGTAAGAAAACTGAAGGTTTTATTAAGTTTTCATCTCATAGTCGAAGGCTTAAGATGTGTTGTTGTACTGCTGTTGGTTCTTCCCTCGTTGTGTCGATGAAGATTTAGAAAACAAAATTGTTAGTTTTCCTTTTCACCTGTTTACTAATGTTTATGTTGGGACACCACTTGATCTTAGTGCTGCAGCAAACCAAGTAGAGGACTGTTTCTATAATATAGCTGTGCACCAGAGAATCTTCCTCTCTCTCATTCCACCTCCCATTGTCTCTTGGGCTCCCTCGCTCTTTTTATGTCTCTCTCCTTTATGAAGCCCCAGGTGAGAAAGAAAGAGAGACAGACTGACCTTGATTCATTTATCAAAGCTCGTGGGACACTGTAAAACTGTACTACAGTCTCCTTTCAGAGTTCACTTCTGAATTAAACCCACTTACAAAATCCTTTCCTCAAGCATTTCACAAAGCAGAAGAGAATCTGTGTGCATATGTCAAAAGACCACATTTTTAGAGCGTGATCAGAGTAAGGAACTGAACTATCCAAATGGAACTCCTTAAATCGTTGGGTAAGCTTGTTCTGGTGGGTTCTTTGTTCACATAAGATACCACAGGAGACTACAAACATGAAACCATGAGGTAACCACGAGGAGAGATGTTTGACAATAGCTTGTGGTGATGCTGATAGAATAGAGTGGTACGCAGCTTTGAAAAAATATATTACATGTAGTCTCTCATTAATATGAAAACAACAAGCATGAATAATACTTTACAAACAATAATTGTCTTTCTCTCAGACTTTAGATGGGGGATTGAATGTAATTCAGCTGGAGACTGCAGTGGGCGCTGCCATCAAGTGCTTTGATAACGCCCTGGGCATTAGTGTACCCCGCAGCCGCTTTCTGCCTGTCAAAACCACCTCTGACCTCCTATTGGTCATGTCCAACCTGTACAGCCTGGATGCAGGGTCACTGACCATGAGCGAGAAGCGTGAATTTCACACCACCCCTCACGTCAAACTGGGTAGCTCTTTCACTAAGGTACAATGCATAAAAAAGAACAAATTGTATGACAAACAATTACATGCTTTTTAGGACATTTAAACATTCAGCGTCTAGTCATGTGCCCGTGTGTACATTGGGTTTTGAATGTGTATCTTACAAAAAATGTATAAGTATTTATTACTAACTCAGCTGGTGCATTAGGAATAATAAGGACTGACGTGCATCTGTGGTACAAAAAGGAGAAATTGATGCTATTGATTCTGATTGAGACTGTGAATGTTTGGGTGAAGTATTAAAATTCATGTGTTTTTCAGGTTCAAGAATATCTCACACGCTTCGAAAGCATTCCAGACATGCTAGAGCTGGATCACTTGACTGTGTCTGGAGACGTGACCTTCGGAAAGCAGGTCTCTCTGAAGGTACGAGTACCTGTACAAAACCTTCTGGAAATATTGTTAAACATATTCCTCAGATTAGATCATTTTCATTAGAACGTTGAAGTTATAAAGAAGATTTAGCAGTCAGCTCTAAAATGTAATTTCTCCGTCTGCGCCAGGGTACTGTTATCATCATAGCTAACCACGGAGACAGAATCGACATTCCAGCAGGCTCCATGTTGGAAAACAAAATAGTGTCCGGAAATCTTCGGATCTTGGACCATTGATGCCTTTCTGCCGTGTGGCCTGGTTGCCAATTCACATGACCTACACTCCCTGCCTCTCTCAGAGCAACCATCAGTGAAGCTGATCACCTTCAGACAGCTTCCGTCATTCCAGAGATTTATTTTTGTAGTCGTCTGGGTCTATTGTGTCTGTGTTTCTACATTTTAGTGTTTCTTTTCTGCAGTGTCCCAGAGTTTTTCTGTATAAAATATGTCATTGTATGTACGCATTGCTGAACATTAGCACAAATTACCATCATGTTTTAGGGTTTTGTTACTCTGAGAATGCAGTATTTCTCTTATTATTGTAACTATTGCTTCATGTATTGTCCCTTTCTGGGTCAACGTCCTCTATAAAAATGTGAAGGAAAGGGGGGTGAAGCAATAAGTGCACTGCGACAGTGAAGGCCGAAGGTTCCCTCTTTGTGTTCTAGAGCCTGTTCTAGATCCTACAAGTTATGTGGAACTAAATAAAGTGCAATATGTAACAACATAGAAGCAGTTCATGTCTGATTTCCCAGACGTTCCTGGGAATTAAACGCACCTGCTTGTTATCTATATATAGAGCAGGCACAGAGTATGAGTTCGAGGAGGAAAAAGTGCCCACCGCTACGGTCATGAGAATTGTACACAATGTCTCCCTGGAGGCTGCAGGTTATAGTTTTCCACTGGTATGGTAATGTGAAAGCAGTCGAGCATTAAACTCCCTGAGTTGATAACCTGCAAGATAAACACACTGGTTGATTTAATATCGTTTCTGAGATAATACAAAGCATGTGGACGGTTTATCACAAAGGTGTTAGCAACCAAATGCACTAAAAAGAACTTCGAATTTGCAGAGAAATTAAAATGAGTTTATTCTATACCACCATTTAATTACAACCCGTTTCACTGATGCAATAAATCAATCCCTGTGACTGAGGTATTACAGCTGAGATATGAGTAATTCTCAGCTCAAATCAAGGGCTAGTGTTTACTGCAAATGCACATTTTTCATATTTGAAGGACTCCCGTATTTAGATAGATGGTTATATGAACGAGGGAAATGTGCGCATAGACAGAAAAACGTCCCCTGTGTGAGATGCTAATGTATGTCAGAGTGGCTGTAATATTTGCATGTAGGTCAGTCAGAGAATACAGCTTTCATTCAGGGATTGTGGGGAGGTGTAATGGTAAATATTACATAATCTATAACAGGATTTAAAAGGTTTATTGCTTTTGACTGTTATGTGGCAGGTTTTTTTCTGTGGGTTAGTTTACACATCTGCTGTTGAAACACGCTGGCGCTGGATGGATCACAGAGGATGTCACGTGACTGGATTTTGTATGATTCTACTGATGCTGAGGTGACTTAACCTACGAAAAATGAGACATTTGAACATTGCTTTGGTAATGCACATTTATTAACTATTTTCAAGGTATTGTAACTTTACTAATGCCAGAAAATTCACTTCGTAATGTTCAGACACGTAGGCCTACTGACTAACAGATTGCAGTAATTTTCCTACTACCACTAACTAAAATACATTAAATACAATATATAGCTAAATCATGATGAGTAAATATGAGGAGTAAATTTGCAAAAACAGCACGACGTTTGAAAAAAAATCAAAGAAGTTTTTTCCAATTAATATAAATCATACTGCAGTTGGGTTGTTTTGATCAAGTTATAAAAAAATCGTTTTTTGCAAATAAACTCATATATTGAAAAAACTTTGTAAACGTCCAAAGATATAGAAAACGGCTCAAGTGTAAGTCTTGTTATGCTGCCATCTTGTGGTTACATAGTCAGCATGTTCAAACACGAGGGCAATATAGTAATTAATGATCATTGTGATAATAATAAGTGATTAATTATCATTCAATATTATTATTTTAATATGCATGTACAAATTACATTACTTAAAGTGAACCTTATCAATAAGGTCAGATGAAAGAATCTTCTTGGGCGGCAGGTTCACTGTATATACTCCATGACTGAAGAAATGAAAAACAACACACTGACATACTCAACTTTTTTACAATTTTATTTGTTTAAAGTTGGTACAAAAATGGTAGATCAGAAACATACTCGGCATTTGCCTCGAAGTATTCCGTTTTTGTCAGAATACAAGAACACATTGTCTCTCTCTCTCACACACACACACACACACACACACTTGAACAAGGATCATGCAGAATGGTTAGGCCAAAACGAGACAGCCAAAGACAAAAAAAGTTAAAGCCCTTTACATAGTCTCAAAACGTGTGATACCCTTCTAAGGTCCAAATGTGATGCTTAAATTTAGTGTGCTTAATACTGGAAAGACGACACAGAATGAGAACGAGGGAAACTGTGAAAATGAGATATCCTCAAATTCAGATTTCAAACACAATGACAAGATGTCTCTGTGACGTAATCATGATTCCGAGTCTGTAATAAAACACACAGATCCCACATCAGCTGCGTGGGTCTGAAATACTTCATGAACACAAACCCTGGTGGTCAGGATGCAGGAAACTCCCTGAGGTGATAACTGCACCAGCATGCTGTGTCTGGTCGCTGTTCAGTACAGCAGGAACTGAACGATTTCTGGCACGAGTGTGGAATCCACAGCAAGGGAGAATATCAGAATCCATTTCAAACAATTCTGGAATTCTCAACCCTTTGGATTCAACAGACGCTGTCCAGATTTCTACACGAAACAATACAGTACATTTAACACATTCACGCCATACACACAACCGTATGTAAAATACATTAAATCAAATGTCATTACAGAAATTAAAAATTCAAATATATTAGCATACTCATACAGAGGTTATTTCTTCAAGAGGAACTAAACGTTTAACTTGCTGGCAAACGGTTCATGATGCACAGAATGCGGTCTGTATGTAATGAAAGTTGGAAAAGTGGTATCACTCATCTTTGAAAAGAAAGAAATAAAAATAAACATTCCTAAAATGGATTTTGCACAGAAATGTTGACCTCTATTGGAATTATGTTTCCATAGGTGTTGGGTACACAATGAATCACAACTCAAATGTCCAGACTTGAGCAAATCAGTAGAATAACATGAGGGATCCAAACATGTTTAACACAAATGTTAGTGCAGTGGTTCTTGACTGAAGGGTTGCAGCAGGTCTGTCTGAAAGTGTCCGAAATGGCAAGAAAAACTGCAGAATGCAAATAACAACTCAAATGCATGTATAGTTGAGCCTGCTAGTTTTGCTATTTTATCAAAATGCTATAAAATGTTATGTAGTTTGTTGTTAAAAAGTTAAGCATCCAAACAAACTCTACGGTATTTTGGCGCAAATTCATCTGTCACTTGGTAGAAACCAGCCTACAGGTTCAAGCGCGACGAGGATAAACACGGTTTGTGCAGTGAATTATTGGCTTCCGAGAGCATAAAACTATCAAAATAAAAACATTCAGAAACCTATACTGTTGTGTTGATAATCTAGCACATTTTTGGGCAAAAGCTCCTTAAATGGAAGCAAATAATTTAAGATGCATTCTATGCAGGACTGGATTTTACAATGTTTCTACAATATCCATACAAGTTTAGGGTAGACAGATATTAAAAGCTGACCTATCCGCACAATTTTGCAAACAATTATGGACAATCAAACAGTTAATGATAGGGCCTGTGCTTAAAGGGAGGCCTCTTAAACCTTTCTGGAAGTTCTGACATGTCTGGTGTTCAGGAATAACTTTTCTGTGTGCATTACCTTAACGGTTTACTGTGAAACTGTTGCAAAGACAATTTCACACACGCACAATTGTGTTACATACATAAATGAGAACAACCCACAGGACAGAGAAAGTTCTGACCAAAGTTTACAAGTAGATGGAAAAAGACTCACATTGAGACATTAGAGACAAGGAGATACTTAAAGATAGAAACGAAAAAAGCTACATAAACCTCCCCAAGAACACACCAATAATTATCTTTGATAAACATTGATATTGTGTATAAATAAAAACGTTTACACGTATTCTTTAAGTTAGACATATCTGTATTAAACAGAAAACAACTTTTGATATTTAATGTACTTGATTTGTGAAACACTGGGAATTATTGAATGATCGGAGTACAAATAGTCTCTTCTATTAGCTCATAAACAAGGATGGTGTATTGCATCTCTAATGCTGAGTATAACTCTACACATCATTATCTATGATGGCCACACCCACCCTTCAAATGAAAACCAGAGCCGGCCAATCAAAACACTCCAACACATGGGCGTTTGCATACTCTTTTTTTCAGTAGGTCCATACATTTTTTTGCTTGGATTTTCATTTTATTTCAAAATATATATCTCTTTGTTTTTCTCTGTATTCGAAAAAGCTGTATAAAGGTCACTTACAAACCCGAGGAAGAACAAAAACAGTCTGAGAGCGCAGAGAAAGTGGGCTTATAAAAAGAAAAGAAAAATAACAGGAACAGAACTGGAAGAGACAGATCAAGGCTGAATGTTTATCTGAATATTTATTGAAAGTTAGCAGGCTGGGGGTTATCGGGTCATAGGAAGGTGTGTTTAATCCACAGGCCCCTGGAAGATAAGTCTGATGTACCCCTGCTCACCGCTGAGCTGCTGGGCACAGAAAGGACAGGCAGCGTGAAAAGTGTGCGTTCCATGGGGAAGGGGGATTTGACTCCAATACGCTGCTGTCTTTTCCGAGCACACATGACCGCACAGACTGAACGCGTGAGTGGGTGGGGCTGCATCTAAATAAAACCCCGCCTCGCAGCCGAGCCACAGCGGCACATACGGCCCACGAGCACGGCACATGGGACACTCCCGTTCCCGGCCCTCTCTTCCTTCCCGCTCGGTGTCACGGTTCCCCCAGTTGTGGTAGCCATGAACGTGGCCGCAGTTTAGGTAAACCCAGGGCTGCTTCTCGTCCACTATGTCTTTCCTGCGCATGCTGGGGAAGGCGAGGGTGTTGAAGCCCACGGGGCACTGGGGTCGAGCAGCGTTCAGCTCTTGTCGGAGCGCCTCCAGGTGTTTGACGGTGGGAGTGCGGGAAAGCCCCTCAGCCGTACGCCACAAGAGCGTCGCTCCACAGAGGTCAATCAGAGAGCCGTCTACCAACTCTTGCGTCTCGTTTTCTACCTAAAGAGAGAGAGAGAGACAGCTTTTACAATAATGAACCTTCATAACCTTTGCAGGGTGTTCTAGGAAGAAAATTATATAGGTCTATGGCATTTACAATTTTAAATGCTCCACAACCACGGGATGTCACCCAAGAAGTCACTATTTATCTTTGTGCCTGCAGGGGGCAGTATACCCAAACTGCAGTGATATTTCCCTCCTTACATCCAAGATCTGTGCCAAAAATACACTAAACACTACTAAAAATACTAATACTACTAAAAATAGACTTGTTTAATCCTTAGGGCGAGTCCTTCAGCATGTGATGCACGCAGGCACTTAACAAAGATGCAGACTGCACTCCTAATTCATGAGTCACATGCTGTAACTCGTTCTTGTGTTAGTGACTTCACAGGCTGCAGAGAATCGTCCTTGATCAGCCTTTAGTTTGACCTTCATCATACTGCATTAGCCACACCCCTTACATACAGCTGTATGGACACGACAAGTAATAGTGCAGTATGGTGTGAAGGTGACTGTGTGTAGGTATAATTATACATTTTTTATGTAGTGAATTAGCGCTGATTAGCTCTACAGAGCCGTTAGTGTTTGGCCAGCACTGAGGCAGCAGTAGATGGGTCTTATGCCAGTGGCTGAACTCATCAGGAACGGCAATCACGAGCGTGTATGTTCTGTCCGTGACAAGCCAGATTAACAAGGCGCCTCTGGACTTGTGCTGCTGTGCATGCGTGGAAGAGTCTGTTAAGAACAAAGCGGTTCGATTTATATTCCTCAATGTGGCCAGTCACATATCAGTCCATTCACTTCTGAGTTTGATCAGTTGATAATGACATAAGACTGCAGGAAGAAAGTTTTGAGAGAAAGAGGTCATTCTCATTGGACCTCCTGTCTAACGTCTTTAACAGATCAGCTCGATATCATCTTACAGCTTAGTGTTACATCCAGCAGGGGAAAAAACATCTCGGCTGAGCCGTTACTGGGGCAACTGCGTCCCAGAGCAACCCGGTCAATGGCACCAGAGCGCCCTAATGTCCCGTCTTGCAGGGAACCGTCTGACTGTTACCACAGCTTGAATTTCATAACCCCATCTGACCACATTACAGCTTGCTTTACAAACATGGGCTGATATTTATGCGGCAACTTGCAGCGATTGTGCAATATAACTTGCACTTTATTATACAAATATATTTTTAAATAACTAACAACAAATTGTAAACTTAAAAAAAGTAAGGCTGTCAAGTGAATGCATTAATTCAAAGTCATTTTAAACGCCTTCTGGTCTGTATTGTATTTTCCAACCATGAAAACCATTCAGGCACTAAAAACTAAAATTTTAAAGCGGCAAGTACATTTGCACACAAGACACTTTTGTGTTGAAAAACTCCTAGACTAAGGAACACAGAATTTATGAGCCTGTTAAAAAGGATGTTTCAACTTAAGACTGGGTCTTAAACTGCTACAACATAAAACCTTGATCACAGTGAGACACAATGCCCAGTTGCCAGACTTATTCTTTTATCGATAAATGCACTTATCATTTGGTTTGCCAAAATAAAGTTCTAAAAGAGAAATGTGGAAATATTTTCTATCGTCACAAGAACAACACTGACCATTTTTCCTCTCTGCTGAGCCGAGCGGGTCTCTCTCAGGGTGAACACATTTCCGCACACTGAAATCTCTCTCCACACACCGGGTTTGGAGTCTTCTGTGAACCCGAGCCGAGGATGCATCACCAACACGCCGTTAGTAGTCAGACCATCCATCTGTCCTTCTGACGTCTTCCACTTTGCCGCCTTCTCCTGAGAAAGACAAAAGTTATTGTATTATATTTACACAATAAACATTACCATTTAACACTTCCAGTGAATTGTTACTCAAATATTCTAGGCAAAATATCTGTTCTATTGATGAATAAGGCAACATGGTTTCTAACCACATATTTATTTTCACAATTTTCAGCAGTTTTTTGACACAAAGTCAAACTTGATCAGTGTATTTTCCACTCTCTTACCCCCAGAAAAATGTTTTTGGAAGAGTCGAACCCAGCAGCAAAAATGCGGGCGGTGTAAGGGGGCGTCCTCTGGCACATGATCCGGCATGCGAAGCGAGAGATGGTGCTCTGAACCGACTGCGTGTCCGAATTGCTCTGACTCCCGGGAACAGTGTCGGTCACCACATAATCTATAGGACTCTCGGTTGAGCGGCCGATCTGAGATGCAACACAAACATCACACTCAGATAAACACAATTGACCTTCGGAAAAACACATTCTCTTGTTTGACAGATGATCAAATTCATTCAGTCAGACACTTGGAGATCTTAGTAATGAGTCAATACCTGAAACATGTCTGTATTGCTGTCTTGAGTGTACTCCACCACTACAGTCTGTACTCTGGACAGTGTGTAGGAAATGCTGTGCTGTTCCTTGTTACTTATGGCCTACAGAGGAAGGGGTAGAGATTTATTTGAAAGTTAATAATGTAATTAATTTTAATGCTGACATTAAACACAAAAATCAGTGCCTATAAATTAAACGCCAGAGATGTATTTATTGCATGACATGTATTGGATGTATACTGATTTTGACACAACAAGGAAGTGGAAAAATATAATCTAACAATGGAATTAAACCCTGTACTGAGAAAGATGCAAGTGTGTGTGTGTGGGGGAACCACAGATGTGTCATTCAATAAGCTTAACAGAATCCAGATGTACACAGATTTTCTTTAGACAGTACTGTGCACTACCTTGAGTGGATGGAGGGGTGTGCGTTTGTGTACCTTGGCCGCCAGTGGGGTGCAGGATACGTGTACAGTGCTTGGTCTGACGCCATTGGATTTGGGTCTTTTGAAGAGAGCAAACCTGCTCTTCCTTCTCCCTCTGTCCCCGTTGGGTAGCGAGCCATTATAACTGTAAAGACAGACAGATTCCTATGAAAACAACTGTACACAATATTCCATCATGACCTCTGCCATAGGCAACAGGTGGAGAACAGAGCGGACTGACAAACGATAAATAAAAAACACAAGATATCTGTCAATCAGATGTGTAGAAAATATTCAGCCCAATCTAGGGAATTCCAGCTCTTCTAAGGAAAACAAGACACACAAACATTTAGAATCACAAAGAACATATATATATTTTTATTGTTTTATAACTTCTGAACACAGCATCAAAAGCAGCTGAATAAAATTACTAGCTATTTTAAACTATTCCCAAAACACTTGTCAATAAAGACTCATTCACATGTTGGCAGGTTATGTAATAACGTAACAATCTCATAATCGTTTGGCTCATGTCAGATGACACTCGGGCAGGTTTCCCTGCTTCCATCGCAGAGCACTGACGGAAGAATGCAACATGTTAGCTGAAAGAATGTAACAGGAGATAAACTTGTCTCCATTACCCACCCGCTTATGACTTGCTAAGTGTCCTCAGGATCAGAACACAGAAACAATGTCGTATGTGATGATGTAGTTTGAATGTTGTGTGTGGGTCTAGGCTTTACATGCACATCAATGGACTTCATTAGGCCCCCCTGATTGACTTAACATGAGCTCGCAAAAGGGACTTTCAAAACACTTGTTGACGCCGTTGGCTACATTCCCAACATATTTTGGGAAACCCACATTATCCCAATGTGCTCCATAAACAAGCCAAACAAGCTGAGAGATTGTTCTTAATTCCCTCGAGGCTGCCTTCTGGAATCCATGATCCGGGGCTGAAATATGATTCTCTCCACCAAAGTGTTTTAAAGAAACGCAACACTGACAACAGGGATTTTTCACAAGGTTATGACTTCAGATGGATTAAGTCATACGTGACGAACTGTACGTCACTAACGCTGAGACTTTCCACAATGATTTCAAGGATGTATTGGGAATAATGATGAACACATTGAGCATGAATTGAGAATGTTTATGGAAGTGTGAATAAGGAATTGGGTAGGGTATTACCGGGATTGTGAACTCATCGATGAGTGCACTACTTCTGAATATACTGCAAGACCCAAGGATGGGGGGAAACTCCAAGACCCAAGGATGGGGGGGAATGCTAAAGTGGTGGAGATGAGGCAAGATTTCTGGTGTCAGCTGTTATTGGGTGGACAGAAGGGAAAGCGGAATGATGAGAGAAAGAGAGGGAGGTATTCTGGAAAAGAACGAGGTGGAGGAAAATGTCTTTCCTGAGAGACTTTTCAACAGGAGATTGACTCATGGAACAGAATGTTCAAAAAAAGTTTTAAATATGTTTGGTCTGTCAGCTGAAAATTTTGTAACTAAACTTACATGAAACATTTAACAAAATTAATATCCGTCTCCACACAGATAAAAAGAGAAATAACCATTAACACACGGTAGCCATAACGCAGCACAGATCGCACAGGATTAGTAACACAACACTTATATCACTGTAAACCAACACAGGCCATAATGGAGGTGTGATCTCGACACACTTTAAACGGCTGAATGTAATACAATTTGTGACCCCTGAGAACATCTAATCGAAAAAGTTAATATAAAAAGCTCTTTTAGACGCCAGCAGGTCATGTGATTAAAGCATGAAATATGTTACAGAACAGGCATGAAGCCAACCAGAAAAAATGGTAGTCTGTTCTGCAAACCAAAGTCAATGAAGTGCATTGTGGTCTGGTGCCGGGTAATATTCCAACATCGCGTTAAGACCCACACTTTCCTAACTGATGCCCCATTGTTCCCGCCATCACATCTTACCCCGCATAATTAACAACAACAGACAGATGACAAACTTTATAGCAGCAGACTATTTTCAGAAACACATATACAAGTCTCTCACTATTACGGATTTAGAAACAGAGTCGGTCTTAATGACAGATGTTATTCCCTGCTGATCCAAGGTCAAAGGTCAAAATGCATTCTTACCCGAGCACAATGAGTTCTCCGTATTTGACTGGCACTTTGGTTGAGGATGTGGAGATGTTTTCCTGGTCGGGGGAGAACATGGATGCAGTGTGTGTGGGGGAGGGGGGTTCTGCCCGCTCCCGATGCGAACGCAACACAACCACACACACTTGACTCTCAGCTCTGTCTCCTCTTCAGCACCATCATCATCCTCGTCATCACTGCAACTGCATGAATCAAAGAGAGAGAGAGAGAGAGAGAGAGAGAGAGAGAGAGAGAGAGAGAGAGAGAGAGAGAGAGAGAGAGAGAGAGAGAACAATCTATTACTAAACCTTTGTAATTAACAGAAATTACTGTGCCGCACATGGTTATGGGCTTAGACATTATGTGTGTATTAGTGCTGTCATTTTTATCTGCTTGACAAAAACCAAAACCAGCCCAAAATAAACAATCCTGACTATGAACACAATCAACGCATACATGTTGAATAAAATACATTGCGTGTGAAGTGCTAACAGCTAACCTTAAACATAACAGGGCAAAATCCGCCTACCACAAAGTCATCATCGCCTACAACTTTAACAACCACAAATCAGACTGTTCCTGGAATGCCTGACACACAGGAAGTTATGTCAGAGAGGATGCAGAGACAACATTAGGTATGATCAACTTCAGACTGAGCTTACATAGCTCTTCTCTTGAAACCACCTTTGTGATCGAACACACCTAATATCAAGATGTGCTTCTATATATTTACATATAAAACATAGAGATCTGTTGCATCGCAAGTGTCAAACGTCCATCCAACACATCCTATGCAAGACTGTGTCCTGTGTAAAAGGCACTCGCTACATAAAAGGAATAACTTTATTAGAACCTTATTTTAAAAAGCGGGAGGACATTCTTGTGAGAGAGAAACAAGGTGGCAGAGTGCTTCCAGTGTCTCTCGCTAACAACAGGTGCTGATGACGGGGCAGGTTTAATTGTGGAGAAAGTAAAGCTGTTCTGTTGTGAAAACATTATAGCTTTTCCTTCCCTGCAGACTAATTCCATTGAAATACTACAGTAATATTGCGTGGTTTCTAAAACCAAACAGTCAGAGAGAAATAGCAGAAGACAAGGATTAGAAAGTGAGAAAGGACCATAGCATAACAATAACTGCTGAAAAGAGTATTTTTGAACCTGTATCAATGCTTCAATTGTCCCTCAGTGCTCCAGTTAGACCAAAAAAAATTATTTACAGTACAAACCTGCTTACAACTATAACATTTACATTTCTTCTTAACAACCCTCTTTCAAGCGAAACAGGGGACAGTTCGCCCAAAAACAAAAATTTACCTTCACAATGTTCCAAATCTGTATAAATATCTTTGTTCTGATGAACATAGAGAAATACATTTGGAAGAATGTTTATAACCAAAGAACTGTCTGGTTGCAAGCACTCGTCTAAATATATTTCTCTGCGTTCAAACATTTATACAGGTTTGTAGCCACAAGGGAGTTATCCACTTTCTAAATCTAGGATTTTCAATCAGTGGTCCAATGAAGGTCCTGTAGTGGGTCCCCTGACAGATATATACCATATAATTTACCATAAAATAATGTGATGATGTAAGCCATGCATACAATCGTAGTGCCTCTTAACCTTTATAACAGAACATAGTATACAGAAATGCATGGGAAAGAGTGAGAAAAACAATAACAATCAGGAAAAACAGACAGAACACAGAAAGGGAGAGAAAGAGATTAAAACTGGAGGTGAAAATTAGCTTTCATGTTTAAGGTCATCAGATTCTCCATCAGAACTGAAACACACTTCTTAGGCCCTGTCCACAAACACAAGTATTTTCAAAACCCCAGATTTTGTGGTTTGGCCGTTCGTCCACACGCAAACGCAATACACGGTCACTTTCCAAAATGTTCCAAACTTTTTGGAAAATTCCCACCAGGGTGAAGATTTTTTTTAGACGCCAGTTACAGTGTTGTCGTGTGGATGGTGAAACCGGATAATTGGCATATGACGCTGGAATGCGTGCCGCTATCTCCTTTGTTTGACATCAGATTCCAGGCTTCTGATTGGCCAACAAAGCTTTCACTACCTGTTGGTTTGGCATGCTTTTGACAGCGCTTTATAGCATAGTGTTTTTGCCGTTTTGTGTGGTTGCTGGTTTTTTCTTTAAACTTATAAAAATACCATATAAATGTGAATTGTCTGTGAATACTTGACAGACAAATAAAAATATACATAAAAAAATAAATACAAAAACACCACTAACCCTCTCTATTCTCTCAACAGGTAGTGGTCTAGCTTTTGTTGAAACTAGTAACATTTTATTAGTACCTATCGTACTATTGCTCTTTTATGACATATAACTTATTGCTACCTGAATTCTTTGTAAGTCGCTTTGGATAAAAGCCTCTGCTTAATGACTAAATGTAAATGTAGATAAATATATCCTTGGTTTCACACACACAAAACCACCAGCACACACAGCAAAATATCTCATTTTATTTTCATATACCTCCACATGATGGAGTGCATTTTTACTTTATGTAATTAACAATGTATCGCTTGGGTTTTATAAAGGACTTTTCACTCGATAAGCAAAAACATGCCTTTTACTATAAGGACGTTTACATTCTTTTTAAAACACAAAGCCATCATTACACCCAGCCACTGTACCAGTACAGTACCAGTTTTCACAATTGACAGATGCTCACCCTGCTTTACACACAAACACAATCAGCAGCTGATATTTGGACAGGGCTGCTCAGGCTCCCCCCTGCTGTTTTGTCCTGATTTTTAAGAGAGTCTCGCGCTCTCTTGCTGTCTGCATGATGACCTCCAAAACAACCCCATCCCATCAGGACAGTCCAGGTCAGCATTAAGCCTGAAGAAAACCATTAACAAACATCTAAACGCACAGAGGAACAGCATTCCAGAAACACACAAACTTCTGTCCGACAAAGCAGTAATAAACAGACCTCACCAACAAAACTGGGGCTGTTCAGAGATGTCAATGACTCTTTACACTCATAGAGGTTAAAGCTCAGACCACAGCTCTCTCAAAACCAAAACACTGAATATAGTTTAGCTTTTGTTTGCTGTATTCTCCACCAGATTCAGAATGCTAGTGACCGCCGGTACAAAAAATAAAGCTTTACTGTATGCTGAGCTTAAATGGATAGTTCACCCAAAATCCTGCCATCATGTAATCACCCTTAAGGTGGGTTTTTATTTCTGCGTCAGACCTACGCTTTAGGCAACACGCTGGTTTTTGTTTATACTTGTGCGTTGTTGTCCACATCGACAAGCAATGGTCAAGAGGCGTCAGTGTCCACAGGCCTGTTGCTTGTTTTACCAAGACAAGAGCCGAAGAATAAGTGGTTTGTTGTGTACGCTGTCTGAACATTTAGCTGTGATAGCAGCAACAAAACGCCAACATCCATGTACTGCACATGAGTAAAACCTAAGACAAGTCAGCATGTGTCATTGCTGTCAGGCGTTAATTTACTTTCTGCCTTATTATGTTGCTGTAATGTGGACCAAATACATATTTCTTTTTTAAATAGACGGACAGTGAGGTACTGCGGGTAACAAGACCATAAAGCTGCAGAAGAGAAAGTGAAACTTAACTCACTGCCAAACAATAACTGGGAGTAATAAAATATACCATCCACACTACAATGCGAAAACTGCGTTTTGGACTATATTAGTGAACTAATGTAGGGAATAGTGAAAGTGGGTATAGTGGGCGACAGGACACAGCCATAGTATCTGATTCATAACAGTGCAGACTGCTCAGGACCCATGTTTAACACATGAGAGGATCCCAGGACATAAACTGGTTTGTCCTATAAATAAGAGATGAGATGAGCCGTTTCTCCTGCTCTACACAGTAAGAAAACTAGCGTGCAATTATCTACCATTCTAAAGGCAGGCAAAACTTGATGTTTCAAAGACGTGTTTGTGGAGCCTGAAGTCACTTGAGGTTAACAGGTCAGGACAACTCCAATCACAATACAACTATAATATCTGACAACACAGAAAGCCAGAAAAGCTCATGGGTGTCTACATTTGACTCCTACTCAAATGCACTTAATGATAAATAATCTTTATTGAAACCATAACAATCAAAGACACTTGCATAGACTTAAGTGTGAAAATGGAATTTCCCCATGCACAAAACCCACAAAAAGCACATTCAAAGAAAAGAAACCACCTCATATGATATGATAAGACTGACTTCCCTGTCAAATGAGGTCTGAACAGGTCTGAAACAGCAGGGAAAACTCCTTTCAAGAATGAGTAGGTAGACGGAAGCTTTAGGTTACCATCAAGAGAAAAGGGAGACGTATCTGTGGTCTAAAATAGAGCCAAGATGGGGTGGAATTGAGAAGTTATGATCACACATCTGTCCGCAGTATGGCATCTGGTTTATGGGATACATGAGTGCCACATGCGGGCGATGGGAGCTTGAAGTTGGGCATGCACAGCTGCTTCACAGCGGTGGAAGACGAGCGATATGCATCCGCAGTTCACACGTGTGTTCGCACGGCTGACCACAGACTATTTAGAGCTGTGAGGATTTGCACACAACCATATAAAAAAAAAAACTCCGGTGCTAAAACCTCATTTTAAATTTGTTTAAAACGTATTTCAAGAACAGCCATGTAGTTTGAGACCTGTAAAATAAGCTTTCCTAAACGTGAATGAAATGATAAGTGTTAGAGCTTCCAACATTGATTTGAATATTTGATGTTAGCATGCTACAAAAAAAATGCAATTACACGCTAACCAACTATAGACCGTTTCATCAGACAAGCGTGTCTGGACTGCAGTTAACTTCCGGTTTGTGTTTGTTTGACGGTCTGGCTAGTGTCTAATAATATTACTAGGGCTGCGTGTCACCAACATCTTCACGTTACAGATCCCGATACGATATGCATTCCGATACGGGTCAATTTTGTATTACATTTCGAAGTATGACGATTTAGGGCAAAATATACTTTACTTTAACTTCTTATCAGTTAATCTGACAAATCCATGTATAAAGTAGTCTTGAGAATGAATATACATTTGCAAATGATCAAGTCCTTATAAAGACCCTTGTTTCTAAAATAGGGTTTCTAGGCTGCAACATATGTATGCATGCGTTTTACAAAAGTGCTGCAGAATCGATACAGAGGCAGGGGTCAGGAGCTCATAACAATGTAATGCCATATCGATATTTTGAACCCTAAATATAACTATTCATATTTAATTTCATTTATGTTCATGTACATATTCTATTGTATAATAATTGTATTAAATAAACGATTTGGTGGAATTTGTTATATGTTAAACAATTTGTTAAATAGGTCCTGTAGTTTTGTCACATTTAAAGAAACCGTATGGGACATCTAGTGGTTGAGCTTGGTATCGCTGTCTAAATTAAATATATCGGAGAGACAAGTTTAGCCAAGTAACGGTTGTTCTTGTTTTTCTTTTGCTTGTTATCAGAAATAATCTACAAGGACTCTGTTATTTTCGAATGTGTACCCAATGTTAAGGGCAGTCAACGAACGTGCACATGTGTAGAAACAATAGTTTATGTTGTTGCTTTGAAACAGTCTATACTCTTGCCAGATATTTGATACTTTCTTCTTCTTTGACACAGTGAATTCTGGGATTGGCTTCTCTGCAAAATGATACATGCGACGCATGTTTTAACAGGCCATTGCTCTCAGAACAATAACACACCAAACATAAAATCCATTAATCACGGGGTCTGTGTTTTACCATATACAGGCAACTAGGCAGACTGACAGAATAACTACGAGGTTTGAATGAACACATTACAAAAACTTTCCACAATTAATGAGAAACTGGAGTGCACATGTGGTAGACCACAGTAAAACCTCTGAGCGAAAGCAGGTGATCTGCACCTGAAGAGGAAGAAAAGGATTACATGCGTCGCTAACACTCTCTACCTTCCCTCTACTCTGCATCGGAAAATATATGATTCAATAAAACGTTATCGACCAAGACACTTGTGGAACAGCAAAGATGAGGCATCACCAGTCATAACACAAGAACCATCATTTTCAGCTCAAGATGAAAAGCAAGATGATGAGGAGATATGGTAAGATGAATCAGATATTAAGAAGCCTTCACACATGCACACTACTTTTATTATTTTGCACCAGTTGTGTTAAAAATACCATGCAACTAAGACGTCTTCAACAAATGGCCTGAACTTGACACTCAAAAAAACTAAATCAAAGCCTGATTAAAAAAACTAAAACAAGAGACCTTTGAAGCAGTGAGAGACAGATCAAACGCTTCCTACATGAAGCTCTAAAAAATGTTTTTCTAGGGCAGTGTCAACTGTTGACCCATACAGACAGAAAAAAAACAAGATGACGCCTTTTTTAATGTGGTTTGCTTGCAGATTAGGTAGCGCTGAAGTCAAAAGCTTTCTGTAAATCTAAGAATTCAAACCAAACATACACACTCTTGCAAGTCAGCAAAAAATATCAAAAGACTTTGCAACTTTGCCATAATGAAGAAAAATTTTAAAACAAGGGATGAGCAGATAAAAAGAAAAATCTTTTCAGATTTAGATTCATGGGAAAGATGTCTAGCCTGTGGCTAATCCAAACAAGAACCTTTTTGTTGCTATGAAACTGACATGATCAGCTAGTCCAAAGCTTTTATAAAAAAAACTAAGTCAAACAGTAGCCATGTGACAATGATGTTCAGGTCTCACTTGGATGTTTAACAGAAAATCTGCAACTACAGTGCTGCAACTTATTTTTTGTTGAGTTCTCATTGTGGCAATTATCATTTGCCACAAAACCAAATGTTAGAAATATTTATTATACATTTATAGGAATGGGTTTAGGTCAATAACTTTATTAATATATGTATTTCATCACAACAACAATTTTTCCAACTACTTTTGAAAACACAGTGGCATCCATGCACAAAGCCATATTCATATACTAACACACCCTTTCGATACCCTCAATGAGGTTTGTTAATCTCCAGCGTGCTATGCTATTCGGATCACTTAGGAAAAACACACACACCTCACTATGACCATTCACACAACACTGAGCTTGCAAGCTAATTGGCTTAAACCTTTCTTTGAGTAACAAAGACGGCATGCAATCTGAGTTAAGGCCCATTTATATAGTCTCAATTCAGACCAGTGTGTTTTTTTATGTTAAGATCAAAAGAAAACAAGTGCTCAGCTAAAGCTTAAGAATAAGAATAAACAAACTGAAAGCCTAAAATGGATCTGTTTTAACAAAATACACAACCTTCAGTGTTTAGGTTTAGGCATGTGTCACTCATTGTGTTTACATGTTATTATTGAGCTACAGTGAGCGCTTTTCCACCATTGCGCGGAATCGTTCTCGTTGCTTAATTGTTCCACTCCGTGCCAATCCATGCCAGCCTGTACGTAAATAGTTTAATTAGACAACCATGCCGAAAATTCCAAGCCTAGAACAGTTTGAAATCATGGCGTGTCGAACCAGTCACACGTGGAAGTATAACAGTAACCGTTTCAGACTGTGCTTAGAACGTTTCGACCCAGTGGTGGAAAAAGCGCTCTGGGAGTGTTCCTGCATGGTCAAGATAAAATTGACACCAAAAAAAAATTTTTTTATTATTTTTTTTTATACATGAAAATGCTCTGACTGTTAATACACCCTCTGTTTCAGAAACAAACTCAGCAGCTCTTCAAGAATTATTTTAATGTGCATTTTCAATTCAATTTGTTAAGGCAAAAAGGGTGGACCTGCATCTGTTAGAGATTACAACACAAAGGAAAAGACCTCTGCAATGCCCCACCCTCTCATCCACACAGGAACATACAACACGTTGCAGGCTATATAACCCAGTCCAAAACTGGGCTATTCTTTGGTACTAAAATAATTTAGAGAGGTTGCAAAGAATCTCACTTACTGATCTTATTGAGAGACATCATGTATTTTTACATTCAAGACATTGTGCAAATATTTACATTTATCGATTTAAATGTGTAAAACTCTGTCATGGTCAAAATATGGCAACAACTGATACTAAACAAAACACAAGTTTAAATGTTGTCGTTTCATGATCCGATATAGAAAATACAATCAATGGAAGGCCCAGAACTATTTTGATGATGTTTAAGACTGAGAATGTTGACTTGCAGGTATATAATTATATGCAAATGTCAACCTTTTTTTATAGCATCACTTCCATCGTCATGTGAGAGCTGTTCAGAACTGCCACATGCAAAACACACCACACTTCTTGTAAATGGGCACATGAAAATTTAAATATATTGGACATTTTATGTTCTATGAAGGGTCATCCCTTCTCTATTAGTTGGGTATTACTTCTGATTTGTGGGTTTTAATTAACAGAAATAAACAATGCATGTATACTTCCCTTATCTTAAATAATAACATGTATACTGATATTTCTCTGATGTCTGGACTAGAGGTCGACAGATATGGGTTTTTCTCTGGCCGGTGCAGATTTTTAGCAATCAGGCCAGCCGATGGCAAATATATGAGGCCGATTTTTGTGGTTGTTTTTTTTTCCACTTATCTCATAAAATAAAATGTAGTGATAAGAAGTGATACAGAATATTGCTTAAATTAAACATTTATTGAAGACATGTCTCTTCAAATCAATGAACTTGATTGAGAAAGATTGAGTAAATGTTTAGTGCAGGGTACAAGATAGCAGTCTAATTCATAGTAATAATACATCGCTCAAAACTTTTAAGCACCTTCTCAAACTGTTCTGAAGCATGCTTTTGGTTTATGTTTGTTGGCAGACACTGCTATTAGTCAAACGGTCAAAAAAAATTCCACACAAAAATATTACAAAACCTGCTGCTAATAACTGCGTTTTAGTTATATTTAGCTTTTAGCCTTTTTCTATTTTATAGGACAGTAGAAAGCCTGACAGGAAAGTAGACGCTCTTGTAGTCGAATGCGTTTAAACAACCACAAAAGACCGCCTACGGACATAATGCATAAACAGGAGGAAACATCAAAGAAGAATTTAAACTTTGGCTGAAGACTTAAAAGTTTGGTTTAATGACGAAAAACGTACCAAGCAAGCATAATGTTTTCTCTTCGTTTCAGATTTCTAACACACACTTACAGTGTTGAGCGTGTCTCACAGAAGAATAAGAAAAAAATTCTCTGGCCCGGTTGCGTTCATTTGTAAATTGTTTGCACTTATTTTGACCATTTGATCGAAAGGTCGACCAAAACAGCCTCAGAGCCTCAGAGGGAGAGATATTCTCCGGAACAGAAACACTATACATAACGTCGAAGTTTATCTAGCTATACAATGCGGACAACTGTAATAATTTACCCGCTGGGCTCGTCGCCGGGTTTTGGAACCCGCCCATACATTTAACGTTAGCCTAAACTATGTGGTTGAAGGCTCGCAAACAACAGAGTTCCTAAAAGTTTCTGTCATTATCAAGTAGCATCATATTAAATCAATGAAATATACAAGGCTAGATTATCAACAAAGGATAAAATAAAATAATATAAACAGGGCAGGGGTTTAGGAAAATATAGGCAGATGGTTCAATATATTAAAGCAATAAGCCCCAAGAACCAGTGGGTTACAGTCCATTTTATAACAGCTAAGAGCGTTAGCTAAAAAAACCCATAGATGTTGTACTGTAACCCACTGCTTTGCGGGGCTTATTGCTTTTATAAAACAGTTATTTCATATGCATAGCAAGGTTTTATTAAAAAAGAAGTAAATAAAATGATTTAGACTATGTGGTGCAGACAGCCGTTATAAATCGGGGAATT
Organism: Barbatula barbatula; assembly: GCF_947034865.1. Lineage (NCBI taxonomy): Eukaryota > Metazoa > Chordata > Actinopteri > Cypriniformes > Nemacheilidae > Barbatula > Barbatula barbatula. The sequence continues at coordinate 18,202,897 of NC_136765.1, read as the reverse complement.
TTATAATGGTTTAGAACTCCATTTAGCCAATCGGAATCAAGGACCACAACTGACAGTTTTAAAAAAGTAAATAAAAAATAAGTTTTATTTCAAGTTTTGAAACGTCACATCCATAACATTGAAATGACCCAAAACTAAACATGGGACATCTGAACATATACAATATGCATTCATTACTTTAAACAAGCATTGCAGACTACAATGAACAAAAGACTAAATAAAAATTTGAATATCAGTATTATCAGACTTATCCATGTGGTGTAAAACAGAGACAAGGGAAGCAACATTATACCACCGAAGATCACTATCTAGCAACAAAAAACTGTTACAAACAGCACCCATGCAAGTGAAACGGTTCGCTCTTTTAAATGAGTGTGGAACGGACATATGGAGGAAGAAGTGGGGAGGGGCTGGGCTTCAGTTTCAGGAGCTTTTTAATTATTCAATGATATGGGCGCTGAGCAGAAACCAGAGAGAAACAAACAGACCTGACTGTGACAATGAATTAACTGACACACACAAGCACGGCATGTACATGCAACCGCAGAGATGGTGTCTCCGTGCAATGTGTCGACGTGTGTGAGACAAAGACTGGAGGCCCAAACACACATCGGAGGAACCATTTCCTGTCCGGGAGAACACAATGTAAGAAGCTGTCAAGCGTTCCGGTAAGGGCATACTAGAGGGGGATACTCCTAGATACAGTCACCCAAACAGGAAATAAGTAATTTTTGGGAAGTGTATATGTGTCAAAAGGAACAGATAAAACAATAAAACTGCAGCAAAGTTCCTTTAGAAACATTAGTCTGCTAGTTTTATTTATAGCGGTTTAACACATTCAGAGAGGACCCCATTGATGATTTGAGTACCCAATATTCTGTATTCCAGAGCTCATCCTTACGTTGGTTTCAGCTCTGACTGGCAGAGACTGACCCCACAGTCTTCATGACAATAACTCATTTACAACCCACAGTGATCAGCTCTGGCTCTCGCCAAAGGAAGTTGGGGGGAACAGAGGCCTGTGATGGGGGATGATGCGTCCTTCAGGTCACATGATCAGTCTCATCTTTCACACACTACTCGGAATTTAGCCGTTCTGAGCAAAAACGCACAGCAAGCTAGAGTCAGCAGGATACATTATCTAATGAAACGCACAAAAACACCATCTGCTCAGGTAGAAACAAAATAATGAGACGGATAGAAGCCTTTCAACTCATCTTACTGTAAATGTCAAATTTATTGCAGAACTTGATGAATACAAACCAGGGTCACTAGTGAGGGACCTCACTTTGAAATATATGCATTTGTGTTATGGGCGATTTGACTTCCTCACTAGAAAAAGAAACACTATGCAATCAAAATACCAGGAAAGGATTTGTTTACTTTTAATAAAAAACAACTTGAACCAATCCTAAAATAGCTCAATTTGTTTTGAGGTGCAGAAACACCAAACTTCACAAAGCTCAAGTAGCCCATCAGCACAACCGAGCATGTGTGTATGTTAAGAGAGTTTTTCCTCCTTCCTATTCCTCTGAGGTGCCCAATGTCTGACCTAGTTTCCACAACACACGTCATCCTCAAAACTTTACTGTACACACTCAACAAAACTGGCCAAACAACAGCACAATCTGTGAACATGAACATACCTTTATACCTTACATACCTTATATCTATAGATCATTACATCTATATATAAAATAAGTTAAAATACACATCACAGTTATGCTGATCCAGGTGATGCAGTTTTGCACATGAGTCAGCAACACAATTCATTTAGAGAACTGGAGGTTTGGCACAGCAGTTCAGTCAAAAAGTCGCATTTGCAAAACCTCACGTTCATCATCAGCAACGGCCCAAATAACCTGCACACACTAGTAAGGTTTGCATTGCTATCATCTATTAAGATCAGTGTGACAAGCGGATAGAAGCTCTGAACCGCTAAAATTGCTTACAAGCTCTACTTTCATCATACAAGTAATAAACAGAAAATTATATGATGATCAACATTGAGAAAAACAAGCTGTTTGCAAGCATGAATGCAAACTAGATGCTTCGATCTTTAATAGAGAGTGATGACATGATTCAGATGAGCTCTGAGCCCCGGAATCAATTCAGGTTTATTGACAAAGACGTTAGACAGTTTCACAGATATCTGATCCCTCCGCCTAGCGGTGCTGCAAACATATCAGGGATCATGTGTATCAAGTGTCTCAGTGTAAAACTGCTGGTCTAGGAACAGCTCTTCCAAATTCACTTCACTTATTTTACAAGACTAAAAACAGATCCTAGACCATCAGTCTCAGAAAGAGATACAGAGGGAGATAACTTTACAATACGGCAGAGTCAGTCAGTCTGTAGGCTACCACACTTGTGTGAATACAGTAGTACGTGTTACATAAGGCAACAAACACTTACACGTACATCAAAAACACAACGCCTAGTGTGAGTACTACAAGCTGTTTTAAAGAAAACATTACATCGGGTGAAGAAAATCTAAGTGACAGACAAAAATATTCAGTTGAAAAGAAATTCAGAAGAAACATTATTCTTTAAAGTAGGTACTTTGCGCGCCTCTGTCCTGACACGATTTTTTCACCATCAGTTCAGGAAGTTGAGTTTATATGACTTTATGTCCTGGGGGGTTTATCTAACAAACAAATCTAGCTGACAACCACAAGAAGCACAAAATCAAGATCACTTAAAAACACTTCTAGACCCTTTATAACTCAGCAGCGGATGAGAGTATACACCATAGAATGGCAGTAAATTGTGTATGAATGCGAATTAAACCATGTTTTGTCCCAATAAATAATTCAGATGTAGTAGCACCGGCTGGTACCGACGAGGGAGCATGATTGACATCCTGACGTCAGCATGGGAACGGGACAAAGGCCACATTTGGGTCGGACCAGATGCTGAGTCTGCCTATGCAAATGACCCTAAGCGTTTAAATACATCAGCTAAGAACAATGAAACGTCTGTAACGAGCTCACAAAAGTCAATGCAAATTCTGGCCATAAAAAATAAGAAGTGCTTTCGTTAAACACGTTTTTGTATGAATCGTCAGTGTCGCAAGGCAGTCAAACCAAGACTGAAACAAATCTCAGTGCCAAAACAGAAATAACAACACAAATCTAATAAAGCTCCAGACTCTTGGAAATGCTCATAAGAGTTTGGATTTTAATATAATATTTGTACTAGTTATAATTGGTTATCAGCAAGAACGCTTCACAGTCGTGAAGTTAGCAACTAAAACATTCACAAAGCGTGTCAGACAAACCATTAAGAGAACTACATCACAACCATGACTTATTAAACTACCCTACAACTAGATGTTCAGAAAATAACAAATCTCCATTACAGTCTCATATATTGTCTTAAAAACTAAATAGACCATTGACATACTGACTTAGAGACTGACAATAAATATAACAGAAAGCGGTTCTTCAAAGTGCTCATGATAACCCGACGATCTACACAACTAATAAAATACAACACTGTTTAAAACCAGACACAATGACGCCTAAATAAGTGTAAATGTATTAAAAACACTAGTACAGTTGTTTATTTTGCTGATGGATTGAGGTACTCACGGCGGTGCTGATGTGGGTCTGTTCCTGAGCCACGAACAAAGAGCTCCTCCGTTTATACACGTTTAGCTATAACTGCTGTCCGACTTAAGATATTATGATAAGAATTTAAAGAATAACAAACAGAATACCATAAAAGACGAGGGCTCCTCAACGGCAGAGGAGTTTAGCGAGGCTAACTTGCTAACAAAGACAGGTGTTGAGATTTCACCTCAAAATGTTCAGCACAACACTCTCTCCGCTATTACATGTAAATGTGACCTTAAAGCGCAGGAATTAAATAAAGAAAACAGGGGACTGAAATAAAAAATAATGCCTGTGAAAAGGTGCTGCCGGCTGATTCGCAGAGACCGTAAACACACTGAGGTGTTCAATGTTGTAGTAGCTCGAGACTAGATGAGCGGAGGAAAAACCTGCCGCGTCACTGATTTGCGTCGAAGAGGACTATGGGAAATGTCGTTTTCAAGAGTGAGGGTTTCCGGCAAAAAATGTATGATTGATATTTACAGCACAATGTTATTATTTTATTTTAGCATTTCATACAGTTTTTTATTATTTTTATTAAATGATCTTAATTACCCCGTGAAACGGGTAGACTTGTCGGCTTGTTAAAGGGATACTTCACCTAAAAATAAAGATTCTGTCATTATTTACACTCACCTTCGAGTGGTTTCAAATATGTACAAATGACTTTATTCTGATGAAATCAGAGAAAGATATTTAAAAGAATGCTTATAACCAGAGAGATTTTGTTGTACCAGAATATCAGTTTGGTTATAAGTAGTCTTCCAAATATCTTTCTCTGTGTTCATCAGAACAAAGACATTTATACAGATTTATAAAACTCGAAAGTGAGTAAATTATGACATAATTTTCATTTTTAGGGTGAAAAGTATCCTTTTAAGTTTCGCATTCATGTAGCATTGACTGACAAAAATAAAAAAACAATAGGCATATGTCACTCAGCCTTGACACCTTATGAAACAAGTTACGCCTATTTGTTGTGAATAAGGAAATACGTTTAAAATAAATGGGTTATTCTTACATGGGTTGTGGGAAGGATGTATGGAATGGCATTAGTCAACTTCTTGTCATGTTACACTTATTTATCAGACCAGCCAGGTCAAGTTCAGCAGGGATGTCAACCACGAGGTAACAGAACAGAGAACAAGAACAAGATTAGATGTTCTGAATCAGACATTGTCTCTGCTTTTATTTTCTGAACATGCATATCTTTGAGCTTTGCATCAAAAATGTATTTGTCACAACAAAAAAAGCATATTTGTATTTGCTGTCAGGGAAAAACATGTCACATTAATTGTCCCACATAAACCTCACAGCACATACAGTATCTGTACAAATCAGATCATGTGTTTCAGCCACCCACTCTTTTCTGATGTGGGACTTTCCTTGCACTTAAAAAGCAAACATATTATGACTTATCCAGGTCTAGATAAGAAGTATTTTTACTTTAACAGTATTTTTACTTTAAGTATTTAACAATTTATTAATGCAACGCAACAAAAAGAACATGGTTTAAAATGTGTTTAAGAACGGGATCCCAGTGGAGTTTCCAGGTCGATTTGTTCAGACATGAACTGGTAATATCCTACATCCACCTTCAACTCTAGTCCATGCCTGTAAAGCTGTGTTGTGTAAACAGTGCATTTGTTGGCACATGTCATATTATGAAATTCTTACAAAATTTACAGAATTCTGTTAACAATGTTAATGCATCATCAAAAACAAGCAAACATTTCACATGCATTTGCAGAAAATTTTGGAGGTTGACATAGTGGGTAGCCAGAGCAAACAGACCTTTGGTTACATCAGATGTTAATCTGCCTAAATCTGTTGTCTGTGTTTATGCTGCCATGGCAACGACACTGACACCTCATCCTGACATTTCTACAGTTCTCACCTGTCTGACAACCTTTCTCTCTCTCACACACACACAAACACACTTGTGTAAGTTTGATTAATCATACACTTGGGTTCACTTAAAGGTTTGTGTCCCACAGCACCACTCTGACCTTTGATTTTCCTGCACATGTTTCATGGCTTCGTGCTGTTTTACTGATCAAGCTGAGCTTTATGAACGTGATGAAAGTCCCTGTGTCCTCACATCACAAATTATTTCAAAGGTCGTGATGTGAGAAAACCTGTTTTTATTGTTGTTCTGATAAGACTATAAAAACAACAATAGTTTACAAGGGTAAAGAGGTAGATTTAGATGAGAAATAGTATATATTGTATACATATGAAACTTTGCATATGAGAAAAAGTTGAAATGTTCAAAATCACTGCATGTGAGAAATCATATTTCATAATGAGAGCAAAAGATTTTCAAAAGAATGAATCAACTAATTTCTCTACATTTGGTATTTAGTGTAAGAGCTCAAATATTTAAAACAATGCAAATAAGCAGTCACATTTCAGACATATGTTCTTTTCTTTTAACCACTTACACTCGAATCTGCCCTAACCTAACATAGCTGTGTGATACTAACAGGGAATCTATTTTTAGACATTGATATCACCAGGGTGAGCTGTAATATGGGTGACGTCAAGTCACTTAACACTACATCTCTATGTAGTTTACATTCATTCACTCTATATTATATATTGATTCTAATAAGTTCGAGTGGAGAGAGATGGTCTTAGAAAATGGAAATATTTGTATTGAAGAATTGGGGCAATTTATTTCAGGCTGACTTCCAGAAATAGATACATTTCATGACTAAATAAGAATGAAAAAAATTTGCATTCAACTTGGGTGTGGTATTCGATTTTCTGTTTCATATTTTTCCAGCAGTTTCTAGAAATGAAAAACACAGAGGTTTAGCTGTTTCTTAGAAGCATCAGGTTTTTGGAAAAAATAGTGGCGGTGGAATAAGACAACGCCAACATAACTCCCATTCAAAACAGGTTATGGTAGATGATAATAACAAACAGTGCAATATGTTCAACTCTACAGACAAATATAATTGACATTATTATTTAAAATGACTGACGTAATGGATCAGACTGACCTCGCTTTCATCTTCTGTCTCATTGATGCATGGCCCGCATCACTGACACATTCACACAGCATGCTGATAGAAATTAACCCTTGAAATCAATCGCTAAACATCAGACAAGATTAATACCAGCCAAGATTCAATTGACTTCTTTGTTAATTTGCATACTAGCATGCTGGAGGTACTTAACCTTTGACTTGCCTCTCAGCGTGCCTTTAGTTAGATGAATTGTTACTTTCATATTTTCAAACAAACAAGCTTGTGATAATATCTCTCAGACAGTCTTTGAAACCCAGTAATTCATGTTCAGAAAAATGTGAAGTAGTAAAAGATTAAAAAAACTGATCTAAAATGTTGTAAATCAATTTAGAGCTCCCTGCAACAGACACTGATGACATCATTAATAATCATCCCTGCTTTATGAGTGCAGAAGAGAGGTGACAGTTACAGGAACATTAGGTAAATATGTTAATGATATTGTACAAATATAAAGAGTGTATGAAAAGGTTTATTGTTGAAACGTATACAGATTACCTTAAATATAATTTTACATCAAGAGCATGGCGAGAACATGGATTTTTTACTCAACAATTCAAGAGGTAGCAAATAAAGGTCTGTATGTGTGTATAGGTGACAGTATGACCTTTAAAAAATGGCACAGTACACCACAAACCTTTGCCAAACGTTTGTCTCTGAGCCTGAACTGGAGCCAGACAGAGAAAATCTAAAACAAGCTCTAGTCAAAAATAATGCAGCCTTTCGTTATTCAGCACATTTACCAGCACATTGATGCGATAGAAAAGCTTGTGCATTATTCTTATTATGTTATATAGCCACAGTCTTTAGGCCACAAATCAGCATAAAATGGTTTATTTATAGTTGTCTCATTCTCATCTCCATTTTAGTTAAAAAAAAGATAAAATGCAACCTACAAATGATGCACTTCAGCTTTAAGTGTAGTGTAGATTTGTTCAGTCTGGCTTGTTCAGAGACTTACAAAAAAAGGTATAAAACAAATAATGTTGAACTTCAAGCTCCAAAGAATAAATATGAAACAAAACAATCGACTTAAGCTCTAGAAGGACAGTGATACCTACATTTTAGGGATGCACCAATGTATCAGCCGCCGATATTAATCAGCCGATATTGGATTAATAGAGTTTGAAATGGTTTTAGATGGTTCTAAAATCATCATTGAAGATCCTCATGTTGTCTTATTGTAATTTTATCTTAAATTGTGCCTTGCAAATGTTAAAAGGATCCATGTTCAGTAATTTAATTTAATGCAGAAAAGCTAGCTAGTATTGTATAGTACTGTATGCACTTGACCAATATCGGTATCGCATGATAGTTGTTTGTTAAAATCGGTATCGGACAAAAAAAAAAAACATATCGATGCATTCCTACTTCATTTAATATATTTATCCAAAACCAATACATTTTTACCACACTTTATAAAATATTACTTTGCATTTTCCCGTAAAATATTGCACGCTATATTATCCAAACTCATGGGTCTGTATTAGCTAGTGCTGGCTATCAAATATAGTTAACAAGACTAAAACAAAGACTTCCGAACATTGACTGCAGGTTCACCTTTGGACTGCTTTGTTCTCAAATGTAAACATTGCCGTTCTTTCTTCATTTTCCTTTATGGCACTTGATGGATGACTAACACGCTAACTGGTAACTTGTAAAAATATTTGCTTACATAAAACAAAGAAAAGCGATTTGAAACATAAAAAAATAACTGTGGAAAGGATTAATTGAGCACTGTACTGCCCAGCAAATAATATTTGTTTATCAGCATTTTTTTAAACTAGGCGTACGGGTGGGAACACTAAAGCCTCCTCAAGGCAACACGGGTGTACTCAAGTTACATGATCTAAGGTGTACGGCACACACAAAGCAAGCTGAACCAACTAAAAAACTCTAGTCTGTACATTCAGTAAACATTACATATCGCAAAGAAAAACAGTTTTGAAAAGGATATGGAAAGTCAGGCTTCAAAAAGCCTGCAGCAACCGTGTTGAGCATGGTCTCCACTTCTGATGTTTGACTGCTTTTTCTTCTTTGAAAAACTCAAAAGAAAAACCCAAAAGAACTGATACGTGTCACACTCCAGATAAACAGATAAAAGACATTTGTAAAGTTGGACAAAAGTTGTGCTGGCATTGTCTGATCTCTTAAATGGCTCAGAGAAGCCCTGAGTTTCATACTCATGGTCCTCAGGAGGAGAGACCTAATTGGCCACTCTTAAATAAGTGGCATCTTTAAAAAAGAGAGAGGCTCAGATCCATGTGTCAACCATCTTTTATCCTCAATACGCAAAGAGAGGTCTGTGCTGATGAAGCCTGGCTCTCGCATGACGCCGCTGTCACCAGTCTGAAGCACCTTTGCTTGGCAGAGCCCCTCATGTTCTCAGCTTGAGAATGATTGTTGCCAGCATGAGGAAGAACGTGTTCCATCCCAGAGTGACTGCAAAGCCTCGCCAAACCATCATGCGGGACAAACCCCAACCTAAATGTGACATCAGAGAATTAATATAAGTTGATAACAGATTGAGAAGACTATACACTAGACAATAAATACACTGTGACTCCCAGACTAATCCCACTCTGATGTCATAAAGGTCTACGTACAATCTGTATTGTTTCGGTAACATCAAAGAGCCTCGCCTCGAATCTATCTAGCGAGCCGAGAACTGTATTAGCAGTCCACATAATACTTTATGGGCAAACTTTTATCAAATGTAATTCTCGGTTTATACTGTCAAGTTCCTCCCTTGTTCACGCCCGTATTAATGCTGTCAGTTAAACAATGTTCAAGGTGAGAAGACTCCACCTCAGTCCTGTCCATGCAACTCGACAACTAATGTGTTTGTTATGGACCATTCGTCATGTGGATTTCATATGTACATGATGATGTGTGTGGAGTAGTTTCCTTACACAGATTTGTATAAGAATCACAAAGTACCAGTAGTTTAACACCAGGTTAAATAATTTTATATAGAATTTGGAGTGGAGAGAACAGAATTGAGTTAACAACGGTTATCTGACATGCAGCTGCTTTGTCACAGTAACATGGATGCATGCGCATCTGCACTCTGAGCTTTTCAGTGGTCAAAAGCACTTTTTGGTAAACTCCCATCCTGGCAAGGTGTTTATGTAAACACAGTTGGATAAAAATATCACATCATGTGTAAGCACAGAGTATAGACAATCAAAAATGAATTGCTCCACTGTCTATCTTGGGGTTGATATTAAAGGTCCAGTGTATGAAATGAACCACCATTTAGCAGTGAGGTTGCGAATTGCAACCAATGGCTCACTCCACCAGTCGCCTCTCCCTTTCAAAGCACTATGGAGGTTGACACATAACTAAGATGTCGTCGTCTTTTCACTTCTTTGCCGAATTAGATAGCGTATTAGGGAATCATGCTCTGTAGAGAAGTTTGTCTGTTTAGGGCTACTGTAGAAACAACATGGCGAATTACATGTAACAGGACCTGTGATGTATGTAGATAGAAATAGCTCAATCAGAGGTAATAAAAACATAACGCTTCATTATGCAAGGTCTGAAAACATACAGTCGTTATGTATATTATATTGCATTTTTGTCAATAGAAGCTCCAAAAAATTACACACAACACCTTTAAAGGGATATTTCAACCATTCTTTTTTTCATTATTTACTCATCCTCTTGTCATTTCAAACCTTTTTCTTCTGCAGAACGCAACAGAAGAAATTCTGAATAATGTTGAACGAATGACATTGGCCTTCATTGACTTCAATTGTATAGACACAAAACCTCTTAGACATTTATCAAAATATCTTCTTTTGTGAGCGTCATATACAAGTTATTAAAGTTTTGAATGACACGAGGGTGACAAAATTATGAATAGATTTTTCTGGGGGTGAACAATCTCTTTAATCTATACTAATAATATCACTGTTTACTAAACGTATTACTATAAAAATGCTGACTTAACAGAGAAGTATTTGGCCCTGTGCCATTGTTTGAATTTCATTTAATTGTTGTATTATTATATAAGTAGCATATTCGTTCCTATGGTATCAAAATTGGTCATGAGAATCATAAAAGTTTTGAAATTATGATGTTTTCAAGTGTTACTTTACCCCAAAAAGAAAATTCTGTCATCATTTACTCACCTTTGAGTTGTTCCAAATGTGTATAAATGTATTTGTTCTGAAGAACACAGAGAAAGATTTTTAGAATAATGCTTATAACCAAACAGATCTCAAAACCTATTGACTACCATAGTAGGAAAAATTACTTTTTATTGTGCTGTTGAACACAAAAGAAGAATTTTTAAAGAACGTAGGACAGCAAACAGTTCTGGGGCACCTTTGACTACCATTGTTTTTTTCTAACTATGGTAGTCAATGGGTGTTGAGATCTGTTTGGTTATAAGCATTATTCCAAATATCTTTCTCTGTGTTCATTGGAACAAATACAGTTATACACATTTGGAACAGCTCGGAGGGAGTAAATGATGACAACATTTACATTTTTGGGTGAAGGTTTCCTTTCCGTTAAACCTCTGGGTTGCGGCTGTGTGTGAATGCACATAGTCTACCTCTGTACATGATACAGCGCAGTGCCTCAGACGCATAAGTCTGGGGTAGAACCAGACTCAAATAACGCAGAGGATACGGGATACATTCGACCGGCCAGATGACGCCTGCAGGAGAGAGATCACAGATTTCATCAAGTTAACACATGCTTCTGTAACATCGTGCAAATAGTGCATGTCTGTGTGTTTATATTTTTAGTAGTGTATTTGTGTTAAGAAAGGTCATGAATGATTGTGTAAAAGCTTCTCTTTGAATGTGCTCATTATAACCAGCAGGAGTTAAAATTCACATGTGGGTCCCATTTCCTACTCCATTTCTTCACAATCAATCCATATATTTCCATTCCATTTTTATCTTGTCTATTAATCATTTTCTGAGCATGTTTCCACTATCATTCTATCATTTCAAACACTCCTGCAGAATCACATCCATTAATTCAGTGGGCACACCCATATCGTATAGCCCTCATACAGCCCTTATTACATATCCTGGACCGAACCATTTTCAGGGTCGGGAAGAAATTAGGGGCAGTCTTGACACTGAGAGCTGTGTCAGTACTAGTATTATATATATATTCTAATAAAGGAAATAAATCAAAATAATACATATAAATATTTAGTTACAGGCTAGCTCTTTGTATTCTAATATAGATGTCTGTTATAATGTAATATCCAGAGGCATACCACTAATGATGAGATTAGGATAGAAGATGCCAAGAGCTGCCTGATTGGCCGACTGCTCGTCATCGATAGCAGAGGAGATGACCAGGCCAAATGAGATTCCAGTCACACCCTGCAGCACAATCAATGAAATCACCAGAGCCAAAGATCCTTCATTGGGAATCTGCACAAGAGAAACAAAGAGGATGTTGACACGAATGGATAAACCTAATGTAATTGAAACACTGTGTTGCTAAAAACAATACGCATGTGTTGCATTCAACAATACGTTGTTAAAATACCTATCGCATCTCTTCTTAACGTGTGATTTTAAATAGGTCTTGTGTTTTGAACGTACTGGCATGACACAATCCCATAATTCTTACACAAGTGTGAAGAATGTCATCAGTCACAGCTTTTGCTGGCTGTTAAAAACAGCACACGCCAGTCAAGGCAGTGTCTTTACTGTTCAAAATACCACAAATCATTTACAGTTCTGTTACCAAAGCAGTCCCTTTGTTGCCACGGTGGTTAAGCACAAATCCCAGTAAGGAGAAAGATAAGAATAAATAGATTTTTGTCTCACTCCCAGGGTCATTGCTTAAATTCTTTCCAGGTTCCAATAAGCAAGTTATATAATTGAGACAGAAAGAGACACGTTTATGATTCTTGTTAATTCAGGTTCAATTTAATTCAACTGAATTTATTAACTTCACTTGGACTTGGACACCACCCTTTAGATTTTATTTGGCCTTAGTGCAAATGCATGCAGAGAATCAATATTGTGTCTCAGTTTCATTTCAGTACGGTTAGCTCAGGTTGATACTACGAATGTATATCCAAATAAAAAACAAGATTACTCCTCCCTGATTTCTAACCAATCAAAATAAAGATAACACAAACAACGCTGTGAAGTGACATTGGCCTTGTCTTTAAATATTACACTTGATGTGGATTTGCTGTCTGCAGTCTTCCCTCCCTGTGTCTGTAAAGTCCACAAGGCCTTAGGGTGTCCGATTTGTCATTTAATGATTCAGAAGTGCGCACGCAGAGTATTGCATGGAAGGACTGAGATCAGCATTCAGGGCAGGGCCGTTGATATGTACGTTTTAGTATTTATTCATAATCAAACCAGACATAATCATGTCTCATAATCACGTGTCCCCATTGAGTGGTGTGCATTCAGGTTTAAGTCCCCACCGGGATATCAAAACAAGGCCACAACAAGTCTTCCACTTGATACAAATATGTAAAGTATTAATGAGAGATACAATATTCAGCTGACATGCACACACTCACTTTAAAGACCAGCAGGATGAATATCAGCAAAAGGATAATCTGAACACTGATGACAAAGAGCTGTGAGAAAAGGTGGGCCAGCATGGTCTCAAAAGAACTTACACCTACAGAAAAACACACACAATAATGAAATGCATACAAATTCAGACCAGAAACATTTCCAATCTCCTCACGAGTGATAGGCCCCCACTAGTGACAAATCTCCAGACTGCTTATTGAGGAGCCATAGACAAATATTTTAAGTGTTTAAGGACAGTCATCTATCTGGTGGATGTGAAGTCTCACCTGCCACCCAGCACCTGTCCAGCAGCCCCTCCTTCCTCTCTAACACAAAGGACAGAGCAGTCAAACCTACTGCCAGGTAAAATGTGATGCTGTAAAGAATAAAGACAAAGAAAATACATTTACGTGTTTTCCTTGTATATACGTGCAACTATGTGTGTTAGTTATTTACCTCAAAACGGCTCCTGGAGTCACAAATGTTGAGAAATCTGTGTTCTTACTGCCATATATAGGTTCTTCAAACTATGAAAGGAAGAAAATAAAGAGTAAAGAATAAAGAAAATGAAATGATTAAGAAAGTGATAAAAGACAATTGTAAGGATAGATGGGTCATCTCAAATTGTAAAATGCCAGTTAAAATCTCGGATCATAGAAAGCGCTCTCACTTTTATAGGGACGGCCACCATGTATGACAAACTCCCCAGTTTAGTCTCGATAAAAGCCTTTTGAGAGAAGAAAATAAGAAAGGACAAACAAAGTTTAAACAATCTAGATACAGTGAGTAAAGTTTCAGCATAATGTTAAAATGCGTAAATGACCCTTCACCTCAAAGGCCTCATGGAGCTTCTTCTGTAGCATTACGGCAATCTGTCGATCTGAAAAGTTAAAAAGAAAGAAAGAAATATTAGGTGTGTCCATTTGGAGTCCATAGACGAAAGCTATAATGAAATAAGTAATGGGGCAAAAGTCATCATACATTGACAGTGACACTATACTAGCTTTCTGTATAAGAAGAATATTGTGAAATTTAGTGTTTGTGAAGAAAAGGTTGACACATCGTACACATTGGTATAGGTCTGGACGCCCTCTTGTGGTAGCAATACAGAATCACATTATTCCTCAATCATTTTCAATGCAATAAATAAAAAAATAAAACTCACTTGTCAGGTCAAGCCAAACATGCACAGATCCTCCTTCAACCACATTTCTAGAAACTCTGGGCTGCAACATTCTGCACACATACAGATATGATAAAGTGTTAAACACCATTCCACACATTTACCGCATTAAAGTTTTGGCTCACACCTTAATTTTGCATATTAATTTATGTTATAGGATCAACAAAGTATTAAGTATATCTGTCTGTCTGGTTGTCCATATGGGACTGACACCCAAAACATGAAACATACAGAATGACAGGACAGACTTGTTCTCCTCCTATTAAAAACACTTGATTCACATCTGCAGCCCCTCCCAATACTCTAACCATCTGTCTGATTGCTCCAGCCATTGTCACCAGACATGTGACCTTGTTTACTTAATGCTTTCATATGTTAAAGATGAGGTAATAACTCTGAATTGATGTTTCATGTCAGACAAAAAAAAGCTCATAATCAGTCATTCATATGACACAGAGCTCCAGAGGCAAAAAAGTGCTGTGATTAGTTTTTTTAATAATAGGCCAGACTTGTGTTTGTGTATATGAACAGGTGGGGTCAGTGTGTGTGTGTGTGTGTGTGTGTGTGTGTGTGGCTGACATAAGTGTGTGTCTTTGTGAGAACTGAGAAGAGTATGAGTGAGCGGGCGAGATAGATGAGGATGTGTATGATCAGCTGGGCGAGGGATGGTGTCATTTTGCATTTGGTGACGCCTTCAGGTGATACAGTATGTCATTAAAATGATGTCATCATATGAAATTGTTCTTTAAATAAACAATAACAACTGGATCTACTTGTTGATTAGATTGACACCTACTTGTTTTACGTCACCGCTGTGATTGTAAGTCATATTGATGCCGTTGTATAGTCACAAAATCCAAAACAAAACACGGCACAGCCTTCTTATTTAACATTACAAACTGTGAAACCCTCCAAGTCATCATACATCTGAAACACTGGAGCTCACCTTTTGGTTAGATAGCTGGTGAAATTCTCCCCAAATTCTATGACGGCCCAATATTCCCCATTATGGATACCAGCAAACGCCTCAGAATGTGACAAGCCCACCTGCGTAGAGGAAAACAAAACAGTACCTCACATCAAATTGGCAAAATAGTTGTGCATTTCTAGTATGAAAAAAAGTTTCTAAATTAAAGGAAACTCGGATGTTCAAATTCGCTGTTTTTCAGGAAATTATTAAAAACTGTACATTTTAAATTATTAAAAACTGTGTTGCGAAGTTGAAAAGCGCCTTAACACGTTTTATTGGTTAGATATTTGCAAAACCCTGTGACATATAATATAATAGGAATGAGTTCTCTAACATCAGTTTTATTAGATAACCAGCAAGATAAGTGTAAAACTACTTCTTTAACAAAAGCTGCATCTGTTCAGTCGGTGAGGATCTGAAAATAAACAGCTTTTCTTTTTACTTATTATAAGATTGTTTTTGTTCCCCATTAACTTGTTGAAGTGAAATCAAGAAAAGAGGTAGTGAAATGGTGCAAGTCTGTATCATTGCTATTTGAAGACGTTTCCCTGCCCCCAATAGTGTTGTTGAAAATGGTCACAGATCAGGATCTAGTATCACCCTGAAAAGGTTTCTTTGGCAATGACTACATACATTATCCCTTAAAACTCAACTAACAAAAATTCTAATTCATTTCTAGTCTTAGTGTTTGAAACAAATGTATGTTATTATTTTTGTGAGTCCACTACCTGGTTGATACTAGTGTTGTCAAGAAACGACAGCAGTAATCTGCTGTAGCTGCTGGAGCCGCTTTCATTATTGACCACAGCCACGTCGATGCCTTTGGGGTCTCCGCCAATGCACAGACACATCAGACAAATCTGAATTACAGGCAACAGGAACTGGAAACACAATGACCTGAGCACAAACCGGGAGAACACAGGCTTAGACAAATTACATAAGTGATAATGTTGAGTCAATAGTTATTCTGCGATAATGACTGGGTGACGAAGGCTGGCAAGCTGGCCATCCATCTTCATTCTCTTTACTTGACCAGATAACAAAGTTAAATAATCTGATCATTGTCTTTTTCTCATAGTGACTGTACAGAAATAAATACCCTGGCATTCTTTTCATTCGAACCATCGTCTTGATCATGAGGGCTGCGATGTTGCGCCATTTTGGTATGATTTGTCTGGCTTGCACCTTCCAGTCAGCTGAGGAGACACAAAGACACACACATTTAATCCAGATGCGAGTGTCAAGGGGTTTCTGATCTAGTTTCTAGATTAAGGTGTGAAGTTCTCAGTACCTTTAAATTTGGGCATTTTCTCTGTTAAACTCTTTCTCAGTATGGGCTCTCTACTTTCATCGCTCATATTGTCTGGAGACGGTCCGCTTTCCAGCACGCGGTCATGAGGACTCTGTTTGGACCCCAACTGATCGGAGTCCTCACAAAGTTGTAAAAAAGCACTCTCTAGTGTCTAAATGCACACACATACATACGAACACGGAGAAATACAGGTTAATCCAATGTTTATTTGTACTTGAAAAGGAAATGCTTTTGATTATGTGCGTGTGCTTGTGTGTTTGTGAAGACTGTGAAGTTGTATGCCACTGGCCCATGATTTTTTTGTACATGTATTTAACTGCATCTATACTAGTTTGTAAATTATTTCCTTTAAGTAGACCTGAATAAATTGATAAAATGTGTGTGTGTGCGTGCGTGCATGTGCGGACTCACCAATGCATTGTGTTGCTTCATAACAGCATCTGGGGGACCCTCAGCTAACAATCGACCATTCCTCATCAAACCCACCTAAAAGCAGAGAGTTAGACATTTAAAGCAGCAATGTGGAGATTTTAGCAGCATATGGTGGTGTGGTTGCGAATTGCAACAAACGGCTCACTTCACTCCTCCCTTTCGAAGCACTACGGAGGCTCTCACAGGACTCTGTTGTCATTTTTTCGCTTCTTTGCCGAAGGAGATAATGTATTTACGAAAGAGTTTGTCCGTTTAGGCCTACTGTAGAAACAACATGGCGAATTCCATGTAAGAGGACCCGCATGGTATGTAGAAATAGCTCATTCGAGAGTAAGAAAAACATAACGCTTCATTACGTAGGGTCTTTATACACCTCTAGTTATGTATATTATATTGCATTTCTGTCAATAGATCTTCTAAAAAATTACACACAGCACCTTTGAGATACCCAGACTCTGGGTCCCATAGGATCCTTTTATAACTCAATAACTCAACAACTTAAAGGTCTTGAGGGGTCTTTATAGCGGCCATTAGCGGGGAGTTTGATAATTGCAACCAATCTCTCAGTCCTCCGCATAACCCTCCCTTTCTTAACAAGACCACTGTACAAAAAGATGTTGTCGGCTGTGACAGCGATGTGGTCATTAGAAAGACTGTAGAAAGAGCGACGTCCTTTATATTTAATTAAAATAAAGGGTCTGTGGTTTTTAAGTATAAAAAGAAGGATAAAGGTCAGGACCCGCGTTAATATTATAAAGACCTTCCAGCAGAGATGCGTTAGGACTCGCGGTACTTAGGCTTTAAGAGATATACTTATATATATCTATGGAGATACTTTCCAGCAGAGATGTTGGAGAGAAAGATCATCCAACAATCACCCCCGAAGAGGTTGCTTTGATTCGTATCAGTATGTGAGTAACAAATTTTTTTCCCACAATTTTTCTGTTCTGTCCCTAATGGCTGGAATACGCTACAAGACTTTTAAAATCTGAACAGACTAAATTTTTTTTCAACCACTTCACACACTTGCAGACTTTTTAATGTTTCAGATAGAAACACACTAACTGATAAAATATGCAGACGGGCACAGATTTAAGGCAGCAAGTCGAGACTGAAAATCTTGTCTTGTAGTATATTTCAGCCCTTAGCTGCGCATTCAA
Source organism: Barbatula barbatula (assembly GCF_947034865.1). NCBI lineage: Eukaryota > Metazoa > Chordata > Actinopteri > Cypriniformes > Nemacheilidae > Barbatula > Barbatula barbatula. The sequence continues at coordinate 18,184,676 of NC_136765.1, read as the reverse complement.
AGTTATAGAAAGTTAAAGTTAAGAAGATAATGAATATTAAAACCGCTCTGCGCCAAATGCCTTCGCTACACTAAAATAATCTGTACAGGGTTTATATAAATCTAATACAAACTACACAGCGAAAAATCAACCATGGACCAAATTGTGGCGTATGAAACACGTCTTTCATTAACTGTTAAATATACACATGTTTAACGCATCATATAAATACAAAATTATTTCTCATCTTAAAATGCCACAGTGACACATGTCTGTAAACATTAAATCATGAAGCAAAATATTCAGAAAATGCCATTTAAATGTGCTGTAAATTAATAAATAAATTAAGGTAACATAAAAACATGTTGCCATGATTAGTTGATCATTTAATTTTTTACAGGTAATCCACAGAGGTCTTTTAAAGGCTATGGAACCCATATAAACATAGATAAACATTTGTTTTCATTGTTGTTGGGTTTTCTGTTGAAAACGTTGAAAATGTTTTTTTGAAACTAGAGAGGGCACATCACATTATCAGAGCCATCGTGATTTTGGAGACTTTGTTTCATTGCAATGGTGTTTTGGAGAATCAGCTTAAACATATTAAAGATATTTTCTTTTTGAAAGGTAGAAAGAAACAAAAACAGATCAAAAAAGAGAAAAGACCAAGGGTGTTATGAATCATGTTTTTGGAATAGTTGTCAAATAGTTGACGTCACGGATCCGGGTCTACAAGTTTAAATGAATGTGTTTGCTTTCATGTGCATGCAGAGTGTACATGTGTGTCTTGGGTGCACCTTAAATACGTTCTGTGAAGTAAAATGAAACAATAGTCAGGTGCCTTGAAATGTTTGCTGTCTTGTCTTCTAGAACCTACTGCATGTTTGAAGTAATCGATGTCCGTTTATGAAGCAATTATGTGTGTTAGCGAACAACAGCAATGGAGGCTTATTTTTATGCCACATAATGTGAATATGTTGTACACAGATTTTTCACCAAAAAGTATGTATAATATAGGCCTAAGCCACAAAAGACAATGCATACTTAAAGTATACGAAATGATTCATGATCATTTACAAAACAATACGCTCTCTAAGATCTCAAAACGCACGACTTTTGATAATACCTAGAATAACTAAATCCACCAAAGGGGGTTGAGCTTTCTCATACGTAGCACCTAAACTCTGGAATAGCCTTCCTGATATTATTCGAGGATCAGACACACTCGCCCAATTTAAATCTAGATTAAAAACGCATCTTTTCAGCCAAGCATTCAGTTAATGCAAAATATGCTAAATAAACCACCAGGAGATGCTGACATTAGATATTATTTACTAGAATAATTGGATTTATTATATAAAACACCATGTAGTGTGTTTTACCCTTTCTTGGGTTTTTCGTTTTTCCCCTGTAAAGCTGCTTTGGAACAATTCAAATTGTGAAAAGCGCTATATAAATAAAACTGAATTGAATTGAATCTAGATTTGACAGTGGTCAGTTCAAGATGGTGCCTTACCGTGTTGGCTTGTCTGGCCTCCTCGATGTAATGGGTTGTAATGATAACAGACACTTGTCCTTCTCTCACAATTTCTACAAGATGCTGCCATATCCTGCAAACATGGAGAGGTTAGTGGACATGTCTGGTTCTGTCTGTAAAAAGGTCTATTACACTATGCAAAAAAATCTTATATTTTCATCCCAAAATTAAAATAAATTTTTAAATCTGTCTTAATTTACTTTCTTTCCTCCACAGAAAACAAAAGATGATATTGTGAAGAATGTTGGTAACCAAACTATGGCGGTACCCATTTCATTATTGTATAGACACAAAACCAAAGTCAAAGAGTATCGCAGTCTACATTCTTTAAGTATTTTTTTGGTTTTGTTCTGCAGAAGAGAAAAGTCATACAGGTTTGAAATGACAAGAGGGTGAGTGAATGATGACAGAATTTTTTGGATTAACTATCCCTTAAACTTTATTAGGGATTCTGTCCACATCCATCAAAATAAAAATTAAATCATTTGTAAGGTTAATATCAGTGCATAGGTTAATAATTCAATTGCTTTGGAAAGACAGCCCCACAAAAATGGTTGTAGGCTTAGACAGGCCTGAATCACAGAATGTGTAACAGCTTTTAATACAAGAGGATTTAAGATGAGTTCAACAGGGTCTCACCAAGACCAAGCTCTGTAAAAACAATATTTGACTCTGTGCACTTTTTGATTGAATAAAAACTGCTTTTCAATTCTATGTTGCAATTCATTAATTAAACAAATCGTGATCATTTGCTTTAATACCTGCTTTCATTGTCTTTTTTATCAGCAAATTTATCAAAAGTAGCAACAATATGGCATGCTATTAAAAATGTAAGCTTTTTTGTGGAAAATATTAGATTTAAAAAAATATTTGTAGTGAGTTTTTGTTGGAATCTTGAGCCTATAGAATCAGAATAATCCTCAGCATGCCACATATACTCAGAATGCAATCGCATGGGAAAGGCATGCCAAAGTGGGATTTGCTCATTATTCATGGTGAAAGCTCTGCATACTAAAATCCAAGTTTCAGTTTGTAGGGAAATGCAAGCTGTTAGGAGGAATGTTACAACAACACAGTTATGAACTGAATTGCAATTTCGGTTGAAATGGCAAATAGGGACGGAGTAGTAAAGGGTAAAATCCTGTGTCATGCTTGCAGAATGTAAAGATTGAGGGTGGAATGCGTACTTGGCACGGAGAACAGGGTCCACTCCTACTGTGGGTTCATCTAGGATCAGAAGTTGTGGGTTTTGAAGTAGGGCAGCTCCAAGAGAAACACGTCGCCGCTGGCCTCCGCTTAATGCAAAATATAGATGAATATGTTTATTTTTAACATACATGTAAAATATACAAGGTTTTGTCTTCTGTCGAGTGAATTAAGAAAAATACTGTGCAAAAATATTTCAGTCACGCAGGGCTCGACATTAGCGCTTTTCAGGGACAAGCGAATGTTTTGCATGGGCAAGAGAGAGATAATTTTACTTGCCCGACCGGACAAGCAACTTGAAGAAAAATAACAACAGTGCGACTCATGTAGTATAATATGTGCATTAGACAGAGCTGCATGTTTTTGTGAATTACGTTTGTCGTGGCTTTGCTTCTTTGTGTGTGACAATGATCAATGGCGCACCGCGCTCCATGTAACTTGATGCAGACACGGAATCCTGCTATTTAAATGTCATCTGGCTGTTTTGTATGGAGCGATTTTAGTCTCATTAATTATTCATGCGTAAAACAAGATACACACATGCGTAAACAGTTTTGCATGCATAAAACCTAATTTACGTGCACATAGTATATATTTACATTTACGAAAAGCAATTCACGTGCGTAAAACAAAACTATTTTCTCACAAATTACGTTTCGCAAACATACAACTGCGCACATAACTTTCGAAAAGTTAAAATGTATGCGTTTGTCTTGTTTTACGAATGTGCAAATCGTCACACACGTGTGAATCGCCTTGGACGTGTGTGTGTTTTTTGAGACTCTCCTGGCGATGCAACCCCTTCCACTTGGGTTGTCGTACTCTTTAGCCAATCAGATTCAAGCTTACCATTCAACCAATCACAACCCGCTGAGGGCGCCGGACTCAAGGAAAACGGCTCTGCGCAACTTTAGTGCAGTTTGGCTCAAATAGAACGGAAATGATGCATCACCCTCACCGCACGTTAATCACATTACGATCTTTTCCACGCTTGTGCAGCTTTGTGGGTACAATTTATTATATTTTTTACTGTTAAATAAAATACAATACTCAATTTACTTCGCTGCTGTCCACCTGTTCTCATTTCACTATGCGTTCTGTCAAGTCAGTTTGAAATACTGTAATGTTTCCCCTGACTTTGTAGTTCTTTCTTCATGTAAATTAATATAGTCTAGTTAGACATACGTGTTATGTTCCTTATTGGCTTCTGTAAACGCCATTGAAGGGATTATTTTACTAATGGATAGATATATTAGCCTATATAGACCCATACTAATAAATGACTAAATTTAAAGTTAACTAGTATTATCAGATTTTAATTTAAAAAAACGACACAAACCGTCTTTGACAATACTACTGACCGCAGATAGAAAGGTAAGGTAAATAGACATGCCATACAGCAATGAATCGCAAAATGGGAGGAAACTGAAGATTTGCAGTGGATTAAAAAACTTTATTCCACATGTAACCAAAATCATCTATGTTCATGTAACAACTCTATTATTTTGGAATGGCAACCACATAAACACATCGTAATGGTAACGTAAGCAACATTTAAAAACATAAAAACAGACAAGCCTACAAAACAACATATATGTGCCGCCTGCACCAAAGCTGCGCAGAGCCGTTTTCCTTGAGTCCTGTAATTGGTTGAATGGTAAGCTTGAATCTGATTGGCTAAAGAGTACGACAACCCAAGTGGAAGGGGTTGCGTCGCCAGGAGAGTCTCAAAAAACACACACACGTCCAAGGCGATTCACACATGTGTGACGATTTGCACATTCGTAAAATAAGACAAACGCGTACATTTTAACTTTTCGAAAGTTATGTGCGCAGTTGTATGTTTGCGAAACGTAATTTGTGAGAAAATAGTTTTGTTTTACGCACGTGAATTGCTTTTCGTAAATGTAAATATATACTATGTGCACGTAAATTAGGGTTTTATGCATGCGAAACTGTTTACGCATGTGTGTGTCTTGTTTTACGCATGAATAATTAATGAGACTAAAATCGCTCCATAGTTTTGCGTCATATTGAATTATGTGCACGACACGAGTGATGGTCGAGGATTTGTCTGCGTCTACACTGTATGATGATATAAACACATTAACTTCATCTCCAGAGTTGATCCGAGAGTTCATTTTACAAGCATTCTACTGTTTGAGTGAAGCTATCTGCAAACACACAAGAACTAAAGCATCTTCCCGAAGACCCGTAAAAATAAAAGTCCTGTTAAATTGAACACTCAATTTACAAAGAAAAAAATAATTTAGTGTACTATAGCTATTGAACATTGTAGTGCCCTTGTTGTAAATTGATATACACTGTATACTATAGTAAAGTTAAAAAACACTATAGCATCTAAAATTGAATCTAGGATTTTTACAACAGTTTACTATATATATATATATACTATAGAATACTACAAGAATTTATGCAGACAAATATACCACTATTCTATAGTAAAAAAGTAAAAACACAGACCTTTCAAAATGAAAATGTAAACAAATTTAGGTTGTCTAAAAATGATATGGCCCCAAATAATACATCTGTATTAGACATTAATGTATTTTGTCAGTTACCAGCCTATTCATGATGACCTGCGCATGCATATCTTTTTTTAATGATGACAACAGACGATTTACTTGTGCTACTACTGTTTGGCCTGTGCTATCAAACTTTAAACCTCTCTAAAAAAAGTTAACTTACAGCCTAAACACTAATAATGTAATGACTGCTTGCTTTGATTTATAGCAGTCAAATTCTGAAAGCGGACACTAGTTAAAATGCTTAGAAGCAAACTTGACCAATCTAAATCCAAAACAATTATATTGATTATATTATATTATTATTCAAAGTAAATATAATTGTTTTATCGTTGTACAAGTAACTTTTGAGAAGTGGATGACAAATGTACTTGTCCAAAGGACAACCACATTACAATGCTTAATGTCAAGCCCTGGTCATGTCAATTTTTATAAAAACATATTTTTATCCTCAAACACTAAAAACTCTTAACATAACATAAAAACACGAAACATAAAAAAGCCAATAATTAGAGTTTAAAAAAGTGTAAATAAACCATCATAATCCAATCACAAGCCCTGCTGTAGCTCCTCCTTAACTAACCCCACCAGTCGAAGAGAAATTATTAATATGAAAACCACTTTGATCTTCTAGGGTTTTAGGGCCTTTGTTTTGCCCTTCTCATGTTCAAATGGATGAACAGTGAGTTTAGCACTGTGACGACAAAACCAGACCGACGGGACACGCGCTGCCTTCATGCACTACACTAGGTTCTCATGCTTCACATTTCTCTGTCTTACTGACGAACAATCGCTTCTCCTCACTTCACATGACAAAAAGCTTTTTATAGGTGGAAAGTGACCACTGTAGAGGCAGCGTGAGAACTTTTTGAATGGACACAGGGTTATTTTGCAAGCATGATGTCACATGGTAATCTCGGACGAGAATACGGGTGTAAGAACATTTCGCAGAGAAAACTGGGACATGTTGCTTTGTTTTCTGTACAATCTCTTATTTTACACTCAAACTCATAAATCTATTCTAAAACTTCTTAAACTCCAACAACTATAACATGTACATTCTGTTGGCATTACCAATGACAAAAACGTAATTTTACGTCTGCTAAAGTGTGTTTATCTACCTGAGATTTCGGACAAGACTGTTTTTCTGTGGCAGGTCCAAGAAGTTGATGAGGAAATTTATTCTGGCCTCTGTGTCTTTGGATGAAAGACCATGGATCCGACCAAAAAACCACAGTGTGTTGCTTATAGTGAACTCATTGTACAGAGCTATGTCCTATACATATTAACAATAAGAAAAAAAGCAGAAAGAATAATGAGATGAAGATTTAATCTCAGAATAATCTAACTCTGCATCATGGGTATACCAGTATCTCTCCCTCACCTGTGGCATGTACCCCACCATTCTTCCTGGCACTTCATGTCCTGGGAAAGCAGGCGGTTTTCCTAATGCTGTGATGTGGCCATGGGAGATCTTCAGAGTTCCCACAATGCACTTCAGCAGCGTGGTCTTCCCACAGCCACTTGGGCCCAGCAGCCCATAACTAGACAGGAAACAAAAATAGCACAAAAGCATTGGAACCGAATTGAAATCACAAGAGCACAACTAGTTGTCGGTCATTGTTTTAAATAGATTTCCATGCTCATAAATCAGAGTGTATGATTCAGATGACTGGAAAAGGAACAAAGAAGATGAAGTCAGAGATGCCAAAAAGGATAAACAAATCAGGATAGACATTTCAGAAGATTTTCAGATGTGAATTTTCATATTTGCTTTTCAGTAGACTTTCAGTAGACAGTAGACTCAAAATGATGCAACTGCTATGCAAAAAAATTAGCTAGTCTACTTACAATGTTTTTAATGGAATTACAGGAAAGCATCAGTGTTATAAACATAATCTGATCCACATCTGACTCTTAAATATGGGTCAATTGCACCAAACCAGACTTTATGAAGTTGTGTGCAGTATTTTCAACAATGCCCCGAAACATTTTATCTACACAGTGGTTGAACTTGATTATAAACAGATAATAAAAGACTGTCAGATAAAGAGACTTTGATAAACTAATATAAACAATTAGTAAATATATATTACATTGTTGGGAAGCAAAAGCAACAAGAGAGAATAACGTTTTACAAAATTATAAAAGTCATGTTTCCTAAATCTTAAATCTTTCTAGATCTGTATGACAATACCTGCTTAAAGCATTTAGACTTCACATTAACATGGTGTGTGCAGACAAAAGGTCAAAGGTCAAGCTTTTAGTATGTGATGGAATGAGGTAATGAGATTCAAATGCATATATTCAAATGCAAATGTTGTCACAACAAGGTCTGCTTTTAGCCATGCTTTCTTTCTTATTGGGAAAATTAAAGATTGGTGTCACTAAAGACATATTTCTAAGCATTCTGTCATCATTTACTCACCTTCCAGTTATTTCAAATCTGTATACATTTCTTTGTTCTGATGAACACAGAGAAAGATATTTTAAAGAACGCATATAACCAGACAGAGTTGACTACCATAGTAGGAAAAATGACTTTTATCATTTTGTTTGTTCTGCTGAACATAAAAGAAGATATTTTGAAGAATGTAGGACAGCAAAGAGTTCTGGGGCACTTTTGACTACCATTGTATTTTTTCCTATTATGGAAGTCAATGGGGAGCAAAATCTGTCTGGTTATAAGCATTTTTCCAAATATCTTTCTCTGTGTTCATCAGAACAAAGACTTTTATACAGATCTCGAAGGTGAGTAAATGGTGACAGAATTTTCATTTTCGGGGGAAGGATCCCGAGAGAGAGTAAGAAAGAGACTCACATGTGGCCCTGTGGAACTGTGAGGTTCAGATTGTTTAGGACTTTAAGTTTCCCATATGACCGACACACATTATGACAGTGGATTGCAGAACTGCAGTTTCCTGTTTCCAAATCAGCCTTCATAGTGCCACTCTCTGTATTCTATAGAAAGGGAAAAAAATCAAGTTAGCTCAAAGTTATTAAGTATATTAAAAAGAACATCAATCTGTAAAAATAAATAGATAAAGTATTTTTCACTTTTCATGTCTGGACTGGTACAACAAAAACTGCCAAAAGTATAAAATTAAATGGCATAATCACAACATATGACCTGAAAATGGCTCATCATAACCATAATCTCCACATCTTCTATTTCTCGTCAAGGACTCTCTCTCAATTAATCTCAACGCACTTAATCCCAAATGGTTTATTTTAAACACACTCACAAAGAACTAATATATATAATGTATAATATTTGATTTGAATGTGGTGCTGGATAATGTAGGATTAGACGTTCAGACAGTTGTGAGTGTATTTAAAGTGGCTGTTCTTTGGCGTGATTTTTTTTATATTTCACATATTTTAAGTCTATCGATCACCGCTGTCCCTCTTCTCACAAAACCATAGGATTTTTTCCAATTTCCAGAAAGTCACTCCTTCCGAAGCACTCTGATTGCTAAAGCTGACCCAATCTGTCGAAATTGGTTCCCCGCTTAGAGCGTGTCTGAAGATGTCCCACCCATACCATATCAGCGAGCTTCTGCTTCTCAGGCTGTTGTGATTGGTAGGTCCCCCTCTCAATGCACGTGTATTCATAAACTTTGGCTATTACCAATAAACAGTAACATTGGCGTCAACTTTACTTCATCATTTAAAAACATGTGGATCGTTCTAAGTATAACGGAGGTTTGCTAGTGCATGTGCAAACGACAATCTTTTTTAGAGATGGCAATTTGTTTCCTACTTAGGCATGTAAAATGACAACGGACCGATTGGCGTCAGACCGGTTATATTAACACCAATAACAGAAGCATGAAGACAGTATTCGAAATTCATCTGACAGTTTCGTCACCACAGCAATTTTGAGCAGCTAAACTGATTTTGTTTTCAATTTCATTATTGCGTTAGCCTAAGGGGCTCCCTTTGTGACAGCACCTGGAAAACGTTCAGAGTTGTTTGGGTTCCTCAGTTCAACAATTGCATGACTTATTATTCTTTCAAAGCATGTATCCTAACCATCACTGCTTAATGGTCAATTTAATCATAAATCACCAACATTATTGCAGACAAATACAATAGATTACAAAGCGGCGGCCAACATTAGCTACACTTAATTGTGATGAAAGATCAAATGAGTCGCCTACATTACACAGTCGTTTAATGTAATACAAATACGCAGAATTTATAATGAAAATGTTACCAGGCGTCACGATCCTTTATGATAAAACACGTGTATAAGATGAACAGTCCAGCTTTTCTTTTGGGAAATACGTTCTCGCCGGAGCGCGACAGGTACAACGATGCGCAGCGGTCACAAACCCTGGCCGCAGCCTCGGAGAAACTGCCCGTGTGATTTGGTCCCTCCACCCGACAATCCCACCCCTTGAACGCCGGCCTCCTTCTGATAGCCAATCCGAATAAGCACAGCAATACTGACGGGATCTGTGATTGGGCAGCGGGACGTCACTCATATAGCAATACACTGGCTGCTGATAGTGTCTTCACCGTTCCATGTATGCGTCAGTGAGAGACGCCGCAGTGGCAGACCAATTCATCTTCTACGTCTATAACGTGACAATTAAGCACGAAAGCTTGTTTAAAATCTGTCGATGACTGTTCTCTGGCTTTCGTGCATCTTAAATGAGCAGTCATTGTTGTCAGTCATGCGTTTTGCACAGTCCCCCATCAATGCCAAATTTATACAGGGCACGTCTCTTGTTTACTAATGGATGCTCTGCTAGGGTTGTATGTACAGTAAGCATGAAAAATTTATAACGTACCTGCTCTTCCATCTCGGTGCTTTCTTTAGGGGCTCTCTCGTTACCGGCCATAATAATCGGACCGGGGAGATTACGAGAAGATGCGTTTTTTTCGGTGCGCGCAGATGAATGGATTACTCATTGTGCTCCAGATCAGACTGTAACTGCTCTCTCCTGATGTTTAAGATTCAGGTTAAAACGCATAGAAAATATTACGATGTACAATATTTTAGAATGGCTTCTGGAGACAGGTGTGTTTAGCTGTGGCACAATCTAGGTCCTGCCCTCTGGGGCACAATGACTCCGAAGTAAAAACATGTTTGATTGTTGCCAGATATTAAACATATTTCTACAACACAAAAAGTATGTGGCACGAATGAAAGACATTCAGAAACTGAGTTTGTACAAAATATATGTTGTGTGCAAAAATGCTGAAAGTAAAACATATATATACACTGTTTATAATGTGAGAATGTTTATAGCAACAGTTTAGGTGCTATGGGAACACCAGAGCCACAGAACAGACCAGCTACAGTCGGTTAAAGCATTGTCAAGAGACAATTAAACAATAAAACATTATTTAACATTGATCTGCCTCTTTTATTGTTACAATTTTTAATAATTTACAAGGGAAGAAAATGATATGAGCACACAGGCAAACACATTCACAATCTCTTTTCCACAGGAACAATACAAACCATAGCCCTCTTTAACACAGTGCGGGTCATAGCACTGCTGTCAGATTCACATTATACTGTACATATATCATTTGATTGTGCAAACAGATACTGCTTAAAAAATACAGTGACATGACATTAAAAACACAATCGCAACACAAGCAAACAAGCAAAAACGCAAAACACAGTTCCCTTAGTAAAGTTATGAGAATCACATAAAAATATCTTCTTTAATCTTTGTGCTTGTCAGTTTGTGAAAACAAAATAAATTAAAAATAACACATAGCTAAAAGAAAGGGTGCTTATATAGTACTATACTAAGTGAGGTGTAAAATGGTACGTTACAGACCAATTAGATAAGCCTATGAACTAAATGATATTAAAAATAAAAAATAAATGAAATGCACATATTAATATACTATATATAGCAAACAAGGATCAGTATTTACAGGCTGTGGTTTCAAGTAGTAAATTGTGCAATTATGCATTTCATCTCTTTGAGTTAAAAGTGCCATTTAAGTACTTCATTTTTACAAACAGCACTCAAAAGTTAAATCGTAGCACGTTTATGTATCATATACACGAAGTGATATACTGTTTTAAATATCACGTTCAAAAAAAGCAATTAATTTTTTAAATTTAATTTTAAATGTGAACTTTTTTTGAAGGGGTTTATTGCTGCTGTATGTAAACCGAATAAATGATGATGACTGACAGAACAGTATAGCTTAAAGTTGTTTGGATGCTGGAGTTAGGATAGAAGGAAACATTAGAACCCTGGCCCGCATAAAGGACAGATCAGGGAGAAGTGAGATGATCTTTGCTGCTTCTTCACTTATTTTTTCATTTTGTTCTGGCTTCCTGTCATACACAAAAACACAAAATAATGAGTGTACACTCTACGCAAACCTCTTCAAAACAGAGAAACACATAACAGCACGCTTAAATAAACACACTTTAATTGCATGTATTGCATCTGGCGACTATACTGCAAAGTTGCAAACTTGATCCAGAAACTCAATTTTGATAATAACTTGGCACGGTTTCAAAGCAACAACATAAACAAACATATGCGTGCTTTTGTGGCCCAAACTTAACTTCCGGTAGACATCCACAAAGAATAGAGTCCCTGTAGATTATTTCTAATAACAAGTAAATTAAATTAGCTAGCAAGTTAAAAGTATGTCTAGCCAGTATTATTTTGGGTTACCAGAAGAACTGTTACCTGGACAAAGTTAAAGGATCCCATTCAACAAATTGCTTATTTAATTAAATTAATATACAATAAAATAGCAATATAAATGAATATTAATATAAATTAAAATATAAATAGTTATTTTATTAGCCATTTGCCAGACCAATCAATAAACACAAACTGGAAGAGAACTTCGGGTCAGATGCGTACCACAGATGAAACTGTATACTATGTCTCCAGTTACAAATACTGTGTAATAAAAGTTTGCAATAAGAAAATATATGGCACTTAAATAAGTTACTTTTCCCCCAAAATCACATGACCCAAGAGAACCATATGTACACTCTATCCAGTGGACTAAAGATTTTTGCACAGCAAAATGTAAATTCATTCATGCATGTGGATACAGTATCTAACCTGGCTGTTGTGGTTTTCTCCATAGATTCTATTAGTTTGGTGAAGGCATCTGCAATGCTGTGACCAGCACTTTTAGTCTCTACTTTAGCTGTAGTCAGCTCATACAACTCTGGATCAATGCCTACAAACACCAAAGGAAATGTAAAAACACATTTTAAAGACATGCAAACATGCACAAAATGCTTTCATTTTTAAACACCACTGCAACTTTATTCAGAATCTTTTTGGAGAAGTCTGAAAAAACAAACAATCAAAATTAGTTTTGATTGCACATTATAGAATAATAGAAGAAAAACAGAGATACTCACACAGGCAGATACTGTAAGCAAACCCAGAGAGAGGACAGAAGTCAAAGACTAAGATGTTCAATTCTCAAGCACTGATTTTGAAATCACACACAGAAGAGACAGGAAAGGACAGTTTCACGATAAACTAACCACTTCAATGCAAAACTGTCTAACCAGAGCGTCTAACCTGGTAGTGGAGTGTCATTTTCACTATCTGAGCTACATTCATCCACAGGCCCAAAATAGTCCAAGTTTAGTTCTGAGATTCCACCATCTCGAGTCATTGCAGTAATACCAGAAAAGGTAGGGTTAGTTCAATATAATTACTGTAGCTTAGGAAGTATTACATACCCACAATATATAAACATTATTACACACACATAAAATTATATGTAAAGGAAAATCCGGTTGTTTTGATTTGAAAAGTGTAAACAAAAACAGACTGCAGATCAGTACCATGTAACTTTTAGCATAAATTATAGAGCAGGTAAATAGAACAGTAGAACTAAAGCCACAGATGAACAGTAACAGAACTATTAGTCATACTGTCATTTATTAAACCCATTATTTTAAACAGAAACTAAATTATGCAATTCAATTACATGATATTTACAGATACTATAGATAATGTGGTTCAAACACAACAGAAAATCAAACGCTATGCAGGAAAGGAATTTCATGTAACAACTTTGGGTAAAATAATGCTTGGGTTTCAATAGCATTTTGTAACTGATTTCAGATAATTTTCTCTCCTTTTTATAAGCAAGCAAAACTCATGTTCACAGTAAGGCACTTACAATAGAAGTACATTGGGCCAGGCTGTAAACATCAAAATAAACTTTGTAAGTCTATTTAAATGGATAGTTCCAATGAAAATTCTTTCAACATTCACTCATTCTCTTGTCCTCTGAAACCTGCATGGCGTTCTTTCTTCCGCAGAACACAAAATATATTTTAAAGAATATTGGTAACCAAACAACGGCGGTACTCATTGGCTTCTATTGTACGGACACACTGTTGTTTGTTACCAACATTCCATGAAATATCTTTTAGATTCTTTAAAAGAAAGTAAGTGATACAGGTTTAAAATGACAAGAGGGTGAGTAAATGATTATGAGTTTTCACTATGTACATAAGTATTCCCCCTAAGTACAGCCTTTGCAATGACACTCAAAATTGAGCTCAGTGCCTCCTGTTTCCACTGATCTTCCTACAACTTGATTGGAGTCCACCTGTGGTAAATTCAGTTGATTGGACATGAATGGGAAAGGCACACACCTGTCTATATAAGGTCCAACAATTAACAGTGCACGTCAGAGCACAAACCAAGCTATGAAGTCCAAGGAATTGTCTGCAGACTGCTGAGACAGGATTGTATCCAGGCACAGATCTGGGGAAGCGTACAGAAACATTTCTGCAGCATTGAAGGTCCCAATGAGCACAGTGGCCTCCATCATCCGTTAATGGAAGAAGTTTGGAACCATCAGGACTCTTCCTAGAGCTGGCCACCTGGCCAAACTGAGCGATCCTTAGTCGCTCAGAAAGGCCTTAGTCAGGGAGGTGACCAAGAACCCAATGGTCACTCTGACAGAGCTCCAGCATGTCTCTGTGGAGAGAGGAGAACCTTCCAGAAGAAAAACCATCTCTGCAGCACTTCACCAATCAGGCCTGTATGGCAGAGTGGCCAGAGGGAAGCCACTCCTCAGTAAAAGGCACATGACAGCCCACCTGGAGTTTGTCAAAAGGCACCTGGAGGACTCTCAGACCATGAGATACAAAACTCTCTGGTCTGATGAAACAAAGATTGAACTCTTTGGCCTGAATGGCAAGCATCATGTCTGGAGGAAACCAGGCACTGCTCATCACCTGGCCAATAACATCCCTACAGTGAAGCGTGGTGGCAGCATCATGCTGTGGGGATGTTTTTCAGCGGCAGGAACTGGGAGACTAGTCAAGATCGAGGGAAAGATGAATGCAGCAATGTACAGAGACATCCTTGATGAAAACCTGCTCTAGACCTCAGACTGGACAATGACCCTAAGCACACAGCCAAGATAAAGTAGTGGCTACAGGACAACTCTGTGAATGTCCTTGAGTGGTTCAGCCAGACCCCACAATTGAACCCGATTGAACATCTCTGGAGAGATCTGAAAATGGCTGTGCACCGATGCTCCCTATGCAACCTGATGGAGCTTGAGAGATCTTGCAAAGACGAATGGGAGAAACTGCCCAAAAATAGGTGTGACAAGCTTGTAGAATCATACTCAAAGACTTGAGGCTGTAATTGTTGTCAAAGGTGCTTCAACAAAGTATTGAACAAAGGCTGTGAATACTTATGTACATGTGATTTTTCTTTTATAAATTTGCAAAGATTTCAAACAAACTTTCACATTGGCATTATGGGCTATTGTTCGTTGAATTGAGGAAAATAATGAATTGAATCCATTTTGGAATAAGTCTGTAACATGACAAAATGTGGAAAAAGTTAAGCACTGTGACTAATTTTCCTGATCCACTGTAAGTGTACACCTAAAATATTACTTTTTGGCATAAGACTAGTGAGATTTTTTTATGCTACATTCAGTTTTTCAACTTTTCCAATATTGTCATGAGAACATTAAGTCTTAAACTAGTGGTTAGAGCATGGTGTCAGTGCTTAGTGGTTAGAGCGTGGTTTTAGCAACGCCAAGGTCATGGGTTCAATACCAGGGATCGAACATACTTAGAAACAAATGTATAGTATAATGCAATGCAAGTCGCTTTGGATAAATGCGTCTGCCAAATGCAAATGTACAAGATACTAGTATGGACAAGAATGAAAATACAACATTCTGTCTGCATGATGCAAACTCTACCCTACGAATTACCCCCGTTTCACACCGTAAGCAATGCGTAGACTGGGCAGGAGCAGCGTCTTGGGAAAAGAGACTGCGCAAAAATTATCATTGCACTGCTGCTTATGTGCCACTTCCGATCCCCGAGCATGCACTGCTTGCTCGTGCGGTGTGAAACATACGTTAGAGTGCAAAAGCAAAACCAGATGTTTAACCACATTTAATAATATTCCCAACTGCACATGCTTTATATATATCACATTTATATTTAACCTTGTACACTTTTTGTAACACTGGCCCAGCTGACTCCTATGTGTGACTGTTTGCATGATTTTTACTTTTAAAAAATGGGACATTATTTCCTCTGAAATTTTATCATAAAAGCTTGATGGATATTATACCGCTTACTGTATATGGAAGCAGGATACTTTTTTTTAGAATGAATCAATAACAGTAGGTAGATTACAGTATACAATAAAGTCAAAAGTGCATTACTGAAACTCACTGTTAATCACAGTAGTTTCTTATAAGGAGAACATTTTTGTTTTCACCACAGAGGAAAAACAGAATGGGAAAGGAAATAGTAGAATGGAAAATACATTTACATAGACTGTAACACAAATTTCCCCCAAACCCAAACTCTTTGTTCCAAATCTCAGTTGTTTTAACAAGTCTATTTAAAACTTGAAACTATGGTTGCGATTCTCCTTAAAACAAGCTATACAATGGCTTAGAGTAAGCACCAGCAGTAAGGTCAACTATTCCAAAAAAGATTTTCTTTTTCAGTCAAACCTGAGACAGTAGCTGGTGAATAGGGACTATTCCAATAGAATATGTTAATGGTTATAGTAGTATTTGCATATGCTGACAATTAGTCACAGGTGATGCTGCATACTCATCTTCTGAGAGAGAGGCACCAAAGAGCAGAATACAAAGATATAAAAGGGAAACAAAGATTAACATATTTGTCTCCTGATTGAGTAGCAATTTACGAAGGGCAAAAGAGGAAACACTGAAATGAAGACCACAAAATGTCCACATTTTAAATCCCTACAATGAATTGTAATTAAATGGCTACTTGTCCTTCTATGAGTTTTATTAAATCTTTACAGATAAAAAAATGCACCTGGGAGAGAAAACTTCTTGTGCTCTAAGTGGAACAGGAAGCCAGAGAAATGGAGAGAGGAAACAAGCGTTGTGAAGAGGAAGAGCTCCAAGAGGGGTGATACGAGCAAGTGTCAGGAGTAGGATTTCTGCCGTGAGTGGCGAGTGATTTTATCTTGAGCTCTAGAGAAAGAGGCACGACGAAAAGACGTACCGTCAACGTGAATGGTCAAAGATGGCGCCACCTGCAGGACACACATAGGGAAAACAGTTTAGGAAGCACACATTTTTTCCACAATCAGATTTTAATAACATTTGGAAAATAAAATACAGGATATTTTACGGAGCTTGAAAGGAACAGCACCCTGTCTATATTTGTTGAATAATTTACTTTGTACCATGTAGGAAAAAAAGTAATGCGGGTTTGGAACGACATGTTTTGTTTGCAGTGAACTATTCCTAAAACCTCGGGAATAAGCTCTGTTTGTAGGTAAAACCACACCTGAGTGCATAAAATACTTCCACTCTCCACAGGAACGGGTGGGGAAAGTGCAGGTGAGGATAGAGATTTTTGAGACTCTTTGGTGGGTTCCAGCATTCCCTAAAACAAAAATCAAGACTTTTAGTAAAACCACAGAAACAGGAAATGATCAAACAAAACATAATCCAGAATCAATTGTAGATGATTAAGATTTTGCAACAACTGTTTAACAAAATAGGTCAACTGACAAACAGGTGTCCTAGTAAACAAAATCAAAACTCAGGCGTCCTCATTTGGTGGGTAGGGGAAATGGCTGCTGTATCATTGGTTGGGGACTTTACTCACCAGTCCGGCAGCAAACATAGGCACAATAAGTGGCTGCTTCTTCTCCCCAGTGAACAACTACAAAACAATAAATAGACACCAATAAACACGAACACAACTAACTCCTATCCTTGCATTTTAAGCTTACATTAAAATTTTGTATTACGGCAGGCAATTGCAAACTCTTTTATTCAGAGACTTAGTGTACACCCCCACGCAAGAGATATCCATCTTACTTTCTAATAACTCACAATATTTCTGATTCCTAGGCAATTCAGCAAGATTCTGTTGCCATGGGAACCTGCCCACTTGAACTTGAGGCCATGCGCACCGTGGATGTCCTGAAGGTGACGCCACATGGCCAGATCATGCCTGCGGGGTAGAAAAGAATTAGACCTTGTAGTTCAAGTTTTGTTGCTGAAAATCTAGAGCACTGACGGTATATTAAAACACTGTTTATGGAGGTTTTTTGGCAATATCAGCAGAGAACTGAAAAGACCTCACAAAAGATAAAACATTGTGTTGTAGTACTAAATATTATCAGCACTCTGATTGGGTTGTAAGCACAAGGCTGCAGTTTTACAAGACATCTTTTGTCTATTTTCTAGGGCTGTCAAAGGATTAATCGCGATTAATCGCATCCAGAATTAAACTGTATATACTGTTTATGTCTGTGCATATTAATTTTGTATTAACACATAGGAAATATTTAAATGCATTTATTTATTTACCAATAATTTAAATTATATATCATATTTTTTTGTAGTTAATGTTAATTGATATGCACAGTACACAGACATGTATTATGTAAACAAGGATGAGATTAATCGTTTGACAGCCCTACATATTTTTGCTTTTTTCTACAAGCCAAAGCAGAACCGACCATCGCATGTTCCACTGACTGCCAGCTTGTTTAGAACACAGTCATTGGTGTACACTGCTATCCAACTCGTGTGTTATGCATCAGTGACTCGATGCCAATTAAATCAATGCCCTCCACTCTGTTTCACCAGAAGCAATGGCACAAACTTTACCAAAGCTGAGAAAAGCAGTATCATTTCCTTCTATTCTATTATTTTGCAAACGGAATCAGTGACACTGAGTCATGGACGCATGTAAATGCTGAGTAAGGGGGCTGAGATCTATGAATTTTACCCCTGAGAAAGGGAGATTCTCGCATCCCTTTGGTCCTGGGGATCCTGTTCCTGCAGGATGTTCTGGAGGAGTGAGACATCTGTGACATCACTGATCTCAGGATTGACATCTAAAGGAAAGGCAGTTCTAAAGAGATGCTGTATTTTGCAGCAGAATTCAGCCTATAAGAAATGGACAACACAGACACCCATTTGTTCAATTAGTTAAATTTGAGATCTTGATTTTAATACGGTTTCCCAAATTGAGCAAATATGGACAAACAAACAAAAAGAACGACTCACTGTTCTGGTGTTCTCTAGGTTGTCACTACAGGGTGCTGAAGTTACACAAACTTGTTCTTCTTCATATTGTAAAGAACTCTGCTCCTCCCCAAAGGTTGCCCATGAATCCTGACCCTCTTTTACAGTTTCCTGCTGTCCAAACGAAGCCCAGTTCTCGCCCTCATCCCCCGGCAAACCACCAAACGGAGCTGAACTAAAGTCTGCAAAACTGTCACTAGGTGGCAATTCTGAACAAAAAGCTCCCTCATCTCTTGCACAGCCTTCTTGGGCTAGCTCATCTTCCTCCTGAAAGTCCTTCAGCGTGTCCGTGTCACCAAACTCATCATCTGTGGAGCACCTGGACATTGCTGTGATAAAATCAGCAAATCCCTCCTGGGTTACAGATTCAGTCCGGCTGATGTCTGTGAAACCCTGAGTTGCATCTCTGAAATCTCCAAAGTCCTCATCGGAGGTCTCATTAAAAGCCCTATTGTCTGCTTTTACCCCCGTCTCTATGTTCACTGAAGATTCATGCATTTCACTCGTATCTCCAGTCAGCTGTGTATCAGCGTTAAGATCCATATCTGTTGAGGGGGATATTGCTGCTTTGGCTGTTTCAATACAGTTTGTTGACCCATCACCATAAGCATGGCTAGAGGAGTCTGAGATACTTCCCGTCTCTTCTGTTCCCTCGGCATCCTCTGGATCTCCACAGGAAGTAAATGACTGGAAGACATCGCATACCTCTACCCTCGCTTCTGTGTCTTCAGGATCTGATGCATCTTCATCGTATGTGTTAGATACAGGCAGACTCTGTTCTTCTGATATTCTGACATTTAGTTCAGAGCTTACACTAGGTTCTATGTCATGCTCTAAATACTTACTGTAGCCATTACTGAGAGCTGAATGTCCATCACTTGTGTTGTCTATATCCTCACTTGTGCGGTTGTCTCTAATATCAGTAGGTAATGGGAGACAGTGCTGATCACTGCTAGAAATAATGAGCTCCCTCTGGAGGTCGGAGGATGCAACACCATTCATAGCAATCTCTGAAGAATCCTTCTCCTTATTATCAACACCACTGTACTCTGTCTTATTTCTATTCTGTATGGTTTCTTGGTTTGATATGACGCAAGGCTGTTGTGATTCCCCTACCAGTTTCTTTTCATCACCCCATACACTCTTTCCTGAAACAGTGACATCCTGCACAGAAAGGTCAGGCGGCAAGTCCTCTAATGCATGTGATTGGTTGAATGTTGTGGGTGTGTCGATCTCTGAGAAACTGAAGCTGGATGACCCTGCTCCACAACTGAAACTGCCAAACTCACCGAACTCATCCTGCTCTTCTTCCTCTCCAGCCTCGTCCAATGGAGGTGGAGAGGAAGAGTACAGATGGATAACATCGGGCTCCATGGTCGTTTAGCGCCACCTGGGGGCCACATGCACCTAGAGAGAAGGAGTGACAGATTAGGAAACTTTAGCAAGGTTAGAGGTGACAAAATCAATCTGCTATTACTATCAACTTGACTAATACTATCAGTATTATTTAATTCAATGCATTATTAAAACTGAACAACATCTTTTCTGGGTTTTGTACCACTTTTTCAATCCACTAGGTCCAAGGTAATGTTTATGAGACATGAAGTTGCTACAAGACTAAACAAAGGTGTAGTTCATTAAATAATGATAGGACAGCCACAAAGTATAATTGTTCAGTTTTTTGTGAAATATTTTGCCTAAACTCCAATGCTTTAAAAAGTGTACTTTTTGTTTACTACAGTGCCTTTCACTGTGCTGCTGAGGAACAAAAATTATAAATATTTATGCCCTGTTGATTACATTTATTAATTAATAACATTGCTTGCACTGACTTTGCATTTAGATCTAGGCATTTAGTATGTTCTAACTTTGCACTAAAACAGCGATAAAACAATAAGTACAAAAACATGTGACATGCTTGAGGGTAAACTTGTAGAAGCCTCATTCATTATTCACCTGTGCTTTAGACATAACCTCTTGCAGCAGCTAAATCAAGGACAGAAAGCTTTAGAGGGTAGCAAAACACATTAGTTTGTGCTGGGCAATAAAATAACCAAAAATTATTGACCAATCCACAAGTCAATGGATGTTTCGGGTCTTGAAATGGTTTATGTAACAACAGCTACTAATATTTAGGGGAAGGTGTGTTAAAAACAGTTTGTATGCAAATGCAATTTTTTACACCGATTGAGTCATGTGGCAATTTTGTGCAAAGCAACTCAAAGTACACATTTTATCAGTATGTAAGGGGTCACTAAGGCAAGGAGAGTAGTATTCTGGTCATGTGACCTCAACATGTCACTACAGGCCAATGCTCTAAATGAAACAAAATGGCTTTTATTCTAATTTCCTAGTGTACAACTAAGTTTATTAAAAACAAGCAGTATGTTTGTTGACAGTATTTCTCTATGCATGAGTGAGTATAGCAGTATGGTATCATCCAGAACACCTTGTCCTACTGCAAGTATATAATGCTGTTCGTATATGAATACATATATAAAGAGAAATGAATCCAAAATCCCCAAATGAACATTCTGTCATCATCTACTCAAGCTAATGAACACAAAGAAAGATATTTGGAAGAATGTTAGTCATTTTCAGTTCCGGGACATCATTGACCACCATAGTAGGAAGAATTAAATGGTGGTCAAAGGTGCACACAAACTTTTTATTTTCCTAAATTCTTTAAATATCTCATTGTGTTTAACTGAACCAACATATATAATATTCATTTCCTACTGTGGTAGTGGATGATGTCACAGAACTGAAAATTGCTAACATTCTTCCAAATATCTTTCTCTGTGTTCAGTGTAACGAATACATTTATACAGGTTTGAAACAATCTGAGGGCAAGTAAATTATGAAAGATTTTTCATTTTTGGATGAACTATCCCTTTAAACATCCCATAAGCCCTTTTTAAATAAGAAAAGAAACAACTTATCATAAAAGGTTCTCCTGCTCTCCTTATCCCTTACTAATGTTAAAGTGATACTTCACCCAAAAATGATATTCTGTCATCATTTACTCACCTTCGAGTTGTTCACAATCTGTAAAGATTTCTCTGTTCTGATGAACACATAACCAAACAGACCTTAACACCCCCAACTCCCATAGTAGGAAAAATTTATTTTATCATATTTTCGTTCTGTTGAACACAAAATAATTATTATTACAATCAGTTCAGGGGCACTTTTGACAACCATTCTTTTCCTACTATGGTAGTCAATGTCTTTTGAGATCTGTTTGGTTATAAGCATTATTCTAAATATATTTCTCTGTGTACATCAGAACAAAGAAATGTATAAACATTTGAAACCACTCAAAGGTGAGTGAATGATGACAGAATTTCCATTTCTGGGTGAAGTATCCCTTTAAGTCAGCATTCCATGAATGAAGAATGATGATCTAATGGGCTTTTGGTAATCTGACCATGTGACTAAATTTTTCCATTAGTCGCTTACAGAATACGGCTTTACGGTATACTGTACAAAAGCACACCGGTGCAACGATGTGACTTTTTTAAATATTTTAAATATTTTGCCTATGGGGAAACATCCTGGAGAATTTCATTTTCCTCTGGCAAACAGACACGCACACCGTGTAAACATAGATATGTGCTCTTTGAGGGCATGTAAACTGATGAAGAAACCCAATCCACTCCCTTTGTACTCTCAGACAAACAGAACAGACTGTGAGCCATAAGCCCAAACACGGTTTCAGAGGGACAACAACTCCATGCATCTAATGGCTATTTAAAAACATCTAAGACTTATTATTAACATATATTATGATTCTTTCAAGTCGAATTCTTCATTTAAAGTCACAATGCAATCAAACAGGAAAGTGTTTTAGGCAGTGATTATTCTAAATGATTTATCCGTGCACACCATTATTTAAGAAAAAACATTTGGACGAGGAAGAGGTAGGATTATACTGACAGTCCAATTGCCAGATATTTTTAGCCCTCCCCTGCAGGCCCAACTTACAACAAACCAATCAAAAAGGGCTAAATGAAGCCCTTCCCTACATTTGTTTCTAATTTCAGAAGCCGTTTCACTCGGATACACGATACGGAAAAGAAGTAAATCGCAATTTCCGTTTCATGGTGACTTCAAAGGTATTTTGATGTAATATAATAATTGGTTAAAGGGTTCTGGATGATAGACTCACAAGGTAACAAGCTGGATTCCCAAGTTTTCCTTGATATAACTTAAATGCACTGTTGGCCGCTTTGTAAAATCTATATGTAATGAAATGTTAAACCAGACAAGTGGCTGGCAAGACTATATCCTCCCCTATGATACAACTGGAAGGACTGCTGAGGTGGCCAAAGCTGAAGCTAAGCAGTGTGTTTTTTTAAACAGAAACTTTAATATGTTTATGCAAAAACAAGGATGTTGCATAAAACGTTCCAAGCAATATCAAACTATTAAATTCTCAGCTCCTTGATAAGCGGAAACTTAATCAAACAAGAAAAGACCTATGACACCTTTCCTGTCACAGTGAAGTGAACCGATGAGTATTTTACTGAAATATGAATGTGGAAAATGCAAATGACACCATGCTGTGAGCATGGGCAGGTGATGCTTACAATGAAAAGTCTGCGTAATGTCACAAAACAGACAACTGTCAACATGTTTATTAATGCAAATCACAATTCTCCCTCTCTCTAAACAGAGACAAGCAACAACAAGACATATGAGCGTCCTCCGGAGGTCTCATTTGAAGCCTGCTACGTCATCGAGGCTGTCCCGTTTCATAAAAGCAGGTTACTATGCACCTTTCTAATGCGACCTACTTTCACTAAAATTTGGAGGACACATGAGGTGTATCCTTTGTTGCTAGAGACAACCCATTATTTTTTTTGTCGGCCAATGTCTTCTATTTGAATAAACAGCAGCAGCTGCACATTCAATCAAATATGTGGTGTTAACAATTTGTGTCACGTTTTTTTTTATCTTAGCAGGCATATGTAGTTAATAGGTTTACAAGCGTTTAGTGATTTTGAAACGTTTGAAAACAGTACGGCAAAATATTATATATTTGTAACTGTTTTGGCATTGTTTAGGGTAGAAAGTAACCAACTTAATACCTCTTAAAAAATGTAGAATACATTTAATTAATTTGACAGGTTTGCGAGTGCAACGTTTTGTCATAGCAACGTAGTACTTCCTGTTTCCTTTTCTGCCTGTGTGACCTACGAAGGACGTCTACTTTAATTCCAAATTGAGGATGCTCCGTATACCGTATCCTTTAGAGGATGAGACCTCATGAGGACACAAGGACGGAGCCTTGCGAAACGAGTCACAGCCTTAGACAGACATGTTGAATGGGCACAACAGAATAAGACAAGATTTTAGCTAACCACACTGCATAGGGAATAATATAAACGAGAAACCTAGATGAAGTATTTGCATGCGAGCTGTCAAGGTTATTCTTAGCCTTAAAATCCTCAGGACTGGACTATGCGTGGTTTTTAACCAAGGCATTACGTTAGTCTTTTATTGTTAAAAATCGGCACCAGACGTCCCTCTTCTAAACAGTTAATTTAGCGTTTTATTCTAGCGGTTTAACAACAAAACGACTGTACTGTATACGCACACAATGTATATACGTCTTACCTTAACCTATCCACTATGGATGACCATGACAGGCACTAAATCAGCTTAGCAAAACGTTTCCCCTTCTCCTTGTGCTATGTTGACACCGGCTCTTGGTTAGTGTTGCTGCTTTCATCCAGAGTTCCGTATCCAATGGAACCGGAGACCAGGCGGAAACCTTTATCGCTCTACCAGATCACAAAAAGTGCTTTACCGCCCCCTGTCGGCACGGGGTAGCGTTAATCAGCACGGTCTTGACCTGGGCCGTTTCCCCATTACAAAAACGCAAAGCACGGAATTGTGTTCTCGTTTAGTTGGGCAATCTCGGAAGAAGGAACTTGGATGGATGCGCCGCAGTGACTTCTGGGACTTCAAGCGGGTTCCGTAGGGGCGCAAGGCTGCATTTGATGTATCCTTGATATCGAGAACAGATCGGGGAACTTTCATGCGTTCCCTGTTCTTGAGTTTTGGAACGGACTTATTATATATATTACTTATTATATGACGGATGACGTAGAGCGAGAACACATGGACAAAAGACACAAAAGCATAAAAGGCACTGAAAACTTTGTAATTCCTTAGATATATTTTGTAAACTCCCCCTAGTGTTTGTTTATGTCTATGTTTTGATACTACTATACTGTCAATAAAAAGAACGCCGAAGAACGCATATTGAGAAACGGAACTGGTTTTGACTAGTGGGTTATGATTTGCGATGCTGAAATTTATATCTGGTTTGTTAATGCCAACCTCCATAAAACCTAAAAAGAAGATTACATTGTATACAAAACATAATAATAACAATAATAATTTAACAATCATAGATTGTATTCACAAGTGTATAATCACAATATTGCGTACCCTCAATAAAATGGTTCCTATAGATAGTTTTTTATAGCACACAGTTTATACCTCGATAAGATAAACGTACCAATTCACACAACAATGAAAGATTAGATACAAAACATAATAACAACAGTAACAGAGAATTTATAAAAAAGACGATAACAGAAATAAGAAACTAACGTTATAAAGGGACACATCTAACCAACAACACTGCCTTAGAAAAAATAGGGATAGAAGAGAATAGAAACACAGGCACAAGACTTAATTGTTCATTGCCTGGTTCCTTATTGTTCCCAGACGGAAGCTAGTAAATCGTCATTAAAGGGCCAAAATATTTAACTAAACAAAATAAAAAACAGCAAATGTTCTTATGGTAACAATTTATAAATAATAGTAATAACAAATTTATCAAATAGAATTGTTGCATTATCACAATGCATTGAACATTAACAAAACAGGTCAGTTGTGTATGTCTCGTGTAGGGGGAGTCCCTTCTGAGCAAGCTCAGTATCAAGAGGCCCTCGCCACTAGCATCACATGACTGTATGTGTGCGTACGCGCCGTGGCTGCCAGTGAACATGGCGGATGAGAACGCAGAAGCGGAGCTCGACTGGAGCGGACAACTAAGCCTGCTCGACGAGGACACATTTTTCGCCATGGAGGGTCTCCAAGCAACCCTTCAGCAACTCGAGGCCGACCTTCGGCAGGAAGACATTTCTGAACTGTCGTCTACCGAGTATTGCGATAACTTCTGTCAGGTAACTTACGTGCCGTTTAAAAACGTTGCATGCGCGTGAAATGTGTTTATATGCATCGATTCAGACTGTGTTGGCTCGCGTTAGCTGACCATGAGCAAGTTGTGGTTGAAGAACCAGCATGCTTGTTATCTCAACGTGTGGGCCGCTTAGGAGAGCCATGCAAGCGAAAAAACAACTATTGTTGGCGAATCGTGGTGGCACGCGCGACCAGTTACCACCATAAATAGAGACGTCGCAATATTCACGTTGGCAATTTTAAATTGCATGCTGCATGTGGTTGAGTTTGTTAGCGTGTAATACGTGCCAGGCTGTACACATCTCCCTTGGCCCCCGGTGCAGGCGACTGGTAGCTCTAATAGTCTTCATTTTGTGTAGAATCGAACGCGACGGCCCTCTCAAAACGGCCTTTGTATGTATTATGTTTCGCAATATCATTTTAACAGGTATATCGGGTGCAGGTTGTAGATTTGGGGGTACAGTATGCTAGTATGGGGTGGGGCTCGGTTCTGTTTATCTTGTGCATGTAGTGTTACTTGGTAATAACTTTGATGCCACTCTGCCAAGTGTCACTTTTAATCCCAACATTTCTATTGGGTGAGTGAGTTTGACTTGATACGTGCTGGTAACTTTGTAGCAACTTAAAGAGTTCAGCTTCAAGGACCAATAGTTTGAATAGAGTTTGTGCTTTTAATCTAAAACGTGATTGTGATTCCACCATTTTGTAATGTGCGTGCATTGCATACATGTATGGTAATGTTTTTTCATTTATTGAAACCATTGGTCTTTAGTTGTATACCATATTTTTGATTTAAAGAGTTGTCTTTTTAATATTTGTGTTGCAGTTATATTTGGTAATGCACAAATAATTGTATCCCATTGCAAGGGTCTGTTTAGCTGTAACTGACAATATAAACACTTTATAAGTTTATTGTCCCTATGGCAACCTCTCCAGATGG
Source organism: Barbatula barbatula (assembly GCF_947034865.1). Classification (NCBI taxonomy): domain Eukaryota; kingdom Metazoa; phylum Chordata; class Actinopteri; order Cypriniformes; family Nemacheilidae; genus Barbatula; species Barbatula barbatula. The sequence continues at coordinate 18,157,696 of NC_136765.1, read as the reverse complement.
TTTTGAGTGTCAGGGGTTGTTCCTGATACATGTGCAACATGCCACACCCTGGCTGCCTTAAGTTTCTTTGTTAATTTGATAAATAATATCAATAAATAGATTTGCACGTATCATGCATGCTTCAAGTGTACACTTAAAAGAGGGGTGTCCGATTTCTCTTAGCCGTTGTTGATGTTCAAATCCCCAAAACAAACACACCCCTACCCCTATCTTTCGTCTGCGCTCGGCCTGCCTGATGTCCGTCCTGTGCACTGTGCACCTTACTGCTGATTGGCTACAAGGTTGTTTTGGTACTCGGCCCGACTTTGTCTAAACAAGCGGAAATCGGAAATCGGACACCCGCCTTCAAATGGAACTATTGAGACAAAAATATAAATAAGCCAAATGACCAATTATGTGAAACACAGATTTTTCGCTCCTGAATCATTTTGAATGAAGCATGAAACACATGTGATGATGCTTGTGTGGTATGAAGGAATCTTGTCTTGGCTTTCACCATAGCGCTCAGATTTTACTAAAAAAATTTTTAAAAAGTTTGCCCTCTTATAAAAATCGTGAGCTATTCTAAATCACTGATATATCTTTGTTTAGTGGTTGAAATACTTTTGCATCTACAAACTTTGCAATATTGCCTAGTTTGTAACATTTTACTTGAACAGGCCAGAGCTTACCTTTTTCCTTTGGTCAAAAACTGCAAATTGCATTTTGTCTTTGTAATGAGTTGTTTAACAGCCATACGTTGTGCTTTACTTTTTAGACTATGATTGTATCATTAGCAGTTACTCTGTTACACAACTAAATTACCATTAGGAGTTTCTCTCCACTCAAGACTGTGAAAGTCTCAGAAGGAAGTACCCCAGCTGTTTGAGCTGAATCAGGTAGACGTTTATACCCAGTAACCCAGAGGGGAACTCTCCTAATCTTAGTCTGAGAGGTTAAATATGGCCTGACATTTCCTCTCTTGTTCCCTATAATAACACATCCGTAGAGATTTAACGTTCTCGTGATTTGTGCTAGTGAAAGGAGAGCTGTTTGAATGTATTTGCATGTGTACATGAGTGAAGACGAGGTTGTCTTGGGTTGCTCTGGGCTCTAGATGCATCTGCTTTTGTCCCTTAGGTCCAATCAAAGTGCCCCAGTGCAGATGGAGTTCTCTGGAAGTGTTGTGTTAGGGGTTTCTCCTCCGATATCAGGGGTTTCTCCAAAGGTCCCTTAAGGGCACCTGTTAGCTTGCAGTAGAAACTGCACGTTAATTTGTCAGAGCCCGATTTTTAGAATATGGCTTAATGTTTGGATGTTATTACATTATCTTTTTATAAAGAGTAAGTATATCCTTAAAATTACACATCTTGCAGTGTGTAATGTTGTTGTGAGTGAATCTAAGCAGCCTGCCAAGTTGTAAAGCCGAAAGTGAAAGAATAACATAATTATTGGCTTGGGAAAAGAGGAGTAGACTCTTGAGTCACGGGAACGAGTCGTCTGTCTTTCTAATTTCAGTTACAGGTCGGATTTGCATCACTCTGTGTAATGCCTGCCTACGTTCCATTTGCGGGACTGCATGCGGTAAACCAATCACAGCAGACTAGACCATCTGATCAATCAGATCATAGTATGCTAATAGAGGGAGGGGATTAGACCATAAACAAATCATTTGAGGGTCAGTCTAGAAGTAAGGTAATAGCTGCCTATAATTAAATAATGAAAGTGTTTTTATACCATGAATGTACGTCAAAAAAAATCACAAATGATTAACTCTTTTAAGAGCGAGTGAGAGAGCGAGAGAGAGAGACTATTCAAGAAGGGAGAGGGCTCTATTTTATTTTATTTTAGCCTACTTGTTTTGACAACATATTAAAATAATGTTGACCATCAGTTTTTGCAAAAGTAAAAAAAAAATTGGCTTAATTAATACTAAAAGCCATGTTCGGCCCTTGACCAAGTGTTTCATTTTTATTCGGCTTCGACCAAGAATTTTCATTACGGGCAACCCTGCTCTTTAATCTATTTTTATCTTTCTTTTTTTCTTGTCTATGTAGGCTCTTATGCACTTTGCTGGGAGCAGGAATTCAGTGGAACATGGATTGGCTCTGTTGGAGGTCTACTGTCTGTCAATCAACTGTTTTGCTGCGGCTAGGCCTCACCTCACAGCTGATTCTCCTAGTGTTACCCTTGTGCTAAAAAGACTTGCATTGTGAGTGATCATTTTGGGAAGATAATATGTATAATGTTATAACTTTGTTGTTACAATTATTTATGTTTCTTTTTAAACACCTAACACATCGCTGAATATGGCAATAGGGAATCCTATCCTTCTTTCTGAATCAATAATTTTGAGGTCTTTCCCAATTCTGTTATGGTCTGCAGGAGTTGCCTTGAATTGTTGTTGTCAGTGCCTCATAATGAAATACCTTTGGAAGCTTGGCTGCAATTCCATGGCTCAGTTCAGGTAAGACCAAATAATGTGGTTTCATGATTCATTGAAGCTTCATTGTGGGAGAGTGCACGTATAATGCAATCAACCATAACCTTAAGGCCTAAGAATAAAAAGATCTGTGTTCTGTTTGTTTGTATTTACAGGCAGCTCATGAGGCCATGTTGCAGTATGGCAGTACAGATCTACAAGCCTTGCTAAACATAACAGGGGAGGGTGGTGCATGGAATAACCCTGTCCTGGTCTCACTTCTTACGGGCCAGCCCACAGACCCAGATGATGGTGAGTAACACCATATTGCTCCCATATCATTAATTATGCTCATAATACTTTACTGTTAGCATGGCCTTTAATAAAAAAGACTACCTTGAGTTCTAGACAGACATTTGAACACTTAAATGCAATTGGTAATTTGCTTCTCATTGCTGTCTTCTGAACCAGTGAATGACTATCTTGCTCTGGAGGGAGAGGGTTTCATGGAAATGCGGATAAAACATCTCGAGAAAGTAGGGGAGGTGGAGAAGGCCCTAATTCTCAACAAAGCCTGTGCTAACTGTACCCTCCTGCCCAACCAGGCCACCTTTCGCCAAACCTTTGTCACCCAACTGTGCCAGATGTTGCCTAGCGAGGAAGCAATTATAGAGGTAAGGTACCCTGTTTCTTTAGAGGGTATTACCAGAACAACATCTGTTGAATCAGTAATACTTTTCAACTAGTTTACAGTAATGTTAACAGATATTTTTGATAGGTTAGAATTTATTGAATTCCCATAAATATGATAACATCTGGTAATTTAATCTGCTAATGAAGAAGTTTCAGTATTAAAGACCAATAGAAGAAGAGTCAGGGAAATGTAAACAATATATTTAGAAAGAACTTTTAGAATAATGTTATTGTAGTTGTTATTAAATTTTGTTGTTATAAAATCCCTGTGTATTTCAGATTTCTAGAATAGATGGTAAGGATGTTCTGGATCTTATTTGCAACATGGAAACTGAGGGGGATGAGAACACAGCCTTCATTCTGTGCACCACCTATTTCACACAACAGCTACAGCAAGAGAGCGTGTATTGCGCATGGTGAGAGACCTATTAGATGTTTTCCTGCTTTTAGAAATGACATTGTTTTCTCTATGATTTTACTACATGGGGTGGTTTCAAGTCTGATAACAGAAAGTTTAGTCCCGCATGGGCGTATCACCATTGATGTCTGTCTTAACTGTTGTTTTCTGTGCAATTTCTCAGGGAGTTAACCCTTCTTTGGAGCAAACTTCAGAGAAGAATTGATGTGTCCCTTGAATCGTTTTTTGAACGCTGCCTTCAGTTTGGAGCTATCGCAAAGACTATCTACCATCTCCTATTCCTGATTCGTGTAATTCAGACAGAGGTAAATACATAATATTTTTTTTATAGCTGTTATAGGTCACTTTATGGTGTAAACACAGTATGTACCACAAGCTTGCTCCTGTTGTAGGCCTGACTGTTTCTCAGTCTTTCTCTTTTGTATTTTTCAGGCAATGCAACTTGGCCTAGCAATATCAGTTGAACTGTGTGTAAAGGCTTTTCGGCTTCCACAGCAAGAAGATATAGATGCTAGAACAACGGTTTGCAAAACAGTAGCATGTCTTCTCTCTGAGGATCTGGAAGTGAGACGTGCTTGCCAGCTCACAGAATTCCTTTTAAGTCCCTGTCAGGAAGCCTTTGACATCCTTGAGGAGCTTTACGCACAACCCGATCAAAAGTATGAGGAGAATGGCATTATTCCAAATTTCTTGCGATGTGAGTTGCTACTCTCTCTGAAAGCACACTGGCCCTTTGACCCTGAATTTTGGGACTGGAAAACATTGAAGCGGCATTGCGTAGGATTACTGGGGCAGGAACCTGAGGAAGAGGTGGAGGATGAAGCAGTGCATGAGGAGCAATGTAATCTAGAAGCAGTTTTAAATGAAAAGGTTGGAACCGGGGAGGACGATAAGGGTGAAATTAATGGACTCAGCACCACTGAACAAGAACAAACAGCAGAAAACGTTGATACGGAAAAAAAGCAGTTAAGCTTCAACAAAAAGATTGGACTACCTCTCTCTCAGCGGTCTATGAAGTGGCAGCAGTATAAAGTTTTCTGCAAGATATGCCATAAAGAAATTGTTGAAGTACGAATCTGTCACCACGCTAAAAAACATGTGGAGAAAGATGTGTGGACATGCCCTGTTTGTCTACAAAAGTTCAAAAGTAGACAGGAGTTTGTGCAACACTCAAAAAAACATATTCAGATGCCCTCAAGGGTGCGACACTTCAAAAAGAAAAAAGTGAAGAAGAAGGTGGTTAGCCTGAAAAACGATTTCAAGGAAGATGGCCTGGATGACCTAGAGCCTGGTCAGATTCCTTTAGATCCTTCCCTGGCCATGTACTATCAGTCCACCCATGATCCTGTTGTATTAGAACATATATTAGAACAAGCAGCCAGTGTGCCTAAAAAACAAGTAGAAGATGACTATATCACATTTGACTACATCAGAACATACTTCAAGATACAGGACCGTGATGTTTATCAGTGTCCAGCTACTGCCTGCTCAAAGAACTTCAAACTCTTCAAGTACTTGGGTGTGCACCTTAAAAATGAGCACGATAGTGAAGACCCCAATGTAAAACATTACCTGCAGATGAAAGATCGTCGGGAGAAGTGCACTTTTTGCAGGAAGACCTTCATGACTCCCTACCACCATCGCAAGCACCGGCGGGTTCATTATGGAGAGCATCCTTATATGTGTGTGGTGACTGGATGCGGTGCTCGTTTTGACACCACAACTGAACTTGTCTTGCATAAACAAAGTCATGGATTTCGTTTGTCCTATAGCTGCGATCTGAAAGGCTGTAGTTTCTCTTACTGTGACCTCGGGCAGCTCTATCACCATGAGGCGCAACACTTTCGCGATGCTGCTTACACTTGCACCGGTCCAGGGTGCAAGCTGTTTTTTTACTCTTGCAAAGAATTTGTAAATCACTTGGCCACCCATGGCATCACTTTCAATGAGAAAGACTTTGAGATGCAGAGGAAGGTGAAAAGAAAAGTTTTGCTACCATTTGTTGGAGATAATACTGTATCCGAATTGGAGAGCGGTGCCCAGAAAAGTTTATCTTCACAACACTTGGAATGCAGTGAATCTAAGGCCTCGTTGACTTGTGTTGCTGTTTGCTTCGATGGCAAAAAATTTACTTGTGGCTTAAAAAGGTGTGGAAGGAACTTCACTACCGCCAGAGAACTTCAGAGGCACTTGAAAAATGCCCATAAAGACGAATTTAATAAAGAAGATAACTTATGCAAGAAGAACGTACAACCAAAGGAGTCTCAGTCTCAAGACAATAAATTGCATAAAAATAACCATAATGACATTCTAAGCGGTTCATCTACAGAGGAATCGAATCAAGAAAAGGCTGTCTCACCTGTTGATGAATCTGTAGATTGTGACAAAACCCCATCAAACATGGAACTCGGTGCAACATTGTCTGAGATCATTCAAGGTTTTAGTCAGCTAAGCCTTACCTCTTCCAGTGCACAACATGTTGGACGTAATTCACAGAGATCTGTTTCAGCTTCTAATTTGCCAGTGGTCGTATGCCCCCCTACCTTGAATGGAAAGTCACCTGCCAAAGCACCACCAAGTGACAAAACTGAGGTGAGATCTCACTTACCAGCTATAGATTCAAAGAGAATCCCAAACAAGGAGAATCCAGAAAAGCTTGATGATAAAAAAGATTCTGTTAAGGAGATGCAGGAGGAACAACATGATCAGCCCGCAACCAAGCCATACTCGTGTGAAGCTGAAAGCTGCTCCTTTCAAAGTGTTTCCATTCGCACACTAATGCAGCACTATATTAAGGTTCATCATTACTCGAAGGAGGATGTTAAACAGATGAAGGTGTTTCAGTCAGAAACATTCAAACCTTCTGAAACCCCTGATAAAAGTCAAGATAAAGTGTCGCAACAGGATCAATCGCAGAGCGAGTTTCTTGTGCAGGCTACAACAAAACCTTACACCTGTGAGGCTAAATCATGCCAATACCAGTGTGTTGCAAGTCATTCTTTAAGGCACCACTATATTAAGATTCATGGCTATTCTGAGGAAGTTGTTAAACAGATGGAAGTGTTTAAGTCACAGACATTCAGGCCTTTCAAGTGCCATCTCTGCTCCAAGAACTACAAAAACAAGAAACAACTTAAAATTCACTATATAAATATCCATCACATTAAAAAAGCTATTGTTGCACAGATGAGCTGCACGTTTAAAGGGAATCTGGGTGGAAAAGCACCCGTGTTGTCCTCATCGAGAAAAAAGAAGTCTTCCTCACAGACTTTAAAGATGGTTGAAGTTAAAGCCCGAAGAAGTGACAATAACATTTGGCAACAGAGGTGCCAAAAAAGAGAGCGCCAAATAGGTAGGAAAAACGGCCAAGTTAAGACTGAGAAGACACAGCCGGAGAGCAGTGACAGTTCATCAACACAGGTCACTTCGGAAGGTGACGCAACATTTGATGTTGGGGGAAGTCGCCGCCCGGTGACAAAGGGAAATCTGAGCTACATCCTCAATAAATACAACAAATCATTTCACTGCGTTCAAAAAAACTGCACCGCTGTCTTCTCTGCTCAAAAAAGTCTTGCAAGACACCTTCAGTTTGTACATCACTGCAACCCCTTCCCGTGCAAACACAAAGGATGCGATAAGCAGTTCAACCACTACTCTAGTCTTACTCGTCACTACCGCAAAGAGCACAACCTCAGCCAGAAATTGTATTCTTCAAAAAAACAGACGGCTACGTCAGAGGAGCCCATACCAATGTTTAAGTGTACCTATGCTAACTGCAACCAATCCTACCATCTCAACAGCAGCCTCTTGCGTCACACAAGTCAGTTTCACCAGAACCAATCTCCTGACTCTAAATTTAAGCCAAGCTATAACAAACGTGTGTTTTATCGACATTGTGATCCAACTGATTCCCTTGTGGTGCGACTTCAAAGTAACCCTAAAAAGGATGAGTCGAATAGTGGATGCCAAACAAAGCTGATCATCTCACCCCCCTCACAACAGTCAAAAGACTCACCTCCCAGGCAGTCTTTGAGGTTCTGCCAAGAGGATCCAACAATTGCGGATTCTGAGAACTTCGAACCCTCTAAAGAATCGGCAGACGAGACGGATGGAGTACCTGTACAACTGAAATCCACAAGAAAAAGGGCATTTGATCAAATTGTCTGTCGAGCACATGAGGAGGCATTGCAGATGTGCCAAGATCGCTGCCTGCCTGCGGCCTTTCCTTGCATGGTACAGAACTGTGACTCTGTGGTGACGAGGATGACTAGTCTGCATCGACATTACATCAGGTGTCACAAATTGTCACGCAAACAGTTGATGGACAGTAAGGACAAGTTGTGTTACACTACTGAGAAGCTGGAGGAGATTATACAGAAGAAATCTGCAGTATCTGCCATACCCGACTTAACAAGGATTCCAAGCGGTGTCCTCAAAATGGAGTATCAATCGGAGCCACCGACTCCAGGTGGCCCGTCACTACCTATGAGCCTCCATTCGATTAAAACCGAATCGACGGGTCAGGATGTGATCGGGATTTCAGGAGAGCCATGTCCTGACCATGGTTTGCTCATTGCTGCGGATGACTTGCTCTATGGAGAATCAAGTGGGCATCCTGAAGAGCTCATTTCGGAGGAAGGTGGAAGCCACAATAAAAAGTCAGAGTTAACGGCGCCTCCCCTTATACGCCCTCCACCGCTTGACCTATCTCCACCCTCTACCCTCAGAATAGCTGTTGATGACAATTCAATAGAACCCTCTGGTAAAGACAATTGTAATAAAACTGTTAACATTCCCTCCGCTGTTTCCATATCAGTTCCCAACCCAACTCGACAGCCCCTCAGATGGAAAAATGAACTTTCCGAACCACCACCCGTGGCCCCTCATTCGCCAATCTCTAAGGATCCCTTAACTCACAGTTTAGTTCCACGAGCTTTTGACATTGCGACTTACAAACCGATGGGCTTTGAGTCGTCGTTCTTAAAGTTTATTAAGGAGAAGGAAGAGGAGATCAAATTTGACAGGCAGTGGACTGCAGTTGTTACTACTCCGTGCCTCAAACCTGATCCACCACGTCGAAGAGATTGTTTCCGGCGGAGCTGCTCTGTTAAGGAGAACAATCGAAGCGGAGCTGTGATCTCGCGGAGCCGCAGGTTTCGGTCGTCACCTCTCAGACATTTGATCTCTAAAGGAGATTGTACATCCATTCAGAATCTCCGCCTCATATTGGAGAGGGCTTTAAGGGGCTGTGGAGACCAAGCTATTAAACAGCTTCAGTTTTTGAAGCCTGTGGTGGTTCTAGAAAGACCCAAGTCCTCTGCTTCTATTCTTGATCTCCTACCGTCTGAAACTGAAGTATAAGCTGCTGCTTGGCGCTAAAGCAGTTAAAACTCTAGCCCACCTTTTTTTATTTGAGAGACTTTCATAGTATTTTTTTATATTGTTGATACGATTTGTTTTCCTTTGCTCACAGGGTTAGGTACCTTGATAACGTTGTAAATGTTTATAAATGTATATAAATGTTAATTAAAAAAATGAGCTTTTGAAAATGTTTTTTCTATCTATTCTGTATATTTTGTGGTTTTGTACTTGACAGTCTGCATGTATGAGCATCTAGAAAGAAAATCACATTTAGAATAGCAAATAAATTTATTAATCACAAATTAAAGGGGGTCAACAAAAATATTCATCCTCAAATGGCAAGACCAAAAACATTAACTATGCAGTACACAGTGTTGTTCTCCCAACGTACTGTGCAGCTCCCTGTAGAAAACAAACAAAGTGTCAGGCATTTTCATGATCATACTTGTTCTTCAGATTCTCCAATCTTGTCAGTAAAAAGTTACATATTAGGCTGGGTTTCTTTCAGTCCTTTTTAGTCTTACCATCTATAGCGTTGTCCCAGAAACATGAGTTGGCAGTGTGCAAACCTGCCCCATTTCTCTGCATTATGATACATGTCACTGGTTGAAAAAACAGAATGGAATTTGTGGCAACACATTTGCAATAAAAGTGTGTTTATAGTGTATATACAAAATGTATAGAAATATAGAAATACCAGTGAGAAATTTGTGTGGGCTGATACCATACCTATGTACTTAAAGGGCTTTCCCAATTTAGATAGCTGGTTAAGGCTGGACTCCACAATGCCTGATATCCACCTGTTGGTGTGATTGTGTTGGAAAGGGCTGTTTCCTATTGTGCTTTCTACAGTCTAATAAAAAAAAACTTTGGGTTTATCAGAGCATAACATATATGTACTTAGTTAATTGTTAAAGATGCTAGTGTATGCAAATGTTGTCATTACATACCTCTTTGATAATTGTTGTTATCTCGTCCACCACAAATGTATTCTGTATACAAGTAATGCATAGGATCATATTTGACGTACGCAGGGAATGTAAAATATATAGAAACAAAAGTTTGAATAATTCACAGTTATTTAACAATAGACATGAAAGTACAAGTAAACTTAAGTATTCGATTTTATGTGTGTTATACCTCCTCAGCAGATTGAAACTCGTCCATTGCGCGACTTTAAGCAAAGTTGATTTTGTTGTTTCTATGGAGACCGACGGGCACGCTCCCCGTATACAAATCACAGCCGAAGCTCCCTGGAGATTTTTATCTTTACCTTGTTTGTTCTGTTTTACAAGACACTTCGTTTATAAATCCTAAATGACTATCGTTTAAAAAACATTCACCACTGTTAATGTTGCCATTAAATCAAAATAGCTTCACCAATATGGATATATTAAAAAATTCACGTATTATTTTAACGTTACACTAGCCTAATTTTAGATAGTATTTCTGCTGGAAGTAACCAAGGTTTACTTTGTAAGGGACAGAAGCGATAATTATGTATATGGTTATTTGTAATATTTTTATAGTAATAAAAATACGTACATTGTCAGACGACTGAATCTAGCTGACTCGTGATATTTTATTTAGTGGAATAACGTTAGCCAACTATTATTTGCGAATTCACAGATTGTTTCACGGATGATTCAGCAAATTGAACTGCGTTTCTGTAGAGACGAATACACCTAGTGTATCCAAGAATACATTTAACTCAAAATGTCTTAACGTACAACTGATCAGAGACAAAGTAGAGTTGATTTATAAATGAAAAACAGTGTCTAGGAACCTTTGTCGTTTAGCCCTTGTGTCAGGTGGGACACCGTTTCTGGTAACATTCATCTTGCATGAATGGAAAAGGGAAGTGATTGAGCATGAATGGTCACTTGTAGTGCATCTCTGCAAATAGTATTTCAATATTTACATTTCTTTTGTACATGAACACAGTACATACATGTCTTAAAGATTCAAGAATTGTATTAGTTCGGATTTACGAAGTTTGCGAACAGATAATTCTTTCAGACCATTGGATTGTTCCGGACTAGTTAACGGTATAACAAAAAGCCACCAGACCTCAATAATGTTGCAGAAAATTCTTGCATTACCAGTTGAGGATAAGATCTTTTACGCTGTCCTGGTCTTCTCATGGACGGTGTATATTTGGGAGGCCTACCTCGCTTATAGACAGGTGATTCTTGGAAACCACTTAATAAGAAAGTAAATATATGACTTCTTTTGTCTTAACTATGTATAACACTTACCAAATCTTACTTTTTATTATAGAGGAAGGTCTACAGCAATACAATGCATGTTCCCACTGAGTTGGGTAAGATTATGGACTCCGAGACCTTTGAAAAGTCTCGTCTCTATCAGCTGGATAAAAGCAACTTCGGCTTCTGGTCTGGACTGTACTCTGAGACAGAGGGCACGGTGAGTTTAACGACATGACAAAAAATATTTTTACATAAATATGCTCTTCTACTAGCAACGGTGTTGAATTAACTTAATATACATTTTTATTGATGCTGGATTTGTCTTGCGCAGCATTAATGCTGTCTGCATTGTGTTATATTTCGACCTCACATCTGCAAGTTTCCTATGTGTCCTCTGGAGGAAAAAGCAACTATTTGCATTGTATTTTTTATAATGCAGCCCGCACTGCAGATTTTCTTTAAAGAACAGTGTTTCCAGTTTTACTTTGAGCATGTGGTTTAATCCTTTGTTCTTTTGGTCCACAGCTGATATTGCTCCTGGGAGGAATCCCATTCCTTTGGAAAATGTCAGGAAATCTCACAGCTTATTTTGGTTTTGGTCCCGAGTATGAGGTGAGCGGAGTATGTGTGTGACCACCGTCTGGTGTTTTCAGTCCAGTTGAAAAATAGGTCCAATTGAATGAGAGATGTTATTGATTCTGGGTGAAATGAAATGGAAATACAACCCTATTGCAAGTGCACTGTTGCACTCTAATGTACTGCAGAAATGCAGTACAATGTTGGTATGCTATTCTGTACATTGAAATAACCGAAGAGATATATAATGAACATGGTCTCCTTTCTTCCAGATCTCCCAGTCTTTGGCGTTTCTGATGTTAGCAACACTCTTCAGTGCTTTTACTGGACTTCCCTGGAGCATCTATAACACATTTGTTATTGAGGAAAAGCATGGATTTAACCAGCAGGTACTTTATACCTCCATATCATTATCTTTTCTCTTTGCAGAAACTTGATGAAATGTATCTCTCCTGCTCTTTCTTTATGTTTTTCCATCTCATAGACACTGGGTTTCTTCCTGAAAGACGCTGTGAAGAAGTTTGGTGTGACTCAGTGTATTTTGCTGCCAGTAACATCATTACTCCTCTACATCATCAAGATCGGTGGCGAATATTTCTTCATTTACGCCTGGCTCTTCACTCTTGGTGTCTCTCTGGTCAGTTTTCCTAATTTCTGTTAAATATGTTGTCTGGGAAAATATCAACACAAAAGTCACTTGGTGAAGTTTACCAAGTACTGGTTTCCAGGGTCGTTCTCACGTGATCACTCGAATATTATGTATCACAAGCTTAAAGGGACAGTTCATCTTAAGTAATTTACTTAACATTATGTTGTTCCAAACTTGTATGAGTTTCTTACTGCTGTGGAATATTAAAGGAATCCTGTCCCTATTCATTGTCATTTATCATTTTGGTTTGGACTAAAGTAAATGCTAAACTAAAATCATAATTTTTGACAGAAATATAGATTTTAAAAAAAAATTAGATACAATTATATTGAATTCTGATGTTAACATTTTTGGCTCTCAGATCCTGGTGACTATCTACGCAGACTACATTGCCCCATTGTTTGATAAGTTCACGCCACTGCCAGATGGAGAGTTGAAGAGTGAGATTGAGAGCATGTCAAAGTCCATCAACTTTCCCCTCACCAAGGTCTATGTGGTGGAAGGTACAGTAGCAGTAGTGTCAATGATTTTAGAAATTTATCAGTAGTACTTGAGCTATAGCTTTTGTTTTCTGCTTATTATTAAAAATTATCCAATGTTTATCTTGTCCATTTTCTATTTTGTAGGCTCCAAGCGATCTTCCCACAGTAATGCCTACTTCTATGGATTTTTCAAAAACAAGCGCATTGTGCTGTTTGACACGCTTTTGGAAGATTATTCCCCTTTAAACAACACAGGAGGCGCAGAGTCAGCAACAGGAGAGGAGAACGAGGTGGCAGGAAATGAGAGCAAGTCCAAACCAAAGGTCAGAGGCCAGGGCCATGTTCACAACAAACTTTTGGGGATTTACCATCATTTTAAGATGACAATTTTCACGGTTCTATGACAAAGCAGTTAATGCCAGAATAGAACTATGCACAGTGTTGTTGCTGATGATTGTAATATCATTTAATGGTATATTAGACAAAATATGTGCTGTTTTCTGCTGCTATTTTGTTTTTTGTTTGAACTTAATTTCACAATAGTGAAATTAGAAGTTTTAAAATATTATCTCTCAACAAAGTTGTCTTTGTTTTACTTTTAAATGCACCACAATGTGGATTAAGCATGTGCCTATACTGTCATTTATGGCATCTTGTTTTTTGTCTTGCATTCTTGTTTTTATTCAGAATAAGAAACAGGGCTGTAGTAACCCTGAGGTTTTGGCAGTTCTTGGACATGAACTGGGTCATTGGAAACTGGGCCACACCGTCAAGAATATTGTTATCAGTCAGGTAAGTTACTGTCTAACATGATTACTGAATGCATTTGTGTGTGATTAATCAATAAGCAAATTAATGATAAATGAATCAGTATCCATTATTAACACCCCTTAATAGATTGGCTCCGATAATACATTGTCCTGGCATCTTAGGTGTACCTGAACACAGGTCTGTAATTTATGATTTGAACGTTTCTCTGTTTCTTCACAGATGAACTCGTTCCTCTGCTTCTTCCTTTTTGCTGTCCTGATTGGTCGAAAAGAACTCTTCATGGCATTTGGTTTCCATGGCAGCCAACCCACCCTCATCGGATTGATGATCATCTTTCAGTTTATCTTCTCGCCTTACAATGAGGTAGTGTCTCTTCTTTTCACTTCTCTTTCTAAAACATACATATTCTCCTGTTTTTCAAACGTGAAACTTTTCTTGTGTTATAATTACAGTACATTTGTATTAGAAGACAGTTGTCTCGTAATTATGCATTTCTGATGCAGTTCACATTTTCTTTTCCCCAGTTACTGTCGTTCTGTCTGACAGTATTAAGCCGAAGGTTTGAGTTTCAGGCAGATGCATTTGCACGCAACATGGGCAGATCATCTGAGCTTTATTCAGCACTCATCAAGCTCAATAAGGATAACCTAGGCTTCCCTGTAGCAGATTGGCTCTTCTCTACATGGCATTACTCTCATCCTCCACTGCTTGAGCGACTTAGAGCCCTCACTGGACCCAAGCAGGACTGACGGCTTTGCAAGGGGGAGCCATGTTCACTACTCGCTCCCCTGAGAAAGGGTCTCCGCCGGCCATTGTTGGCACTCTGAAATCGATGCCTGTTTCTCTCTCTTTGCTTCTCTCTCTATTTTCCTTTCTCTTCGTATGTGTTTGGTTTTGTCATTTGTTTTTCATCAGCGTGAAAGATTATCTAAGTAGTTTGCTGATAGCTTTAGAAAACTGGTCATATTATTAACATGATTTAACTGAGGCTGTACGATCTTGATCAGGTTTCTTTATTCTTGATTTTTTTAAATTCCAAAATGCATTTTAATTCTAAATCCTATCCTCTGCTGTGTTGTAGAGCCATACGTTTATACTTTAATTTAGCATCATCCAATGTTTGATCCACTTTAAACCATGAGTGAGAAAGGAGGTTAAAACATCTCACAGATGCCCTCATTACCTCACGAAATATGATTTCCAGTAGAACACATGTTGCAGATGAAACATTTTATAAACCAAATGAGACCACTGTTTTGACATTCAGACTACCAGGACTTCACCAAGAAGAGAATTTCTTATTTGACTTATTTTATTAATCTATACGACAAATAAAATGCCTATTCAGTTTTAGTTGTTTTGATAATACATTCTAAAATATACAAATGTTTCTTTGTTTTACTTTTGAAACCAAAATTAGTTTGAACATTTGTGTAAATATGAGACATATGAGCGATATCAGGCAAAAGTGACACAGTATTTAATGAATTATGTTGTATTATTTAGGTAATGTTCTCTCTGTGCCTGAGTGTGTGTGGTGTGCTGGAGTGTTGCAATGAGTGTGTTTTTGGATAACTTTTTCTTTTACTCTTTAGGTCTAAACCTCGAATAGATAATAAAAGTTTTGCTGAAGGCATGTAACCCTCTTTAGGACTTTTGGTGTGAATTTTCACATTTCGTTTCACACACAAACGAAATGTTAAATTTGGCATGCAATCCTGTCAAAATCTTGGTTTTTGGCTTGTACTATAACCAATATTTAATTATCCAAAAGCTTAGATCTAATGACTTTAAGATGTGCCCACCTATTGAAAATTAGTCTCAAAGGACAGTTATTATGTGACATCTGAACGGATTTGCATCACAATCAATAAAACCTATCGCAACAGCTTTTGTTAAGCGTGTTTTAATGGTCATGAGTGGGGATTATTTCATAATAATTTTCAGTTACGTGGTCATTTGTTGTTCTTTAAGAAGAAGAAAAAACGAAAATATAATTGCTATAACGTTCTGTAACGAAAATGACATTAACGTAACTTGCCTCTTGATGGCAACGGGATATAAACAGAGGGCAATTTAGACCACAATTGTCGACTGTACCATGAGTGGAAAACATACCAAGCCGTTTTGTTTGTAGTTCACATATTAGAAGTAAGAATGTGATCAAAATCCAGTTCAGTATACCATTATTTGACATATAACGTGTAAAACCTGTATAATTTACTTACGAGGAGTTAAAGTGAATTCAGTGTTTTACCTTTTCACCCGTTGGAATGGTACCCTCCTGTTTTACGTCTTTATATTGGAGCGTGCTACGTAGCGTACGCACACCTCAGTTTATGTTTGACAATCTCATAGGAAAATGGCGAGGTTTTTATATCCGAATATAAGGAAGTATTTGACAACACAGATCAGGATGTCATCTGATCAGGTAGACATTGTGTGAAAAAGTTGAATGAGATTTTCTCCGAGGCTTAGGCCTAACATTGTTTCCACTTAATTTTAGTCACGCTAAAAAGTTTATATCAGTATGTTGGCATTTATTTCGTCATCTGTGTTTGCTGAGTAAATACGTTATAAGTTACATGTTTGTAATGTATTTAGTCGATGCTTGTTTTTGTGCCGTAAGCAGTGGGAAAGCTTTCAGGGTGCCCTTGTATCATGACCCTTTTGTTTACACTCTAACGTAAAGATAATTCTTTCCACACTTTTTGCATAACCCGCAAGACCAACAATTATGTGTGTTATGCATGTTAATGGTAATAAATGAACCTGACTACAAAGTATCTTCTCTACCTGATCATGTAACCATCTTTAGCCTACTCAAAACCATTTGAACACACTTTTAGAATAGTACTATATTAATGTTTACTAACCCTGTAAGTGTATCATGTGTATGTTGTTTGTCACACAATACCATTAACAAACATTGTGGTGTAATAAACATATCTGTCTTGTGCAATATATGGCTGTCTATCCCTATGATAAAGCTTGGAGAACTAGGTAAAGGTGCTGGGAAAGGAGGAGGCGGTGGAGGTTCGGTGAGAGAGGCTGGAGGAGCGTTTGGTAAAAAGCAGGCTGCTGAGGAGGAGATGTACTTCAAGTGAGTGACTTTGCATAATCTCTGTTTAAACAGCATCTCTCCTACTTGTAGATTTCTTCTACCTGCATGAGTTTAATCAGCCTTCTTAATATACATTTGTTAAAGGCTTTTGAAAGCAGCTGCCTATTTCTCTTTCACTTTCACAGGAGAAAAGAGCAAGAGCAGTTGGCTGCCCTCAGAAAGCATCACCAGGGCGAGATTGAACACCACAAGAAGGAAATCGAAAGACTACAACAGGAGATCAGCCGTCACCAGGGCAAAATCAAAACGCTTAAACATGATGACTGAGATTGTTTGACAAATCTAGATATAAAAGCAGTGAAATCATAAAAAACTCACTGTTTGTGATCTCTCTTCTCACTGATAAATTATATCTTTTTTATGTGATATAATATTTACAATGATTGACAAACTGATGTAATGTCTTAATGCAGTGCTATGTTTGCTCCTGACAATAAACACAAACAAGAAACATTGTTTCAAACATGAAAGTGTGTCTTTTTGTGAATGATAATTAATCCTTTTGATGAGCACAAAACTAAGACAAGATCGAATTATTTTGAAGGATTTAAATTTAGTTTAATTCCTTTTTTTAATATTTATTGCCACCCTTATTTTATAACATGGATATAAAAAAATAAATGTTATGTCTACTTTATCTGACTTACCCATTTTAGGAAAAATCAAACTAATGAGCTGATAAAACAGGTGTTGTGTTTTAGAGAATAATGTAAAATGTGCCGCTTTAATGAATAAATGTTGTGAAACTTTTCCTTAAAAGTTCGTCAAAAATGTATTGCTAATAACAAGCGAAAACATTCGTACTTTTAAAATATGTAATTTTAGACACCTTGCAGCCTATTTGCCGACCGGATGATGGCAGTGAAATAAATGAACACGTCTTTTGAAGAGCGTCATTTCCGATGATGCAAAAGACTCCGCCCATGCCCCTGTCTTTTACGGCTGGCGGCCCCGCGTGTCTTTCTTTTCCCACATCATGGCGGACCGGTTCAATAAGGTGCGTCTAAGTGCCAGCATTTACTTTCAAATATTTCGCTTTAAGTAAATTAAGGGAATATGGGGTTTGGGTTAAAAACATTAGTAACATCGTCTGTTGTATGTTTGGGCTTAGCATAGTCCTAATATAATCGTTAAAGTTAACATTTTAAGGGCTAAACGTTCGTCTAATCACGCATGCTTTCCCGGACTTCACAGGCCCACAGCCATCGTTACACTCTTGTTGCCGAAAATCCCAGCCAAATCATAGTTGAATGGCTTTTTATATGAAATGTTATGAAAAATGATTTCGTCGTCGGAGTGGTTTTGTGTCTGTTTGAAAAATATTTGACTTTGGTATATAACTCGCGCATTGTAGCCAGCATCGTATTTGAAATGCAGTAATTTCTAGTCAACGCATGACTAACGTCAGATGAGCTTTTTGTCGGTGATGAGCTTTCATCCACTTAAGTGTTCGAGTTTCACGACCATGAGAATACTTTACGTGCACTACCATCTGAGGCTAAAAGTAGCACCCTCGCAAAAGCACATGTGTAGCAGGTGACAAGAGAAACTAATTGTGGAAACTCGCTTTTTCTCTTAAGGTTCTGATCCTTGATGGCCGAGGTCATCTACTCGGTCGTCTTGCCGCTATTGTGGCCAAACAGATTCTGCTCGGTAAGGCTACGGTTAACGTTGTTTTACTGCGCAATATACGCACACTAACCTTATTTTCCTTATCTTGTACGCGTTAATCAACAAACTGAATGCATTTCTCTGTAAGACACTTTATTTTCGGATTACAGGCCACAAAATTGTAGTGGTGAGGTGTGAGGGTATCAACATCTCTGGCAACTTCTACCGCAACAAACGTAAGTTTGTTGAACACATTTAAGTATGTTATCTTTACATAGCCTTTGTCTCTGAGTCTCAATGCTGAAGTTTGGTGCCAATAGGATAATTTTTTTTGTGCAGTGAAGTACTTGGCTTTCCTCCGTAAGAGGATGAACACCAACCCTTCCCGTGGACCCTATCACTTCAGAGCCCCCAGCAGAATCTTCTGGAGGACTGTAAGAGGTAAGGCACTACCAGTTTCTTGTCTGTTCAAATAATGACTTCAAACAAGGATGAAAACATATTTTGCCAATCCTGAGTATTTTTGATGAAACCACGGATCTGACTGCTGAGTTTGAAAGTTGCTTCAAAATCATTGATAAACTGCAATTGAAGGCTTGATCATAAAAAACATGATCTCTGTTGAACAGGTATGGTTCCACACAAAACTAAGCGGGGTCAGGCTGCTCTGGATAGGCTGAAGGTGTTTGATGGAGTCCCCCCTCCTTATGACAAGGTAAATTATCAGTCAATTTTATTTCACAGGTAAATTGTCAATGATGCCATCTAAAAAACCCTTACTTACCTTGTTTGAATAAACGCTGATATTATCAACATGATCTGAGACATTTCTGTTCTTGTCGTTGAAAATTGTCCTTGGTTTGTGTTTTCTAAATTGAATGTGTTCTGCAGAGGAAGCGTATGGTTGTCCCAGCTGCTCTGAAGATTGTGCGTCTGAAGCCAACACGCAAGGTAAGATCTTGGTCCCCATTTAGAATAACCACTGAACTGTGGTGGCATTTTATTACTCGTATTACGATTTATTAAAGTGCTTTTCGTCAGTGATGTTTTTTCACAAGAAGTATGAGTTTGACAATGAGTTTACTTTACATGCACTACCAACTGAGACAAAAAGCAGTTCCTTATCTAAAAAATTATCATCAGGTTTTAATTTTTGAACTAGTCATTTTATTATATTATAAAATGTTGGTGTTTTTACTGTAGTTTGCGCTGCTTGGCCGTCTCGCACATGAGGTTGGTTGGAAGTACCAGGCTATCACCGCCACACTGGAGGAGAAGAGGAAGGAAAAGGCCAAGCTACATTACGTCAAGAAGAAGCTTGAGATCAAACTGACCAAGCAGGCAGAAAAGAACGTTGAAAACAAGATTGCAAAATATACTGACGTTCTTAAACAGTATGGTGTCCTTGTTTAAGCTGTCTGTTGAGCTGGTCAAAATAAATGTTTATAGAAACTATTGTCTTTGTTTAGTTGTTTATTGTGAACTCTTGTATTTGATTCATGTCAATGACTCTGTAATCGCCACTGATCTTGATGTAGAGGAGTAATTGTCCCTGGCAGCAGAATACACTGAGTCACAGCATCTTTCAGGAAAAACCCAGTGTCTATAAGAGATAGAACAAAGTGGGAGAGTCATTGCTACATTTCATAGTTTCTGCACAAAGTAAAGATCATTCTATAAATGTATACAGTACCTGTTTGTTAAATCCATGCAAATGTTAGAGGCACCTGAGATTTCTACCACAACAAAGGTAAGTTTGTTGGACACTTAAGAATATTATCTTTACATACCCTTTGTCTCTGAATGTTGAAGTTTGATGACAATAGGATAATTTTTTTGTGCATTGAAGTACTTTGCTTTCCTGCGCAAGAGGATGAACATCAACCCTTCCTGTGGACCCTATCACTTAATAGCCGTCAGCTGAATCTTCTGAAGGCCCGTAAGAGGTGAGGCACTACCACCTTGTCGTTCACAGCGACTACACTTCAAACAATGATGAAAACATATTTTGCCAATCCTGATTAATTTTGATGAAACCACGGATCTGACTGCTGAGTTTGAAAGTTGCTGCAAAATCACACATAAATTGCACGGCAATTGAAGGCTTGATCATAAAAAAACATGATCTCTGTTGAACAGGTACGGTTCCACACAAAACTAAGCGGGGTCAGGCTGCTCTGGATAGGCTGAAGGTGTTTGATGGAGTCCCCCCTCCTTATGACAAGGTAAATTATCAGTCATTTTTATTTCACAGGTAAATTGTCAATGATGCCATCTAAAAAACCCTTACTTACCTTGTTTGAATAAACGCTGATATTATCAACATGATCTGAGACATTTCTGTTCTTGTCGTTGAAAATTGTCCTTGGTTTGTGTTTTCTAAATTGAATGTGTCCTGCAGAGGAAGCGTATGGTTGTCCCAGCTGCTCTGAAGATTGTGCGTCCTATAGCCAACACGCAAGGTAAGATCTTGGTCCCCATTTAGAATAACCACTGAACTGTGGTGGCATTTTATTACTCGTATTACGATTTATTAAAGTGCTTTTCGTCAGTGATGTTTTTTCACAAGAAGTATGAGTTTGACAATGAGTTTACTTTACATGCACTACCAACTGAGACAAAAAGCAGTTCCTTGTCTATAAAAGCCCCTAAGGTTTTAATCTCTGATCTAATCATTTTATTGCATAATAAAATGTTGGTGTTTTTACTGTAGTTTGCCCTGCTTGGCTGTCTGACACGTGAGGTTGGAAGTACCAGGCTATCACCGCCACACTGGAGAAGAGGATGGAAAATCCAAGCTGCATTACGTCAAGAAGCTTGAGATCAAACTGACCAAGCAGGCAGAAAAGAACGTTGAAAACAAGATTGCAAAATATACTGACGTTCATAAACCGTGTGGTGTCCTTGTTTGAGCTGGTCAAAATAAATGTTTATAAAAACTATTGTCTTCGTTTAGTTGTTTATTGTGAACTCTTGTAAGTGTTTGACTCATGTCAATGACTCGATAATTCCCAGTGATCTTGATGTAGAGGCGTTCTGATGACACTAGCAGCAAAATACACTGTCACCGCAAACTTCAGTTCTCTCAGGAAGAAACCCTGTGTCTATAAGGGAGAGAACAACATAAAGACCCGGGGAGTCATTATACCTTTCAAATTTCTGCACAGAGAAATAGAGGTTTACCGTACCTGCAGGTTAAATCCATACTCTGTCTTGTACTGGTTGTTTGTATATATGGACAAATAATTATCTTGTTTGATAAATGAGCGGCAGCCCTATAAAGCACACAAAAAAACAGACGATGATAATTGATTTTCATATTCCAGAGAGGGATGCATTTAGAGATTCGGAAATGTTTTTCATATTCAAAACACGTGTTCCAATTGTTTAACAAAGTTTTTATACAAGGGCATACTCGTATCTTGCCTCCACTTAAAATGTATCTAAACTAGATCAATTTTTGAAGACGTCTTTCTAGAATACAATTTTTTTTCAAAGGGTCTTTTATTTTGATACTTGAAATTTGTGTCGCGTATTCACGTGACCGCAGCTTTCAGCTACTTCATCATGGCTTTTCTTACAGAGGAGCAGTTCAGTGCCTTGCAGCTTTTATTAAAGGTACGTTTTAGATAGTCCGTTAGTTATTACAATAACACGTATCCACTGTCGTTGACTTACCTCTAAAGCTGAAAGATTGTTCATTTAGGCTCCGTCGAAAGATGCAGTCCGGCAGATCTGCACAGAGAGTTACACAGCTGCAAAGCTCAAGTCTCAGTCTCTGGTGGAAAACACAGCAAATGTTTTGTCCGTGTCCAACGATGAAGCTATTCGAGTGAGATTTAATGTTTACAGTAAATCTTACAACCAAATCTAACCACTTTGTCGTTTGTTTTTACCATAAAGTTACAAAAATGCTGAATGTTATCCGTGTTGTTCTGTTCATTAACAGGTCCTGACAGCATTTCACGCTCTTTCGCATCATGCTGTGTACCATCATTTAACTTCTCCAGACCAGATCCTGCCTATTTTTCCAGAATCATTCCACTCAAACCTGAAGAACCTGATAGCCAAAATTATCTTGGAGAACAGGTGGTTTGATTTCTATTTTAGAGCATTACATGGTCTTGTCTGAGCCATGGACAAGTGTTTAACTTATTGTGAATATTTGTGAATATTTTTAGCGTCACGTGGAGAAATGAAGCTTTGTCCAGTCAAAGTGAGTGCACATTGTAATACAGCTGTCATTGTATCACCGGGAGATGTTGCTGTTTAATGAGTGTGTGTTTTTGTAGTTTCACTGCCAAAGCTGGTGGATATGCAGTGGCGAGTAGATATGAAGACAGCCTCGGACTCTTTAAGTCGTATGGCCGTGCCAACCTGTCTTCTTCAAATGAAAGTAAGAATCATAATCAATGCTGTGATGTGTGGTTTGCTTAAAATTGTATCTTGGTCTTCGAGACTGTACAGTATTTTGACAAAATGAATGAAATGTTAAAAGTATATACATTGGGGAAAATAATTATTTGATTCCCTGTCGATTTTGTAAGTTTGCCTGGTTACAAAGAAATTAAGGGTTTATAATATTTATGGTAGGTTTATTTTAACTGATAGAAACTAAATATCATCCAAAAAATGTATATAAAGGTTATAAATTGATTTGCATATTTTATATATATATTTATATATATATGCACCTGCAAGGTCCTCCTGCCCAAGAAGGCCCACCTGGCTTGTCTGAATTTTGAAAATGAACATCAAATGATTCAGAAAAGGTTTTGGAGAAAGTGTTGCGGCAAAATGGGAAGAAAATTGACTAAAGGGAGAGAAATGCTAACTATGACCCCAAGACCACCAATCCCTACAGTGGTGGAAACATAATGCTTTAGGGCTTTTTCTCTGCTCTCGTATAGGATGACTCCACCGTATTTAGGGGCTGAGGGATGGGTCCATGTACCGTAGAATATTGGGCAAGAACCTTCTCCCCTTAACTAGATCACTGAAGATGGGTCGTGGATGTGCCTCTAACATGACAAAGACCCAAAACATATTGCCAAGACAACCAAAGGGTGGCTTAAGGAGAAGCACTTTAAATGTCCTAGCCAGTCTCTAGACCCCAGTCCTAAAGAAAATCTTTGAAGGAGAGCGACAGCCAAGAAACCTTAAAGATTCACAGAGGAGTGGACTAAAATGTATCCTGACAATACCTGTGCAAACCAGATGACCAACTACCAGAAATGTCTGACCTCTGTGCTTGCCAACAAGAGGTTTCTCCAGCTTTGGGATCAAATACTTATTTCACTGATGGAAATGCAAATCAATTTATAACCTTTATGAATCATTTTGTCCCCTGATTTTTTTAAATATTCTGTCTCTACCAGTTCAAATAAACCTACCATAAAAATTATAGACCCTTCATTTCTATGTAAGCAGGCAAACTTGCCTACAGTGAGGGAAATAATTATTTGATCCCCTATTGATTGTGTAAGTATGTAACTTGTTAACAGTCATTCTCTATGTGTTTGCTGTAGCTCGAGGACACTCCGTGCAATGTTGGCAGTCCAAATGAGTCCACGGTTACAGTGGAGCTGAGCAAAGAGACACTGGACACTATGATAGATGGCTTGGGTCGCATCAGAGACCAGCTGACAGCAGTGGCAAGGAAATAGAGCTGGGGGAGAATCTCACAGACACCAGTTAATGGACATTCAGACAAAGAATGATTGAACATCAAAAGAATGTTGAAAATGTAAATGGCAGTTAATAAATAATGAATTGTTATCTGATACAATGTATAATATGTTTAATGTAAAGAAACATTGTCATACAAGTTGTCTTTTACAAAAACTTTCTCAATTTATAGTGGCATGAGCATTAAAAAGTATATGTAAAAACATAATCCGTGTTTGCGAAAATGAAGTATATACTGTATCTCGCACAAATTACTTTGGAGTTGCTCCTAAAATGTCGTTTTAACATTGTTGCAATTGTATATATAACCTCGAGAGGCGCTGTAGACCTTTACATAGACAGTCCGTGGTTTTGTCTAGATAAAAGTCCTGTTAGAAACACTTAAAAAGAAATCATGAAATTTCCACTTTAATATTATGATAAAAGAAGCAGTCGGAATCGAGTAAGCATTCATTTTTGAATACGTTTAATGTATGAATCCATATTTTAAAAGTATGTCTGCGGTTTTATTTTAAGGTTTAATTTTGACAGCAGTTTGAACCCGGAAGACTAACTGAGTGCTGCTTGTTGCACGCTTTTGTTATTCCACTCACTGCAGGTATTTCATGAGCAATTGTGATAATGATGATGAGACGCTTCTACTGTACAGCAGGCGCAGGGATGGAGGACTTGCTGGCCGACGAGGTGAAACATAAGCTGGCTGCTACTGAAGTGAGTGACTTTGATGTATCGGGCTCTGTGGCGCAATGGATAGCGCATTGGACTTCTAGATTAGAATGAGGCAATTCAAAGGTTGTGGGTTCGAGTCCCACCAGAGTCGCAGTTCTTATTTCATGCATTCCAGCATATTGACTGTCCCTACAATATTGTGCATTTCACAAATAAACTTATAAAGTTAATGGCAATTATTCAATAGTGAACTTTTCAGTCACCACACAACCACCACTGTCCATTTAACATTGTAACATTACCAGGTGAACCTCTACAGTTGGATGTTACATTTTACAGTAGTTTTTTTAGAACTGTATAGACGCCAACGTTTTACATTTTTTATTTGGTTTGTTTGGATCAGGTGGAGCAGATCCCAGGAAGAGTGTTCTTCTGCAGCAATGCACATCTGCACACTGTGACACAACTCAAATCTGCAGAGAGACTGTTTCTGCTTTTGCGCAAAGCTGCACCTATTTCGATTCCCAATAATCCAGGTGCGTAGAAGGGGAAATCACAGTGTTCTGATTGGTTGCTAAATTGAATGGTCGGCAAGATGACCCTAAACCCTTCATCAAACAGGAACCAGGGTCAGAAATGCCATAGAATGTGACAAAACCGGGATAATTAATAATAATCGTTTATTGTAAAGCAACATTTGACATTTAATTTGTTAATTTTCCACGTTTAATTTGCATTTTGGAAATTATTTGGTTTTGCCTACATGACAGGTTTTGAGAAGGCATCGGTGGTATAATTTAACTACTCAAGAGAAGAAAAAAATGATCTAGACAAAAACTATATATCAACATGAAGGCAAACCAATTTTGAAGGTCTGCTCTGTTTTTGTTTCAATAATAGCAAAGGCAGCTGTCGTTGTACAGCAAAGCATTGTGGGACATGCGGACATGTGGAAACAGAACGTTTTAACATGGACAACCTTACAGGGAGAGCTTCACGACAGACAGCATCGTGGACAGAAGAGAAAGAGAGAGGAAGAAGACATTTTAAATTTGGATGCAACCGCCACAAACTCTCTCTCTTCTAATATACAGTTGGGGAAGGACCCACCATCTTTCAGAGTCAGCTGCCGCTGCAGCGGAGTCATTGCTCGCTCTTATACATCTCAAGTGTGTTTGGACATTTTTTGTATTTTTGAAATAGAAAATGAGTATACTTGTTATATGTAATTAATTTTATTGTATAAAATATCATGGCATATTGTACTGTTTGTAAGTGACCTTTCTGTTTGTGTGGTTAGAGACTGAGTCGTATTATTGGGATGGCCATCAAAGAAAAGCTTGGGTGGAAGGTAGATCTGAGAGAGCCTAAACTTGAGGTAAATACTGTATGTAATATACGCAGACTCACACCTTTATACTTATACAGACACGCAAAACAATGTCAAGGACAAATGTTAATGAAAATGTGATGCATTTATGTGTCAATTATGCAGAGTTCCCACATGGAAAATTTGTTAACATTTTAAGAAAACATGGCATTGTGATGTGGCCTGTGTATGATTAATAGTTTGTGATTTCTTTTTTTTATAATGATTAAATTATTAATTTGTCAAATCGTAGGGATTTTTTCACAAATGAAAGGGTAGAAAAAAGTTATGAAAACGAAATGGTCTCAGTGTGGGAATTCTTGCACAAGCATCACAGACTGTAGCATGATAAATCTATAAGATAAATTAAAAATGCTTTTGTGTTGTCTCTCTGTGTAAATAGGTGAATGTGTATTTAAGTGATGACCATTGCATTGTAGGCATGCCTCTCTTGAAGTAAGTGTCTTTGTGATAGAACCACACTTATGTTATTATGTCAGTTTAGATCTAATGCTGCATGTGTGTATATTCTTCAGGCATCCACTGGCCAGTCGTCATTATATGAAACACAACGGGTTGCGTTCTACAATAGCCTGGGCCATGACCTCTCTTTGCCCTAAACAGGTAAGGTCTAGAATTACAAGAAGAGGTACATCTGCATAAACAAGGTGGAATCATTGAATGACCATTAAAACACCATGTCTATCTTTGGGGGGAGGGAAGATTTGAGTCTCATGCACTTTGATATGCTCTACGTCATCTAAAACAATTTTGGTCATGTTATATTTTCACCTTTCATTTGTATAATTGTGATGTTAAGAGGCTACTTGGAATATACATTTGTCCATTTATTTGTCACAGCACAAACTGCCCAATATACTTTCATTTTAGTTTCACTTCAGACAAAACCGTTATTGTATCTCATTGTTTTTTGTTCTCTCGCTCTCTCTACCCAGCTGATTGATTGTGTAATTTTAGACCCAATGTGTGGAGTTGGTGCTGTGTTGTTGGAAGCAGCCCAAGACTGTTCTGTACGTACCGACACTCAAAGACCACATGCACCACATAATAAAAAGTTATACATAAATAATGTAACTAAATGTGTATGTTTGCAGAGTGCTGTGTTTCTAGGCATGGATATAGAAATTTCTCAGTTGCAGAAAGCTGCAGAGAATGTGAAAGCAGCTGGAATTGAAGGAAGAGTTCACCTAATTCAGTGTTCTGCTATGGGTATGGACGAACACTTTACCATCGTCTTTTGCTATCAACTTTTTTCTACTTTCTAAAATCACCTATAATTTGCAATGTTTCCATCAACCTTAGAGATCCCACTGAACGATGGAGCGGTTGATGCTGTGCTGTGTGATGTTCCTTTTGGCAGAAAGTTCAGCTGTAGCACTGATATGGCCACTGCCTTGCCACTCTTACTTAAAGAGATGGAGAGGTAGGGAGCATGTTTATTTGTGATGTTTATTGACATCTGTGCACCCCATAGTGCGCATTTGCATACGTGTACTTTATTTTACAACACTTTGAGTTGATAACTTACAGCAAACTTTATTTTTCTTTCTTAGGGTACTTCGTGTTGGTGGACATCTCGTTCTATTACTGAGTTTACAACTTTCTGCCCAGTTAAAGAAGATCATTTGCAAACACAACCAGCATGCAAACTCTTCAGACACACAGAGAGTTCGCACTGACCCCACAAACGCAAACAATGAATGCACAGACACACCAGAAAACCTAATGCGTTATAAATCAAGCTCCGAAACACCCATATTAATCACATCATTACAAGCACACAAGACACACAAGGTTAGTTTGGGGAGCACAGATGCATTTATACACACATTCACCAAAGTACAACCTGAAATGTGCTCACACTGAGCACAAGCGAACCCTGATACATATGCAAATAATCTGAGAATATTAATGATCTTAATAAAACATGTTTGAGAAACCTTGGTCTTGTCCTTCTTTTAAAAAATAATTTGAATTACAACTATGCAATGTGAGCAATCTTTGTAAGTCGCTTTGCATAAAAAGCGTCTGCTAAATGTAAACTATGCTGCGCCAAATTAAATATAAAAAAGTTTTTCGATTTAACCATTAATAAATCACAAAATTATATTAAATTATATATCATCTTCATACTAAAAATAGAGTAGTTGCGTATTTTGTGGTCTAGCGCTATTAGATTAACGTCCTTAAAGTTTGTCTTGCGTGCGTACGCCTTTCTCACGCTGTCGTGTCTTCGGGCTCACTGCCTTCGTGTTTGTTGCGGGGCGATCGCATTGCGCATGCGCACAGGAGGCCATGTTGTTGTAGTTCGGTAGTGGGACTAGACCTTCGTATCCCACCGCTACTGTATGTCTCAGCAATCGTCGCCCCCCTCCGGTTTATGACATCGGAACCTCGTTAATAAACAGGTGGGAGCAAACGGCGAACCGCACAATGAATTTAAGTTTGGATCTGTCGCGGAGGAACCCCCAGGAGGACTTTGAGCTGATCCAGAGGATCGGGAGCGGAACGTATGGAGATGTCTACAAGGTACTGATCTATCAACACACTGGCCCTATCCCCGAGCCTAGCAGGATACTTACCTAGACTGCACTTCCAGTCATCATGTGCGCGTTATAAATGTTCGTTACACGCCCAAATGTACTGCCCACTTAGGAATTTGATTAGGGTTTGACACAGCCACTGAATTTGCCGATGTAACCAGTGCTTATAAGAAGACAACAGATGCGTGTTTATATTGGACGTGAGGGTATCTGTGTTTAAAGCAATGTTGCATCTCCGATATTGTGAAATATAGGCTCTGGAGATCGTTTATTTTATAATAAACAGGGCCCAGCAGCTCTCTTTTGCTACAGAGTGCCAGCGCAGGGCTGTCAAAGCCAAATCCTTTATGCTGCTGTGAATTATGTGCCATAAACAAGGAGAGAATAGACCAATTTGCTGCAGACAGCCCCAGAATGAACTACACACTAGCAGATGGTCACTACCAAAGGCTGCTGTCAGGGACCTGGGGCAAGTGTTTTCTTGTGTAAGCTAAAGATAATGCTGAAAAATTGGAATGAGCCTAATCAAGCTCCGCGTTCTTAAGAAATAAAAAACATGTCCAACTTCCTTTGCTGACAGGAAGTAGCTGATCTTTAAATTGCAAATGTGTTTTGCCCACAACTATGTCCATCCTGTTTGTTCATAATTGTTCCCTCTTCCTGGGGTTTCATGGTGCGTGGGTGAGAATGTGTGTGTGTTTGTGTGTGTTGGGCTTCTGCCTTGTAATTCACACGTGTTCATTCAAACAGAACTTTTCCTGAGATTGCAAGACTAGTCTGATTGCATTATAGGTTGAGAGTTTAGTGGGTTCATCTATTGCAGTGGTCTCCAACGTGGTGTCCGCCAAACACAGGGCTCAACAATAATGCCCAGGACAGTCGACTAATATGTGACTATATCGTCAAGAAAATTTTATTATTTGCATGTGATTTAAGCTTTAAAATATTCAAGTGCAAAGAAAACTTAATTTGGTCCTTTGTACTGAAATATAAGGCATCGCATGTTTATACGTTTTTTATCAACAACTAGCCATCGCTTGCAAAAAGGTTGGGGACCGCTGATCT
This sequence comes from Barbatula barbatula, assembly GCF_947034865.1. Classification (NCBI taxonomy): domain Eukaryota; kingdom Metazoa; phylum Chordata; class Actinopteri; order Cypriniformes; family Nemacheilidae; genus Barbatula; species Barbatula barbatula. Next base: position 18,128,045 of record NC_136765.1, on the reverse strand, counting down.
AATGTGCATAAGATCTAAGACCAGCCTAGACAGACAATGTTTTTCGACCACCTCTACAGAAAGGAGACTTTAGCCAGACTATTCACCCACTTTTACCTCTAATATCAGAATTGAGTCTGACGTATTTTTTTTAAATGGTTGATTATTAAAATGTTGTTAACTCGCGTATGAATAGCCTTATTGGAGTTGTCAACTAGATATTTTAATAAAGTAAAGGAGCTCTAAGCTATTTATTACAGGGGAGAGAAATGCCTCATTGCTCATGGAGAGGCCCTGTGACTGTGTTTGTGTGTATATCCTGAAAGTTCTCTGATGTGTTCCCCTTGTCTTCTATTTGTCAGCTATCATAGCATTGTAAATAAATATACATATTTTAGAAGCCTCTGTTTTGCCAGTAATGTTTGGAAAGCTGAATGAAATGCCATTAAAAGACAAAGTGGTGGAAATTCTCTCTCTCTCTCTCTGTTTGTGATGACATCATCCCCACTTCTGCTGGGCAGACAGATGTCTCTCAGTTCAGTCTTGCAGACAAAGCCATTGTGTGTCTCTGTGTGTATGAGCATATAAAATATCAAGTGTGTGTGTTTCACTAAATCCTTTAAAATATATCCTTAAACAGGGCTTTCACAATATGAATGATTGATTATTAAATATTAAATAAACAGCTTTATTAGTTTATCATAATTCCAGATCTAGAGACAGGCAACACGATTCTCATATCTCAGTTTTAGGATGTTTAGGACTTGCTCATGCTCGAGACAGTATTTTCTGTGACAGTCACTTTAACTTCAAACAAATAATGTAAAATATTGATTAGACCATATAGGTCCCTATGAACCATTAGACACATTCATATGCCTGGAACATTCCTACAACCAGCAAATTAGCATTTAATGCTATGGCTTGAACGTGCTATTCCCGAGCAACTGAGCACATAAGAGCTTTAAGTTTTCTTCTTTCCGTTTCCAGGCTCGTAATGTCAGCACTGGAGAACTGGCTGCTATCAAAGTCATCAAGCTAGAACCAGGTAAGCTGTAACCACCTGTAGATAGCTTCCCAATCACTGGCCATTTCCATATGAGGTTAAACATTACTTCTGTGGTGTGTTCGTGCATATTGTAATTAGAGGCATCAGAATCTTTCACGGTTTAGTAGTGAATGACTGTTTCCATGTTGATTGATTCACAGGAGAGGACTTTGACGTGGTGCAGCAGGAGATTATTATGATGAAAGATTGTAAACACTCAAACATTGTGGCATATTTTGGCAGTTACCTCAGGTACATATACACACAGAAACCCCATAAGCAATTTACGTTCCACACCAGGTAATCTAAAGCATCATCTTCTGCATTAAAGGTCCAGTGTGTCATTTTTGGGATGATCTATTGATAGAAATGCAATATAATATACATAGCTTTGTATTCAGAGGGGCTTAAAGAGCTTACACAATGCAGAGTTATGTTTTTATTACCTTAGAATGAGTTATTTCTATCTACGTACACCGTGGGTCCCCTTGTATGTAATTCTCCATTTTCTGTGAGCCATCGTAGTGTTTCGAAAGGGAGGGATGGAGTGAGCGGTCGGTTGTAATTCGCAACCTTACCGCTAGATGTTACTGACTAGACCTCAGTGATAGTTAACGCAGAAATGATAATTCTGTCTTCATTTACTCACCTTTGAGTTTTTCCAAATCAGAATAAATGTCTTTGTTCTGATGAATACATGATATTTGGAAGAATGCTTCTAACCAAACAGTTCTTGTCCACCATTGAATACCATAGTAGGAGAAATTGGACACTGTTGGAAACAAAAGAAGATATTTGGAAGAATGAAGGACAGCAAACCGTTCTGGGGCACTTTTGACTATCATTGTAATTTTTCCTACTATGTTAGTCAATGGGGTCCAAGAACTGTTCGTAAAGCAATTTAAACAGGTTTGGAACTGACAGAATTTTCATTTTTGGGTTGTACTATCCCTTTAACTTTCACCCAAATGTTTTTAAATTTTTTTAACTAAACTGTAATTTTATCCATTATTTATGGCTTGATATATATAATATGTTAAGTCCCCAAATAGTGCATTCTGAAAAGCACATTGTTGCTTCATCTCAGTTCTTAAATAGTATATTTACCACCTGTTAAAGGACATAAGTTGTTATGACTAAAAGGGGTTTAATAGACTTGATTAATGGATGTTTTAATGTGTCTATTTCAGGAGAGATAAATTATGGATCAGTATGGAATACTGTGGAGGCGGTTCACTCCAGGATATTTACCATGGTAACCATTGTCCACTGTCACTCAAATATAATCCAAAACAATAGTGTACAATGTATTTTTCTTCTTGAACTTTTGTATTCTGCAATATTTCTCACATACATGTATGTTTATATCTGTATCTAACAGTTACCGGGCCCTTGTCAGAATCCCAGATTGCATATATGTGCCGGGAAACACTGCAGGTATATGCACTGCACGTCAAATTTATTGCCGAAAAATACTGTAAAGGATTAGTGCTAATTTGGCTTTTGTTATCTGTACATTTCAGGGTGTTTACTATCTCCATAACAAGGGCAAGATCCACAGAGACATAAAGGTAAAAACTGGGTGTCCACAAAAACACCTAAGGGAGACATTACTCACATTTTTGCTAAATGCGCTCATCTAGGATTTGTGGAGGTAATAAAGAAAAAACTTTAGTGGGTCAGTAATGAGACTCATATTAGGGGTCTCCTCGGTTCAAGGGTTGTGGTTAACATGTCACATTTTGGTTTGTAGGGAGCAAATATTCTGCTAACAGACAATGGCTATGTTAAGCTAGGTAAGGAAACTCCTCACATGAGCAAGTTTACATTTATAAAATACAAACTAATTCCTTTCTCACACCTTCTGTCTGTCTCCCTCCAGCGGATTTCGGGGTTTCTGCTCAAATATCAGCCACCTTAGCAAAAAGAAAGTCCTTCATTGGAACTCCATATTGGTATGGCAGTCGTCTCCTCATACTGTAATATTCATATCATAGACTTATTATAGCTTTTAATTTCACAGTGGAGCATGTCATTCTCTGTTTGTAGGATGGCACCTGAGGTGGCAGCCGTGGAGAGGAAAGGGGGCTACAATCAGCTCTGTGATATTTGGGCTGTGGGCATCACGGCTATTGAGCTAGCAGAACTGGAGCCGCCAATGTTCGACTTACACCCAATGAGGTGTGTGCCCCGTAGCTTGTTTTGATTAGATGACCATGGAGATATCTGCGGCGATAGGTTTTAGCTTTTGCTAAATTCATGTATTCATATTTTGGTTAGTGTCATGTTTTTAGTTTACAAGAGTTTTGTCTTGCTAAAAGTATTAAATCTGGTCTACTTTGCAAATTCTTTTGTCCAGGACAATGTTTTCTTTAAATGTTTGTGATTCCCTCCCTCAGAGCACTATTCTTAATGACTAAGAGCAACTTCCAGCCACCCAAACTGAAAGATAAAGTCAAGTGGTAAGATTATGTCTCTTTGTGTGTAAGTTTTAAAAGAACAGTTTGTAATTGAATGACAGCAGTTTTAAAAGTTGATAAATTCAAACTCCTTTCATTTGTCTAATGCAGGACAAATAATTTCCATCACTTTGTGAAAATGGCTTTGATTAAAAATCCCAAGAAGAGACCCACCGCTGACAGGTTACTGCAGGTGAGTTGCACCAATTCTTCGGATAACATTTCTAATTGACTTCGAAATCGTTCGGTTATGTTTCATAACACGCCTTCTTTGTCCACAGCACCCATTTGTTACTCAACCTCTTAGTCGCACTCTTGCCATTGAGCTTCTGGACAAAGCCAGCAACCCAGACCACAGCTCACACAGTGATGCAGAAGAGGATGACATTGACCCAGAGGTCACACATTATCCTACTCTTAATTTAACTACTGGGGAACTGTGATAGGGCACTGATTTCTGATTGGTTGTTTCTTTAGATTTATATCCTAAATGAGGGCAGGCTATTGGCTCTGCCAGCTGGCAGGTACCGGTGTGGTTTACTCACACTGCAGTGTGTTTGTGAACGCATGTGATTTGAGTTTTGAGTGTAACAAATAATGGCAGTGATTTGCAGTGCTGTCTTGAGGAAATGTGTAAAAAAGGTTATGATCTGAATAACAGAATTCAGAAATGAGTGAATATTACAAATGTTTTAGCTTGACATTAAAACTTTATGTTTGTGTGTTTGCAGTCTCCTGTCTCTGTTCCGCATCGAATCCGCTCGACCAGCAGGAGCTCACGAGACGGAAAGACTCTGTCTGAGATAAACTGTAAGTCATTCATCGAACAGCCTCTCGACTTACTGAACTGTAATGAGCACAAGACTTCTTAGCTGACTTAATCTGATGTGTGTGTGTGACTCTCTTTTAGTTGATAAGGTGACGTTTGACCCGCCTCTGAGGAAGGAGACGGAAGCACATCTTGAGATGGTTTGTGACATGGAAGTTGCTTTGTTGTTATTTGACCTGGTTGTTTGGCTCTATTTGTATGACTTGCCTTTCTTTATGATTCACGTAGGATCTGCCGTTAGAGTCCCAGAGCATTTTGGGAAATAACAAGTGAGTTTATTTTTTGCTTTGTCAACTTTGTCCTATATATGCTACATATTTTTTCTTGACAAATAGGAGTGTTTATTAGACTAATTCATCAAAATAAATATTTGGGCTGGTTAAGGGTTCACCTGACCCTAATGATTCCTTAAAGCTGCAGTTTGTAACTTTTACCTCTACACTTATCTTTTTGTGGTAAAAAGGAAATAACAAATTTCTCCCAAAAATCGTATAAATCATTGTTTAAGGCCCGATTCACATATCGCATCTAAATCCGCGCGGAAAACGCGAGCCGCACTGCGTTCTCCATTTTTTCCAAAGGGCCTGGATTTTGCGGTCTCCTGTCGTCGATAAGCAACCATGGGGCACGATAGCCGTTGAGACGAGGAGATATAGTATGGATTATATGCACTGAAAATAACTTGCAATATATCTGCGACTAGATTTAGTTATGCTGTGATCATCTGTATCCATCTTCATTGAGCTTGTCTATATTGGCTGATTGGTTCTTGTCACATGACAAGTGATTGGCTTTCATCTCAATGCGTCGCTGACACGGCTGAAAGAAAGGGCGCCCCCTATTTCCGTGTGCCTGCCGTCTACATTTTAAATAACGAAAATGCGCGCGGAAAAGCTAACCTAAGTTTTGTGTAATGATTTTTTTGATGTACTTGCTCAATAATATATTTTGTTTATTTTTCTTACAGTATATGACAAGCCTTATTAAACTTAGCAAAAAACTTAGTTTTCTGAATAAAATACACTTGTTTATTGTGTATGTGTAACATGATTTCTCTCTCTTATTTATTACTTTTTAGGAGTCTATTAAAATCTGTTGCTGAGGAACTTAATCAAAGGTACTGCCACTTTTGATTGGTCTGATCACGTTTGCAGATTCGTGTCCTCTGCTTTGCACTAAGAAGTTACACCCAGTTATTAAGAGAGAATGTGGGTCACTGCATTCTTGTGGCTGCTATGCACTTTTAGCCTCACCCTCTTCATCTCTCTCAGGGGTCATGTGACACATTTAGAGGATGAGGAGGAGGATGAAGGTGATGATGATTTGCAGTAAGTGAGAGGAGAATGTGTTGTGAGATGTGTTTTGTTCCAAACACACCCGTGATCAGTGTCTCACTGTTTGTTAGTGTGAAATTGATGCAGGATTTGCTCGGTTTGTGTCGTGTTTCTGGTTTTTAGTGCTTGCTGGTTCAGATGTGCATGAACCTTGTAAAATGTGTTTGTGAATTGATTCGTGTGAATGTCAATTGAAACCAACAGAGTTTAGTTTTTATTTTGCTTTCTTGGCTGCTTAGACAAATGAATGTAATCACGTATATCCTGTAGATTATAAATTACGCTTGCTAAGGTATTAGTGCTGATATGTTTTTTGAGGTTTGCTTAAATCCCTAATCCTAAGTGTTAAACTTTGGAACGTATTTTGTCCTGCATCATTTGTGCTATGGATATGAATGAACGATGCTTGTTCTTGTAAAAAGATTTGTGCGTATACTTCTTCAAAGCAAGCAGACTTTTTACCTGGAAACATATTCTATGGACTTACGTTACAGAATGGATTTGAGATATTTCTCAGGGTTGCACAATATTAAATGCGATAACTTATGTTATGCAATATGCAATACAATAACGTTTGTAAATGTAAAAAAATAAAAAAACGCAAATTGCATAATTTTTATGAATTATAATTATAATCAATTATTATTGTAAATAACATATGAATAATGTACCTGAAAAACAGATAACAGATTTTAAAAAATCATGTTTTTGTTGTGTTATCGTGTTTTTAAATGTTTTTTTATTTTGTTAGTTGTAACTGTGAACAGTGTAACTTAATTTTTTTGTAGTTATTATTATTTTATCAAAATTACCCAACTACAGTTTGATTGATATTACTTGAAATGCACAATATTTTTTATTTTGAACATTAAAACAAATATTTATACATAGCTTTGCATATTAACTCTTCATATATTAATTCTAAATAAAAAAAAAGAATATATAACTTCTACTCGTTTTCTACACGTCTCTTCTATCTATATCAACCTAGATCTTTTACTATAATAATTTTTGAAAGTATTGAATTAATTTAGTTATTACAACCATCCCGATATGCACATTAAGGATATATTTGAAAAGCTTGTGGAACCGTAGATTGTAGAATTGTATATGTATGTTGTGGATTCGGATTTGTATTTTTTCGTCAGTTTAATTTGACCATCTGTTTTGGTCTGCTTGTAATTTTGTGATTAGCTAAACCATCATAACTATGCCAGATTTCAATTTGTGTTTCTTCTGTTTAGTGGCAAGATTAAACTTGTGTGTGAGCATATTAACCAGTAATTGTGATTCCACATTACTGTTCTGGCTTGCCAATCCTTCAGTTTATTGGCATTGCGAATGAGGCCTGTTTGTCGCCTGATCATATTCCTGTGTGTGTTTACACTATCCAAAAAAAACCTCCATGCATCCGTATTCTGTGTTACCATATCCTGATTGGTGATATTTCTGTAGATCATTGTGACAGGCTTTTTTCTGCATTTGTGTGTTTCAACAGTTGTAACTCCACATCAACCATGAGGCCTAAAGTACCGCCCCCTCTACCACCCAAGGTAAAGGTTTTCCTATACAACACATGCTTAATTTCTGCCTTGGCAAAATCTCATGAATATCAGGGGACAATCATTAGGATTTGTTATTTTTTATTATCTGACAGCGGCAGCACAACATATTATTATACAATGTACATATGTTTATATATGGCATTAAAATCTCACACTCTCTTCTTTTATTTCACATCCTAGCCGAAGTGTGTATCTCCCACTCAGAGCAGTGCGGCTTCAGAGGACAGTAGTGGAGAGGGAACTATCAAGCGTTGTCCACCTTCTGCGAGCTCCATCCCTCTTGCGCGCCCGTCTTCCTGTGTGCCCCCCAGACCACCACCTCCTCGTCTGCCTCCACACAGACGTGGTAGTCTAGGTAACAAATCATCTGAGTATGCTTGCACAGAGCCAGCAGGGGAAGATGGGATATATAAATTCTGGGAGTGGCTTCATGTTGAACCACAGGATGAACAAAGTAAGCTGAGAACTGCCCACTTGAGAGAACCTCTCCTGTGATTGGTAGACAGCTGTGACAGTCTTCCTGAGTTCCATGTGCTTGTAGCTTTCATAGTTCACCCAAAAATGGTCTCCATTGACTTTCCATAGTAGGAATAAAAATGACTATGGTCAAGTCAATGGGCACCATTTTTGGGTGAACAATTCCTTGAACATGATTTAGAGCATGATTTAGATAGGCCTGTGTGATAAAGTAGTTAGAATTTCCCATGGTTTAAGAAGTAGTTAGATTGTTCTGAATAAAGGACAAGTATGCTTTTATTCAAATATTCTTGTGTGCAGGCAATGGAGTGACTGTCCCTGAGAATGGAGAGAGAGAACGGCTGGCTTCACTTCCTGCATCCAGTTTACAGGTCTTTACATTTCTGAAAATGTTTTCGGGTATTACATTACTTTTACGTATTTATTAAGGTTTATGTTTCTATTTTTTTGTAGAAACCTCTCAGTAATGGTCTTCCTCCAACCCCTAAAGTACATGTGAGTCATCCAGCCTTCATGTTCCGTCTATCTTTGTATCCATCTTTCTTTTACACACTTTCTCAATCTCTCTCCTATTCTGGAATGACACAAATGCCATAGCAACCTCAGTAGATCTGGTTCTCCTGACATGATGTTGATCTTTCTCTCTGCTCTTCAGATGGGAGCTTGTTTCTCTAAGGTATTTAATGGCTGTCCACTGAAGATACACTGTGCCTGTTCCTGGATAAACCCAAACACCAGGGGTGAGATTCAGCATATGCAGGGTTTATCCATAAAAAACATTATTTTTGTATTTATGAGTTCCTTTTCTGTCTGCGCTTCAGATCAGTATCTGATTTTTGGAGGGGAGGAAGGAATTTATACCCTAAATCTAAATGAAATCCACGAGAGCAGCATGGAACAGGTAAATACTGTACATTCATATGGTAATGTATGCACGCTCCGTATCTCTATCCATAAAAGGGTCCTTGGCCTGCTTGAAGACCCCATCTTGTCTGCATTTTACCTTTGAGTTTCATCTGCGGATTTTGTGAATAAAATGATGTGGGATTATAAATAATGTTTTGTTAAAATCTCCTGCAGCTGATTTCACGCAGGTGCACATGGGTCTATGTAATGAACAACTGGCTGCTCTCTATATCAGGTGAGAGGGGAAGCAATATAGAAAAGAAGGATTACGTTTGAGGATTAGACTAATGTAAACATATGCTCCACAGGTAAAGCATCCCAGCTATACTCGTACAACCTGACGGGTCTGTTTGAACAAGCTCGGCAGATGCAAAAGTTACCCGTCGCCATCCCAACGCATAAACTCCCAGACAAAATCATCCCTCGGTATGAACTTAATAATACATTACATACATTTAATTTTACTTTACTTATTAGCCTGCTTGAGCAAAGAGGCTTTCTGAACAAGGGTGGTAAAAGAAATGATTATTTTTAGCATATTATTGAACAAAATATGTGATTTGTACTTCTTCTTGAATCTGTTTTTCATTTTGCATTACAGTGCTGTCATTTTAATACATTTGAATACCTTTTTTCAGGAAGTTTACTGTGTCCAATAAAATACCAGATACAAGGGGATGTCAGAAATGCTGTGTTGGTCAGTACCAACCATATGTTTATATACAGTATATACACTTTACATTAAGGTTTTATTTGTTAAAATTAGTTTATGCATTTGTAAACATAATCTAACAATGCACAATACTCCTCCCCCCCCCTTTACTAATCTTACTTCATGATAATTTTAGCATTCACTAATACATTTTTGATATCAAAAGTTTACAAAAGACCCAGTGAACTAACATGGACGATTGTATTTATATTAATTTACATTAACAAACATGAATAAATGCTGAAAAAAGATATTACTTGTTAGTTCATGTTAGCTAATGCGTTCACTGACTAAGTGTTACCAAACGTCAAAAACTAAATATCTTTGCGTTGAATAAGAAAATATTGCACAAATCCATTCTTAAAATGTAACATGCTTATGTATGTGTGTGTTTGTATAGTGCGAAACCCATACACGGGTCATAAATACTTATGTGGAGCTTTCCAGTCTAGCGTAATGCTCTTTGAATGGGTGGAGGTCATGCAACGGTTTATGTTAATAAAGGTGAGCCCAACAAATGCATTAAGAAATGTAGAGAAAGGTGCATCCATGCATAAGAGTGCAATCATGTACGTATATCTGTGTCTACTCAGAGTGTAGACCTCACCCTGCCATGTCCATTAGAAGTCTTTGAGATGTTAGTGGTTCCTGAGCAGCATTACCCGTTGTTGTGTGTGGCAGTCAGTAAAGGAAGTCACCCTGATCAGGTGGTGACATTCGGCACTGTCGATCCCAACGCTGCCAACCCTACTTTCACAGAGCCGGGTCAGTATCAACTGCTCACTTTGTCAATGGATTGATTTACTCTGTGTTAAAAAGTTTTTTTTGGAATTGTTGGAATGTTGCTCTGGGGTTTTGAGTGAATACCGGTTTTCTTGTGTTTCCAGAAACACCTCAGACGTGTGTGATTCATGTGACTCAGCTGGAGAGAGACACTGTTCTTGTGTGTCTAGATCGTGAGTAAATATGATTGTGTACAGTTACACACCCAAATACAGTAAGCCCAGCAATTCAAGTTGATATGTTGCTTGGCCACCATGTAAAGCTTGCCGTAAGGAGCTATATTGTTGTCGGATGGTGGTAAAATCTCTTTAGCTTCCTGTGGCTTATTCCTGTACAGAAGTACATTTGACTCTGTTAATGACTCTGAATAAAGCTCTCATGGTTGCTAAATCAGTGCTGAACCTGTAGCACAGACTTTTGTTCAAACATGTATTTACAGTAATTATAATTTAACTCGTGTTCCTGTTTCAATTGAAGCAAGTCATTACTTGTAATAATTTCTTTTGAAGGATGCATCAAACTGGTGAATTTGCAGGGCAGACTAAAATCCAACAGGAAGTTGTCGACTGAACTCACTTTTAACTTCCAGATTGAATCAATAGGTAAGCATTATACAAAAAACCTCTCACAGCTTTATATAAGGGTTCTGTTGAGTTTGTTTTATGTTCTGTGGTATATCTTTTTTATTGTTCTTGTATACATATTGCGTATTTGTATGCTGCAGTCTTTATTGTACTACATGTTTGCATTTTTGTTTTGTATGGATATTTTTAGCTCCTGCAAACCAATTTGCCGTCAAGGGATATAAATAAAGTACCTTTCTGTCTGCCTGTCTATATTTAACAAGCGTTGTGTTTTTTTTAAGTGTGTCTTCAGGACAGTGTTTTGGCATTCTGGAAGCACGGAATGCAGGGACGAAGCTTTAAAAACAGTGAGGTGTGTGATGTCATCATTTCTGATTCATGACAGTATGTGTGTGTTTATGATAACTGAGGTGTGTGTATTATTATTAACTAGGGGTGTAACAATATATCGCAGTGAACAAAATGAAGAAAACCGTATTCTATGTATTAAGATATGTTTCGTGTGGCAATATATTTTTTAATTAAATATATGTTTATGTTAAAATTCAGTTTTATTTTTCAGTGACAGATCTATCCAGTTTTTATTTGTTTACATAAAATGGTTGTTGTCGATAAAAAAAATCTGTCATTTGAGTGTCAGTTTCATACTTTAATGTCTTTACATGCTGTAAATCGTGATGCTATCATAAACCGAAGCCCAGTGTTGTGTATCGTATTGAATTGTTAGCTTAGCGTATCGTTTATACTCTCCGCATAAGAATATCAATAACAATACTCTGTTGTAGATTACTCAGGAGATTTCTGATAATACACGAAACTACAGGCTGCTGGGTTCAGACAGGTGAGAGATCACCAGCACACACACCCATACCGTGCTTATCAAAGCTGTTCTGATCATTTCTGTCTCTTTCTCAGAGTGGTGGTGTTGGAAAGCAAACCGACAGATGACCCGACGGCCCAAAGTAATCTGTACATCCTCGCGGGCCATGAGAACAGCTACTGACAACACACTACATTAACAAACACTACATGATACACACTACAAAGTTCATGTTACTGAGACATACACCTCACGTTCATTTGTAAAGCTACTGAACATAAGACAATATGACGAAACACTACAGATACTGTTGAATGAACAAACATTTCAAACACTATGGATTAAGGTTGGCTTCACACCAAAATTTTGGCTTTGGTACCAGCCCCTGGTATCTCAGTATTGACACTAAATCGATACCATGTGCTTGATGGATTTGGATATTCTGCATTTACTAAGCTAATCAGTTAGATGTACATGAAATCTGTCATGTATAGGCAAATAAATCCTATCTTAAAATCTAGCAGGATGATAAAATAAACAACATAGAAGATAGAACTGTTAGAAGAACACATTTAACTTAATTTGCTCAATGGATAGAGATATATGTGAATGGCACTGTAAGCCAAACTTAATATAAGAACACCTAATTTGCTCTTTGTCGGCCTTGGTTATGTTGCAAGAGCGTGCAAAGCATTTACTTATGAAATGTGTCCCTGCCTGTGAAAACCCAGTCATTTTTTATGATTGACTGTTTTCTACATTAAATCGTCCTACAAATAATGTAAAGTACATTCTGTGAAAATATAACATTGATTACTTTAATATTGACTGAGTGAGGCCATGTCAACGATTGAAATCATAGTGAAATTAATATTTGATATCAAATGTTGATGCTTGATATATGTAATATGTAATAATTTTCACATGCAGGGTCACACATTTTAAGCAGGAGGCTGCAAAATTACCAAAATGTTGGTATTGTACCAGTTTGGTACTTTTGTCATTTTCCATAAAAGCTTCCAGATATTTTTTAATACACTATAGAAACAATTTAATACACAGAACTAGTGCACCAAAACGGTAATACACACATGCACAACAGTCATCTAAAAATCTAAACATATAGCCTGTTATTTACCTGGCATGATTTGCAAATGTAAGGCCATCTTGTTAGCTTCCTAGCCGTCAGTACTGCAGTAAAAAACAGCTTCTCTCTGTGTCAACTCCAAATCGAATCATCTAACCACCCTTTTCTCTTTTGGTCTCTCTCTTTCTCCTGAACCAAGTGAGTTATCCTATTTTCCCACCAGCTGCACATTTTCTTAACAGCACAAGATCAGAAAGTGGTGCTTTCGGGCAGCTGTTTTTATCGGCTCTTTCCTAAATGGTAGACGTGATTGTCATCACATAGATGTGCATTTGAAGTCCATTTAGGACAGAGCCATAAATAACAAATAAAAATCAATTTGAAGTTCTATTTGAAACTCTTACAGTTCAGCTAATAGAGCTATTTACACTTGAGTTGTTTAATATGAGTCATTTTCTGTGATGGCTTGACTACAATCTCCAGAAACTAGGTAGCATGGTATCTTATACTGTCTTTTTGCTGCCTCTCATGTAATTCAAACTGAGGAACACAGAACGTTTGTTTTGACCTTCACAATGTTGCACTGATCTGCCGCAGCATTTCACATTGATGAATTTAAAGGGACAGTTCACCCAAAAATACATATTCTGTAATCGTTTACTCACCCTCAAGTTGTTCCAAGTCTGAACAATGTGACAAAGATTTGGAAGAATGCGTGTAACCAAACAGTTCTTGGCCACCATTGAGGAAAAATAACAATGGGAGTCAAAAGTGCAGCAGAACTGTTTGCTTTCCTACATTCTTCAAATTATCTTCTTTTGTGTTAAGAGAACAAAGAATTATCTAAATAATTATTTTCAGTCATTAGTGGCCAAGAACTGTTTGGTTACAATTTTTTTTTCAAATCTCTTTCTCTGTGTTCACCAAAACAAAGAAATTATACATATTTGGAAACAACATGAGGGCGAGTAAGAAATGACAGAATTTTTATTTGAAGGAACTGTTCCTTTAAGTGCAGGCAACATAAATCTCAACTTTGAAACGAAAACTATTAGAACATGTAACAAAACAAGTACTATGGTAATATGGAAACAATGTCAGAAATTCACTTTTACATTATGGGCAATTAAGCCCGTCCTTTGGATTCGATTTTGAGAGGTATTTCCAGCTGCATGCTTTCCAAACCAATATAAATATAGTCTCGTAATTTCAAGTCCCATGCTTGGTTTTAGCAATCAGTCAAACCTTTATTATTTAATGCATATTGCATTATTTTATTTTATTGTGAAACTAGACCAAATAGATTGATCAGATTTGTCAATGCGTAATGAAAATGAAAGTAATTTCCGACCCTGCATGGCACAGTGATCGTATCAGATGGTTATACCTTGGTACTGAGTTATTACCATATTCATTAACCATGGTCTTAATGAGGTACTTTAAAGTACCTCAAACAAATCATGCTGTTTGACCTTGGTGCATGTTTTAAAATTAATGGAATTATCATGGTGTATATTCAGAAATTAATTGGATTATAATAATATGATTGTCCCTTTTTGTAAGTGTTGGAACAAATCCTTTCTAAAACTGTAATCTGTGAAACAGCATTATGTTTAGTCTATTGTCTTGTGACCTACTCTTTAATGGAAATGGAACAATTGTAAAGACCTGAAAGATTGTTTATTTTAATATTTATGCAGAAGAGCCAAGTTTATGTTACCAAGCACTGTTATTGAAGGTTTGCACAATGATTTCTCAGATACACGTGTGCTGTGTGTGTGTGTTGATCAGTGAGTGCACACTTCTGCTCTGTTTATGATGGGGTATCACAGACAGATATCTGTAATGCAGACAAACGCTATTTATCAGGCATACTGTAAATCTGAACACAATGTCACATGAATGCAGTATATGTAAATATGAAAGTGAAGGAGTTTTTAGAATGTAGCTGTCCGTTAAGATTCATAGCATTTCATCAGTTTGTACGATGTATCTATGTAATAGATGTTTATTCAAAGTAACAAAGTCATGTTTTGTTTAACTGAATGGGCCATTTAAGCATGTCGTCTCTACCTCTAACATGCCTTCATAAATCTTATATCGGATAATGCTCTACTAGACATTTTTAAACCTTGGTCACTGTTAAATGTCTGTGTTACAGCTTTTGATTTCCGGACGTTTGGCGGACCCGGATAAAACCATGTCGCATCTACAGTAACATACGGTTAAAAATACCAGCAAATTCAGAAAGCATCTTCATTAGTTTGGCGACACATGCCCTGCAAATTCTCGCAAAACAAACACAGATATGCGCTGCAAATTCTTGCAACACAAACACGAAAACGCGTTGCAAATGCTCGCAACAGAGTATTTGTTGCCAGTATTTGCAGGGCATGTGTCGCCAAACTTATGAAGATGTTTTCTACATTTGCTGGTGTTTTTTCTATTTGCATGTGTTTACTTCCGTTGCAGCGCTGTGACACCTAGCGGCCACCGTAGTAACATTTACTCTGTGTTTGAAATGTAATAATGCTTTGAGTTCAGAGCGTGTAAACCCTTATAATATTACTCCAAATCCACTACAGCAGAGTTCTCTTGATGTAATACACATGTCTTGTATATAGTGTAAAATAATTTGAGTTTTACAGACTGTATAAAACCAATATTTTGTTTCAAATGTGAAGCTCTTTTATGAGATTTAACACATTAAACTACAGTGAAAAAAATGAAACGTGAATATCTGAATGGTGTCATTATTGCTATTGGAAACGCATTTAAAAATATTTGCAATAATATTTTTTGGATTTTTTTATTTTTCTAATTTCAGCAATTTATGTACACACTGAAAATATATATTTATCATATATGGAAAATAACACATGCACATAATTTATATATTTTGAAGTATTTTGATCAAAAGTAATCAATATTGTTGTTTTTATAAGATATCATGCTGAATCAGTGTGGTCCAGCTGTACAAGAGATTAAAGAGATATATGAAATTAGGGCGGGACATCTTTGAGTGGCTCCTCCCCTTTTTAAAAAGCATTTAATTTACTACACAGCCTTTAAATGCTTCACTCTAAAAAATTATCGTTTATTTGAGCCCATTGTTTGGTAAAAATGGACAAAACCACCTGTTGGGTTATATTAACCCACAATATGGTTATATTTGACCCAACAATGGGTTAAAACAATCAGGCATGGTTAATTAATAACCTACCAGTTGGGTTTGTCCATTTTTGACCCATGCTTTTTTAGAGTTGTATATCTTGCTTTTGAGTACAATCGTAAAATTATATGGTTAATATGTTCATGCCACAACACAAGCTCTGATTTGGCATGTTTTGCATGAATGTTTGTGTGTAGTCAATGTTTTTTTCTCTCAGCCACCCCCCTACCCTCCAAACAAATGTGTTATGCATATTGATAATTATGCATGAGTTTATGTTGTGTATTATGTCAGAAAATAATTTGAGCGATTAAGGTCGATGTATGACTTGAAGGCAGTGTATGTTCTAATATGTATCCTCTGTACGAGTTTGTTTAAACGGCAGTTCCTCTGTCAATATCTCCAGTGTGAGTGACTCTGTTTGACTCCACTTCTCCACTGCTCGCACACTCGGCTTTCCCAGTTGTCTTCTCTTTTCCATCACTAGACCTGACACACGAACAATATATAATTATTATGAGGATGCTCTGAATTTGTAAAGCAGTGATGTTTAGTACAGCCATTAAATCTAACTCACTTCTTCTTAAAGAGCTTCTTGAAGGAGTTCCTAAAACCTTTTGCTTCTTTCCTACTACGTTCACTCAGAGGGATGTGGTCATAGTCATTAGACACGCCTTTCAATTTTAGGTCCTCCCACACTAGGCTTCTGGTATCCTTAGAAATAAATGAATGAGTAAAAACACAAGGTTATATATACATACTGTATATGTTTGTGTTTAATAACATGTGCCAGCCTCTACCATGTAATGCGTGTGTTAAAGGGATGGTTTACTCAAAAGTAAAAAATCTTTCATCACCCTTGTGTCCTTCCAGACCTGTATGACTCTTTTCTGCACAAAAGAAGATACTGTAAAGAAGGTTGGTAACCAAATTACATTGGCTCCCATTGACTTCCATTGTATGGACACAAAACCACTGAGACATTTCTCAAAATATCTTCATTTGTGTTCCAAAGAAGAAAGAGTCAGGTTTTGATAGACATGAGGGCTAATAAATGATGACAGATTACAACTATCCCGGCCTTTAAGAACACTAGCATTTACTTCTGATAAATGAATGAACCTTTTGATGCATCGACCGTGGTTGCTCCTCTGAGTCAGTGTGTATCTCATATCTGTGTTTCGGACTGCTGGGCCTCAGCCTTGTTTTGCCACTTGACTGGCGCTCCAGCTTTGGATGGGCTGGATTTCTCATGTGATGGGTGTGGTTATCAATACTGTCCATCTGCAGGCCATTTAGTGACTTGCTTTTTCTCTGTACTGGCTGTAGAGAGCGCGGTCTCAAACTGTCTGCTGAGTCAGGTGACACACAGCTTCTGTTAGACCTATAAGCCACACCCCCACTGCTCCGCCCCCTGCTGTGGGACTGGTGAGGTGGGCTGTGGGAAGGGCTACAGCGCACAAAGGCGATATCAATGCTGGAGTCAGAGGAATGGGATGGACTTGAGCAGCGAGGATCTCCACCTCCATATGAAAGGAGTGCACCCAGAGTTTCAGCGAGGGCTGATCCGGCTCCCTCGGTTTCTGGAATGCTGTGCAGAAGAACTGATACTGGTTTGTTGCGAGAATCAGACTCGGGCAGGAGAGGTACAGATGATGGGATTTCTGGATTGTAGTGGTAGGGCGTTGCTTCGTAGTCAGGGTAGCGTTTGTTACGCCGCACACCTTGAGAAGGATCACTTACAAAGAAGAACAGAAGGAATATTATTAAAAGAGAGCTTATTTGGGGATATTTTGCTTGGTGCTGATAATATCAACTCACGCATTGGTGATGCTGTAGTTTTTTGAGCTCTCATAGTCCACTTTATACTGCTGTCTTACTGTAGACCTAACAACATGCACGTGATGGTAGATACAGTTTTGTAAAAGGACTGTATAAAATTGTATAAAATATAATAAATACTTTAATATATGTAATTCTTAGATATTTAATACTTAAAATCTTCAAAGCAGCTTTATTCTTTATTACAAAAATAATCAAGCTAAATGCTATTTTTATGACTTCTGTGTAGAGTAATTCTTAACTGAAAACATGTATGTGAGTGTTTTAACATTGTCTAACCTGCTGAGCTCTTTTCGGCTCTGTAAGGGCCGCTCCTGCTGGTGTGTACACAGGTTGTGTGTATGTTCTCGCAGGGCATGATTGTGCATGAGGAGCTCCTGGTTGTGTTGGAGCAGGTGGCTGTAATGTGTTGTGAAAGATCGGAGTTGTTGTACGCACACCAGTAACAGGTAATAATCTGGATGCTCGGATTCTGTCTGTTGCAACAAACTCTGCAACACACACAGTTGGCAGTTTTAAAGTCCCTGTGAAACGGAAGTTGCAGTCGTTTTTACTTCTGTATTTTGACGCATTTTCTAGTAAAATGGAATAGCAAATGGGTAAAGTAGTGGGCGTGGCTTTCGTCTTTCTCTGCGATTAAATTGGATGTTTAAAAACAGCTGTTGCAATTTGAAATGGGACTGGCAGCAGACTGACAGTTAAAGGGGAGTATTTAAACAGATCCCCGCCCAAGCCGTCTAATATTCATCATATAAGATGGAGAGTCATTACAGGAAGGTGGTGCATTTTCAGATTTTAACTGAAGATTAATAAGATAATGACACACATTGATAAACTATTTACAATAAACGCTGCAATATTTCATGGAAAAAGGGATTATAATTTTTCATTTCACCGGGACTTTAAAATAGCAAATACAGTACACTCATACAGTATATACACACCGTTGTATAGGGTCACTTACTCTTTTCTATACAGTTTAGAATTATATGAAACTATAGAATAATAAATTATGTATAACACAGCAAAATATTTTATAATAATATTTTAGATTTTAACGTTTCTAAAGTAGTCACCATTCACCTTGAATTTACAAAAATGTACTCTTTGCTTTTGAGGTCTCACCCTAAACAATATTAAAGGAGTTCCCATCTATCCTGGGCTCTTATTGGCTGATTTTCCCTTATTACTTCGTTAAAGACCACCCAGTTAAAAAACTAACGTTTATTTTGTGTTGAAGGAGATTATGTTGACACAATTACATTTTTCACTTTAGAAATAATGCCAAACATTTCGATTAGTCCCTTTAGATCAAAACGTTTTTAGGATCATGCAAAACATTTTAGTGAAGTGATCCTAAACCTCTGAATGGTACTGTTGTCAGAACAGGTAAACACAAACAAGACTTGACCAAAATGATTACACAGAATTCCTAAATACTATAAATAAACATGCCTGTTAATAAATATGCTGTTTATGTGAACCTAAAGATAAGTTCGCCTACTTGCAGGAGTGTATGGTAATCTGGGATACGTTGAACAGGCTGTAGAAGCAGAGAGTACAGCGACTGTCGTGTCTCATCTCCGGCGATGTCACTCTGGATTGCAAAACAAACAGCGAATCAGAAAGAAGCTAGAAGTAGATTAACCTCACCTTTAAGCAGCCATTGAGAATTAGACAAAGACAATTTGAAATAAACATATGCTAAATGTAAATGTTGAATGTGTGTATCTGTACCTCCAGTAGGGTCGCTTTTGAAGAGGAGAATAAACTGATAACGGTCAAACACTCAGGCAGTTCCCTCAAATATGATACATAGTGGTCCAGAAAATCACACTGAAAACACGCATTCAAAGCATCATTACATACTGGCTATCATTACCAATTCTATGACAATGAAAGAATCTCATCCTAACTGATGTTTTCCTTTGACTACATAGCTTTGATTTACATTTTAATAGACAGTTTAGTCACAAAGTAGTTATTTTTACTTCTTTGCTGGTCAGCCTTAGGAATACATCTCCCATGATGCCTTGCCAGTGGCTCTTAAGAACTCTCTCCTGGAGGATGTGCAGGAGTTCCAGGTGCTGCTGAATTAGGAAACGCAGAGAGGAGGGGAAAGACCTGAGAGGAGAGAACACACATACATCTTAAAACACTGCTTTGCATGAAAAAAAATATGTAAATGCTTCGATAACCAAACAGAAAGTTTGTCCACGTCTGTGTCGATGAGTAAATAGTATATAATATGATACCTGTTTTAAAACAGATTCATTCTTGTTTAGCACTGGACTCAATTAACTTAAATGTGTAGAATTGGGGGAAATTCAATTTGTGTTATTTAAGTCTTTTGTGTAATTGCATGATCAGATTATCTGCCCACTGTTTGTTAGGGTAAATCGAGGTGAATTAGGCGACTTTTTCACTTTGAGGCCCAATTTACCTTAGTTTGACCTGTGTATGTGTGAGAGGTCTGTAGTTACCGTTTGTCCTTCAGGTTGATGCCCTCGGAGCCATTAAAAGTGATGTTGGCCTTTAAGAGGAGTGATAGATAGGACACATAGAGTCTCTCAGACTCTAACAGCTCCAGGGCTGCTGCCTGCCTTTGAGCTGAGAGAAAGGCAACTTTAAACTGATAATGTAAACTGTTTTACATTTTATATATATATATATATATATATATATATATTTATATACATTTTGAATATTTGATAACAAATATCTAATTTAACCAGTTAATAAACAGAAATGTTCAGTACTTTTAGCAATATATATTACAGCAAAGCTAAAAACATTGATGCGTTTGGCAGACGCTTTTATCCAAAGGAAATTACGTTGCATTATACTATACATATCTGAGTATGTGCAATTAATTGAACCCATGACTTTGGGGATGCTAGCACCATGAGCTACATTTTTTACAATGTTTTTCAATTGTTTGAATGACAACATAGTATGTAAATGGTATTTAATAAAGAATATGCTAAACATAAGTGTTTTCAATAATCATTTCAAGACATTTGGATCCAACTGTCACATACTTAAACTTGAGTTGTTCTGCTCGGTCAAATCTCTGCTGTTTTTTCTTTCGCTCCACACGGGAGACTTCTTTTGGTCAACACTGTCATGCTCAAGATAAGAGTCTAACCATACAAACATAATCTTTAGTTATTATTAGACACTAGTGTGTTTATAGTACAAACATATTTATTTCCAAAATGTACATCGCTCAAATGTAACACTCACTCTGATTGGCTGAAAGGCTGCTGATGTAATGTTGAATGCGTCCAAGGTCTGTTTGGCTAGACAGAGAGGCGTGGCCATCCACTGATCCCTCCCCTCTTGATCCTTTTCTGTCAATGATACAACATATGTTAATATATTTAAAACAAAACATTTAAGTAGTACAATTGCAGTTTAAAAACCAAAGCAGATATTTGTGTTGTGACAAATATGCAAAGGCAGTGATTTAAAATGCTTCAGTGTACCTGTGATATGTAACCTGTATGCGGTCGAGGTCTCTCTGTAGGTCTTTCTGGTTGCTTTTGACCTCAGCCAGTTGTGCAAAAGCAGTGCTTATGTCCTCCTGCACAGAAAAAACTGAATGATTGCCATGGCTTAATGTAACTAATCTTGTAATAAAAACATTTTATATTTCAAAACAAACAATACAACAATGATCAATATCTACAAGTTAAATGTCATTATTATAATGTGTGAGACTTCTAATGTGGCTGCATAATACTACGTAATAAATTATATGCTTAAATTTTTTATGATATTGGTGATACATTCTTCATTTTTCTCTGTTATACATTCATACACTTCACACTTTCAAGACCTGTAACGTGTTGAGGGTGTTTCTGAGAGACAGGATCTTGTCGCTGGTTTCTTGTTGATGGGTGGAGACTGTCTCCTCCAGTTGGCTGCAGCTTTGCCGTTGGGTGGCAACATCTTCAGCCATGATACCAAATCCTGACTTCAGCTCCAGCCACAATGCCTGAAACTAATTCAAGTGTTAAGAGTTCAAGGCTCAATGAGAGACAAAACCCGGAAAAAAGAAAAGGAAAAGGAAAATGAGGATGATAAAGATAAAGATTCATCTCACATAAAGAGAGAAAAGCAACTTCAGATTAGTCCCTCAGGAACATTAGGGGAGAGTCAAAATGGCCAGAGCTCAGTCCTAGGTTTTTATTAGTAATTTTGTCTACATGAGTACAGCATTTTATTAACAACAGTACTGTGTGTGTTTATGTGT
Source organism: Barbatula barbatula (assembly GCF_947034865.1). Taxonomy (NCBI): domain Eukaryota; kingdom Metazoa; phylum Chordata; class Actinopteri; order Cypriniformes; family Nemacheilidae; genus Barbatula; species Barbatula barbatula. Next base: position 18,106,190 of record NC_136765.1, on the reverse strand, counting down.
GTTAAAAATAGATTCACTTTATGAAGCGATGTACTTATTTCACCACACACCAGAGCGTACAAAATCATGTGAAAGCTATCACAGGGAAGGAATGAGACAGAAAGAAAGACAAAGAGCAGTGTGATACAGCCCTTTTTTCATTCATGTGTGTGTGTTTCTGTGTTGTACCTGAAGGAGGTCTATTGCATCCATGTCATCACCTGAGTCTGCAAGAACAAACAAACATACACTTTATCTAGAAATAAAAGATTTTTGTACAGTATTTTGTACAATATTTGTACAGAAAATATAGTAACACAAAAACAATAACCAAGAAGGAACATTATAATTAATTAGACTGTAATACAAATGAAATTATTGTAATAAAAATGGAAAATGAAATATCCATCAGTAAATTAATTTCTAAAGACTGATATGTGTAGTTTACTGGTTATCAATGTTGTTGTTTACCCTCTTTTTCTCCATTCTCCATGATCCGATTGTCTTCCGGTATAAAATCCACGATTGCAGGTTTAAATCCTTTATAGTAAAGTTTCTTGGCAGATGAAATCTTTCTTTCTATCACTTCACTTTTCTTCAGCTTCTCATCTCTTTTTCTCTCATTCTCGTCTCTTTTTCCCCTCCTCTTTCAAACATGTGAGTCTGATGAAGTGGAGGACAAAAAGATGCCTTGTTTTACAATAAGTGGATGGATAAAGGGGGGGGGGAGAATAAGACAGAGCCATCTGTCTGATTTAATCAGACGATAAAATTTCCTCTTTAACCTTTACAAGACCAATTTTGACATATGAACAAAAACTCCCACAAATGATTGTCATAGAGAGGACATTGAGTCATTCAAACTGTTATTGAGGTGACAATTTATGAAACAATTAAAACACAAACAAGAGGTTTTATTGAATTTACAAAGTTTTAATAAAAGTAGAGCATAACCGCAGAACTTTTGCTCAACCTTTGTCCTGAAGTTGTTATAACCAAACTTTTAGGCGGCAGATCTTCACGAGCAGGGCTGATCCACATAAAACACGTTCTCACCTCAAATAGATCTTCACGGTCCCAACTCCTGACTTCTCACTGCGGTCATGAGCTAAGCCGCTTGCACATGTTCGTGTATTTTGGAGATACACCCCAGCAATGAATGAAGGGGAAATGTGCAGGTCACAGAAGATCACATTCCTCTCCACTACAGCCACAAAACAAAGTCCTGATTCTTTCTGAGGTGTTGTGTGCATGAACATGTGTTCTTGTTGTTTAGTGTGTGGAGCTTAGACTTCTCATCCCTGTTAGAGATCACGTCAATGCCGCGGGACTGCTGGGTGTGTTAGTGTAACATTATGTTCATGACTAGATCACTATCCATGGTTATATTGCCTGTAATTCTTAAATTGATGCAAACAGTCACCCCATTGAGTAGGTGCTTTAATGATTTTGTTTGTAAAAAGATTGAATGTGTATTATGTAGAACAGAGTATTAATCTGTTTTTAATTTGCAGTTTGTCCTTTTGCAAAAATGATAGGACATGATGTACATATGGAATCCATTTCAGAATGCAGCAATTTACTCTAGTCATTGAAATACTGTGTGTTTGTGTATATCAGTGCATATTATATGTTGACTTTAAGTTTCAGTCCCAGTGCTGCTTTATTGTGGAACGTTCCAGTCCATACAAGTCCTTGTAAATCTGTGAACTCTCCATCCCCCTCTAATCTGAAATCACATTAAAAAAGATGTTGACATTTATTCAGTATTAGTATTCGTTAACACACAAATCTGAGACCATAGACACATTTAAAAACACAACACCTATTATTGTTAAAGGTTCCGTTGTATTCTGTCCCATCTGGAAATGTGTAAATGCCTTTTCCATGATACTTGTTATCTCTAAACAGGCCAGTGTAAATTGTTCCTGATGGATGCGTAAGAGTTCCACTGCCATTCATCTGCACAAGGTAAATAAATAAATATTAAATGTAAATATTTACTTGTAACATATGAATAAAACACAAAAAAAAGGCTACATTGGTAAACTATTGACCCTCAGGTCAGCACAGTGCTTTGGTCCAGATGTGATTATTTTTTTATATCAAAGGATGATCTCCCATAAAACAGACCGTATCATTGTCCCATTCCCCTGTGTATGTCACTCCAGAGACTGAGGTTTGTGTGCCAAACCCTTTTCTCATCACCACGCCATTTGACGTGCGATAGCACTCTCCTTCTAAACACAAACAAACACATGAGACTGTACACAAGTGCATACGTCATGAACATTCACGGACATGCCAAAAAGTGACTGCTTACTTACCATATTTGTCACCATTTGGGAAAATGTAACACATTTTCTCTGTAACAAAAACCGGGTATAATGTATAGATCCGTCAAGATACATATTATAACATTTCTTAAGAGTCAAATATTGGCAAGTAGATTAAGCTATGAAACCATATTTTCTCTTTATCGGATATTCAACATTAGAGCACAGTACAATTTGTATTTATTTATATTGTTTTATATTTACCAGACATGATGCTGTAGGCCTACTTGCTGACTTATGTAACGTAGCTTTGAATCTCCATGACAACGACGCATCAACTCTGCTTCGTCTGATGGGCTTTGAGCGATATGTCGCATTACTACCACCTAGAGGTGAACGAATTACATGCGCGACCCGGAAGTTGTTCTAGTGGGGCATTTCAGCGTGTTTTTGGCGAGGCAGCTGCTTGTTAACGTGAGTATATTTATAAGCACTTTTGGTAACTATGAAAACGAGATTCTCAATTCACTTCCTGATAATATATTTAGATGTAGCTTATGTTTTCAATGTTACAGTGTGTCACGCGGACATTTGAAAACATAATTATTTTCTGTCTGGCACTTTAGGAAAGAGAGACCATGGGTAAATCCAAACAGGTGGGAAACCACAAAAACGGTAGTAAGAAGAACATTGCCAAGCAATGGAAAACTAAGCGCAGGACAAAGGACATTGACCAGATACACGTTGATATGATCCCCACCAATGCTGTCAAGTTACTAAAGCAAGAGGTTGACTATGATGTCACAGGCTGTGCCCAAAATTACTGCCTCCACTGCGCGTAAGTCACTTCTTACAACAACTCCGGGCCAGCTAATGTTTCTCTATTTACTTGTCATTAGTTTTAACTTTATCATATTTTTTCTCCAGGAGACACTTTGTTGATTTGAAAACCCTGAAGGACCATTTTAGAACTAAAAATCATAAAAAACGGTAAACCATTATTATCTCTCATTCATTGCTCAATAATAATTGATGTCCATTCCTTGGATTTTAAATTAAGAAATGTATCTCCAAAGTGAAATTAAATTGATTTTTTTGAGAACCCAATTTTCCCATGAAAAAACCCATGATTTTCATGAAGTTGTTTAAAGGCCAGTAACATCTCTGGTTGTCCAGGATTTCTGAAATATGTTTTTTTATATTTTAGTTTGAAGCAGCTGAGAGAAGAGCCGTACACACAGGCAGAAGCAGAACGGGCAGCAGGAATGGGCTCCTACATCCCACACAAAACCGCAGAGGTTCACACACAGCAAGTCGAGGAGAATATGGACTGAAAGAGTATTTGGCTCTGACTTTCTGTGGGCTCTTGTTTACTTTTTACATTTGGTCTGGTTTCAGACTAACGATTTAACCTGTTTCACTGTTAAAATGAATCCATGAAATGATGTGCAAAATCCCAAATTTAGACCAGTTTTGGGGATTTTCTATGTAAACAAAAAGTAGACATAATGTCTATGTCATAGAACACCTGCTCCCGCTGTCATGTACATGCAAAGCTGTTAACTGATTTGAAATTATGACATAATAAAAATGGAGAACAATCACGTGTAACTGAAAACCTTTCCATGTTTTACATTCTTATGTTATAATAATTACATTACAATACAATACAATTTTATTTGTAAAGCACATTTAAAACAACCAAAGAGGTTAGCCAAAGTGCTGGACACTGACATAATTTAAGACAAATTATAACGTGACATGAGTACAAAACACAAGTTAAAGAAGTGACAAGTTACAAGATTAAAATGCAGAATATAAACTCAGGCTGGTTTAAAAACCATTGAATAAAAGTGAGTTTTGAGTCGTGATTTAAAAATGTGAAGGCTGGGAGCTGCTCCAACGATTGAAAATGCTCGATCTCCCCTATTTTTAAGTCGTGTTCTAGGGAAAAATAAGAATAGTTGGTCAGCAGACCTTAATGACCTCAGGGGAGTATGCGTCTTCAGTAGATCATCTATGTAAGCTGGGGCTTGACCATGAACAGATTTAAAAGCAAACCTCTAATGTATAATAGAGGACTGCAACAGGTCAACAGTTATTTTATTTTAGTTGATTTATTTGGTAATCAGCTTCATAAATCTGGTACAACAGCAAACCGACGATTTTACCTTGAGGTTACGCATGTGTTTGATATTATAGTTATATTCCTCTAAATATTACTGTTTACATGTAATACAAGATTTTCTGTGTTCATTGTATTTTATGTCAAGAATAACTGTTTGCATGTTTGACTTCTACCACGAAGAACGCCAATCCAAAATACACAGAAGCATTACATTCTTTGGCCTTAAATAGTGTAATTATGGTCACACATAATAGGCCGTGTTTTTAATCTAATAAAACTCGACAGCTTTCTGCATCATCGGCATCTCACTGGGTCTGCAGACGCAGCCGGAGGTTAAATAATAAGTGTGTACTGGCCCTTTAAGAAAGCGAAAACTCATCCATTCGCAGAAGGAGAGTCGGGAGCATTTCCTCTCTGACCCGCTACAATGTAACTGCTCATTGCACGTACGCTGGCAACGCACTCATGGCTGTAGTTTGACTAAACGGGAGTTTTAAACCACCGTGGTCTATTTTTGTGTCTCTGTATTGATACCGAGAATCTTAGATTATGGCCGCTGATGTGGATCAAACTACTGCTGGAGATCCGAAGGATGACCATGAGGCGCGCGCGTCTCCATCCAACAGGGTCTCCCGATCACGTCTCAAGCAGACTCTTTCCGCTCTATTCATGATCGCTGCTGTTCCTTTTATTGGCTTTTGCATAAAATACTACCAGGATACCCAGCTGCTCAAACGACATGTAAGTTAACTAGAGTCTTTTATTGCAGTCGAAGGCGTAAGGAGTGGATGCTTCTTAAAGCAGTCAAAGAGAGTGATTTTCTTCTCATACTTTGTGTTATCAGGGAAGAAATGTACGGTTATTAGCCTGTACAATAATGTCAAGCTAGCTATTGTCTTGTCTGTTGTGTATTGAATAGTTTGTTTATTTTGTTTTCATTTATCTATTCAACAGTTAAATAGTAAATTCACTGGATTACACTCCGGTTTTTGCCACGTAATGCTTCATTTGTTGTCCCAGACCTATGTTGTTTTTATAAGGGTGTGATAATTGCCACAGCTGGGGCAAGATTCTTTGGACACCATCCCCCCCTTCATCTCAGTGTTACTTTTTAGTCACATCAGGCTGTCATCTCTGTCTGGCTTCAGGAATTAGTAGACTGCACTCTGTTATTATTGTGTGTTGCCCCTGGGGCAAGTGTGCTGTACTTCTTTTTCAACTGAGGGCAGATGTGTTGTAGGAGGCCGGACTGAAGGCGTTGGGAGCAGACGGGCTCTTTTTCTTCTCATCTTTGGACACTGATCATGACCACTATCTTAGCCCAGAAGAATTTAAGCCTATTGCAGAAAAACTCACAGGTAACAGTTATAAACCTTTACTTGGTAGACGTTGACGTTTGGATTGTTTAAAAGCCACAGTCACCAGTATTGTCGAAAGACAGAATACCACCCAAAAGTTCTTATGATCCATCTCTGTTGCCTGAAGGTGTGGCACCTCCCTCAGAGTTTGAGGAGGAGATACCACCTGATCCAAATGGAGAGACGTTGACCCTACGTGCTACCATGCAGCCATTACGGTTGGAAAGCATGACTAAGAGCAAAGATGGCTTCCTAGGGGTAATCTACACTTAATTTACAATTAACAAAATATAAAATACAGGCAGATGGGATCATGTTCTATCTTTGTCCTATTAGGTGTCTCATAGTTCTCTTAGTGGCTTGCGGTCATGGAAGCGCCCGGCTGTTCCTTCTTTCACATATTATGCCAGTCAGTTCAAGGTCTTCCTGCCACCCAGCGGTAAATCTGCCCTGGGCGACACCTGGTGGGTCGTTCCCAGCGAACTCAACATCTTTACTGGCTACCTTCCCAATAACCGTTACCATCCTCCCACACCACGTGGAAAAGAGGTTTAACTGTTACTTAGAATGTTCTCACTTTCAGTTGAAGGATTTTTTTTTTCTTCAAGTCTATAGATTTGATCCCTGATTTATTTGATGATGATTTAATTTCGTTTGTCTTGCCAGGTGCTTATCCACTCTCTACTGAGTATGTTCCACGCGAGGCCCTTTGTGAAATCCCGCTTTGCTCCACAGGGAGTTTCGGCCTGTGTACGGGCTACAAGTGACTTTTATTACGACATTATTTTTAGGTGAGATAATATCATTGTAAATGTCCAGTTTCAGGGTTGGATACTGGCTTAGGGTGGTACATGTGGGATAGAAAACAGCATATTGGATATTGAACAGACTACAGTTATTTTTTAACAGTATAAAAATACTGTAAATCTCAATCTCTACCTGATTTTCACATAATTTTCAACAATTGTTTAGGATTTGTGTTGTAACTATGCTTCCAAACCAGACATGATCTATTAAGTAGGATGGTCTTGTGTTCCAGAGTTCACGCTGAGTTCCAGCTAAATGATGTGCCGGATTTTCCATTCTGGTTCACTCCTGGTCAGTTTGCAGGTAACATCATCCTGTCCAAAGATGCTTCTCACGTCAGAAGCTTTCACCTATACGTGCCAAATGACAAGTAAGTGGGCTCTCTTCAATGATTTTCAAGTAATGTCGATTTCCATAGGTTGAGAACCGTGTGTTAAAGGATGATATTTCATTTTCAGTCATTTTCCGAAATGTGTGTTTTTACATGTCAGATCTTTAAACGTGGACATGGAGTGGCTGTATGGAGCCAGTGAGACCAGTAACATGGAGGTGGATATCGGATACCTGCCCCAGGTTGGTTTTTGTTTCCACTGACATCCTGCTCCGTCACAATGGACTTGTTTTGGGCTAAAACAAGATAAATAAATCTGTGCTGCATGTTAACAGATGGAGCTCAGAGCGGCTGGGCCTTCCACTCCCTCTGTAATCTATGATGAGCAGGGGAACGTGATTGACAGCCGAGGGGAGGGAGGAGAACCCATTCAGTTTGTGTTCGAGGAGATTGTCTGGAGTGCAGAGATCAGCAGAGAAGAAGCAGCCAGACGATTGGAGGTCACAATGTACCCGTTTACAAAGGTTTGTCACTTACTGCAATTCTTCACCTGTTATTGTGAATTAACTGTCCAATGTATAATAAAGTTACTATGAGCATCTCTTAGATTACATACTGAGAGGAAGGTGATGGAGCTAATCTGTGATTGTGGTGAATAAGGCTCAATCCTGTTGTTCTGTTGTTTAGATCTGAGTGCAGATTGAAGTGTTTTTGAATGTCATTGGTCTCATCAGAGTTTATTTCTCTTTGGTAGGTGCCATACCTGCCATTCAGTGAGGCCTTTAGCAGGGCTGATGCAGAGAAGAAGCTGGTTCACTCCATCCTTCTCTGGGGAGCCTTGGATGACCAGTCATGCTGAGGTCAGTCACCCACAAAGGGTTATCATATGTAACTGTGTATGTGGTTCAGATATTTCCGGATAATTCATATCAATACATTTCTTAGAGCTGTATCAAATATAGAGCTATGTCAAATAAGAATATTATTGATTTGTGTCCTGCACTCTTATCTCCTGCAGGTTCGGGGCGGACTCTTCGGGAGACGGTTCTCGAGAGTTCGCCCGTTTTGGCCTTGCTCAACCAGAGCTTCATCAGCAGCTGGTCTCTAGTCAAAGAACTAGAAGATCTACAGGTTTGGGTTATTTTGTGTTCGATTGTTAAGCTTTACTGAAACAAGCAACATCAAAATAATGTTAATGTTTCAGGCACAAATCTGATCATGCATCTCTTTTGAATGGCTGGGTTTCTATCCAAACAACAAATGCGAAATCTGTGTGTTTAAGCGGATGGTGGAGTTCTTTGTAACCTAGTAATCAACAGTAAATAAAACAAGACCCGGAAACCAGAAAGACGTAATTCGCTGAAACGTCCGATTAGTCACGTTATGTCAGATTTAGACTGTCTTTGGCAATCTTAATAGCGTTTGTGAATTAAAGGATTATTTTCTAAACTTTGTGTTTCTGAAGCAATACTTAAAAAATTTGCATAAACACTGTGATGGTACATGTACTGTACAATGTGACCTCAAGAGTTTTAAAGAACTGCTTTTAGTAACTATTTAGACCTATTTAAATACTTAATGTTTTACTTTTTTTAAATTAGACTAATGAAAAGAATCCGGATTTGAGCGAAAAGGCTCGTTTACATTTGGAAAAGTACACCTTTCCAGTGCAGATGATGGTGGCACTGCCCAATGGCACTGTGGTAAGGCTGACTTTTAATTTTACTAATAAACACACAAGTAAACTGGAAATACGTGTCTATCACTTTACAATTTTTTACATTTTCTGCAGGTCCATCACATCAACGCTAACAACTTTCTCGACCAGACATCCATGAAACCAGAAGAAGATGGACCAGGTCTCAGTTTCTCAGCTGGCTTTGAGGATCCCTCAACCTCCACATATATCCACTTTCTGCAGGAAGGACTCGAAAAGGCCAAACCTTATTTGGAATAAAAAAAAGTTTCTCCAGACAATCAGTGCACATCAGGGGGAAATGTGGGGGATTATATGAAAGAGGAAATGACAAACTCGATCTTCAAGTGCTTTGAGAAACATTATGTGGAGGAGGCATTTAAGAGAGTCGGTACACACCACAAATGACAGATTTTTCTTCATTTAAAAGGCAGCTTGTGACTGCATTTTTTGTTCCTTAGTGTGACATTTCACCTGTTTAAAGCCTTTGGTACCCTCCCAATATACAACACTTTGCACAAATTATTATAATATTTTATCATTAGGGACATTTAATAGTGCTGCTTGTCATTCCTCTGAAGACTCTGTGTAATCTATACACAATTTAAATGCAGTCCTATATTTTGTAGTGGAAGAAATGTCATTTGTGTAAATTTAAGATTCATAAACAAAGGTTGTTTATAATTTGTCATCCAGATCATTTCAACTATTGTTATTTTGATCACTTCATATTTTTGATTTCATACACTCCCAGCTTTATTTTCTGTATGGTTCTGTGGGAGATGGAACTGTGCTGGCTATGGTTTCCTGGTTTTGGCAGTTTGTGATGGTCTGATCTTAAAGCCCAGCATGGGTGAGGCCAGACCTGATGTTATTGTTTAAGTCTAGAAAGCAATGCCGCCTTTTCTGTCTCTTAACAGAATACTGGCACCATGCTAAAATAAACATAATAATGGATTTTGACTGCAGCGAAGTTGCCATGGGCAACTCATCATTATTAAAATCCACTTTTGTGTAAGGGCAGAGTCATACTTTTTGTCTGATACATTCTATTTACGCTCTCAAAATATTAGAAACAGGAACACCACATTTGTTGAAATAAGTGGCTGTAGTATTACACTCTGTTGTAATGGTGCAATAGGTTTGTGACTGAAATCTAAAATTTGTTGCAGTATGTATGAAATAACATCCTATTTGTGACAAATTCATTCTGTACTTGTTTAAAGTAAATAAAGGACGCTTTTGTAATTATTAATTGTTTTTATTCATCTGATATTTGAATAGGCAACAAGAGTAAACACTTTTAGGAGTTAAGAAAGATTTTACAGTGACAGCACAAAATATTGCATTAGTCTTGTATGACTATAATTTGAACTTTTGAGGTTTTAGAACCATTATTTTGATAAACTGTGTAATGTTATCACTAATGTATAAAGTTATTTACAGAATGTATGTTATTCTACAGGGACTCATCCACAAAGGATTGTATATTTCTAAGATGATGCCAAATAAGTTTGTCAGACATGAAACATGCGATTCTGGGATTGTGTGTTTGCGAGTTTTTGTGTTGTTTTCCATCCAGAGTAATTTCAGTTGTGGTTTAACTCATGAGAAACCTTTTCCATGTGTAAAAGTGCTGCCGTTGGCCCAGAATTATGCAAAAACATTGTTTATGACAACAAATATAGCCTATCGTTTGCTTGTAAACAGCAAAGAGGCTTTCATCAACACTAGTTACAGGGTGTCACTTATTTTCAAGTCCTATGTTCTATTCAAGGATGGACCTCATAATGATGTTCATACTGTAAACCTATTTTTAGTAACAATGCCTACCAGCAGATGGCACTTCGGTGCCACGGACAACCTCACTAGTACCATGAATTTCGACAGCTCATTCGGCAAGCTGTCCTAGAATTTAGATATTATTTCTAGTACAGTGATGAAAGGTGAATTCATACAGCTGTTGATTGTGAATGTTGCCTAAAACACTGGACTAAAACCCACCGCATCTTAATCACAAGATGAAATAGGTTTTCTTCTGTATTATGGCGGTGAGATGATAAGTACATTGAGCATTCATCCATCTCTCTTTGATAAACCTTCAGGCAGAATATTCCCTCTTCACGTAGTCTGTAACCTGAAGTTCCTGTTTCTGTGTCTTCATTTACAAGTTTTAAAGAGTTGTCTTTTTTCTTAATGGCCATATTTTCCATTAAATCGTGACACTGTGGGTTTGTACAGCATGTTAAATCAGCCAAATGTCCAGGCCTCCAGCTCGAGAATGGTAAAGTCGTTGGTCTCAGAGAGACTGCAGTTATTAAAGGTGAAACAGGGGCTGCTTCTGCCAAAATACAACCTCTCATCCACCCACAGACCAAAGTGACCGCTGGGACAAAGAGAATGAGAAAAATAAAGCTTTCAAAAAAACTATATTTAACTAAATATAAAACTCCAGATCAATACTGTATCTGAACATGCAAACCCTTCTTGTACCTTCCTCCACCAATGGCAAAAGAGTCCAAATCTCCTTTGATGAAGAAAGAGTTCTCTCCAGTCCAGCGGAAACACTTAAAAGAAACAGACCAGAAATCCCATGAAGAACTCTATTGTCATGATTTCACAACTAGGAAAAAGTTCCACTTTTTTCAAATGTACCTTAAAGCGAGGATGTGACAGAAACAGGAAAGTCTCTCCGGTGCCATAAAAAGTGTCACTGGGATGCAGTGGATGTGAGAGGAAGCTCCCAAAAACCTGAAAAAACACATTTTTAAACATATGCAAAATCTGACTTAAGTCCGGGTTATTACATGAATATTGTGTTTACATGTAGTGCCAGCATTTACATGCATTCATGAACCTCAACCTTTATACTTTCCTGACTAGTGCTCTAGATAAAAATAATACGTAATAATGTATGACCTGGTGGTTGCGGTCTTTGATGAGAATAAGCACAGGTGAGTCTGTGGTGCTAAGTTTTCTGTAGAGAGTCTTCAGACTGGCTCCGTGTTTGTCTGTGCTATAAGACAGATGCCACGTGTGTCCAATTGTACGTGGAGGCAGTTCTTTCGAGATCTAAGAAAAGACACAGGCTAAACACTTTGGACATACCATATTTCCTATAAAGTCCAGAGTTTAGTTACTTATTTAGTTAGCTTATATAATTGAGTGTGTGCAGACCTCTCTAACTTGCTGAGGATCCAGTATGACACTCTGCTTCAATATGTGACTTAGACCTTCTGGTTCAGTGGAAAAAGAGGCTTTCGGTGCACTTTCCTCCACTGTCACTATCTGCCCAGAAAAATAAGGGTCCAGAAAAGTAAGGTATACACCTATACACAATTTTCTGATAAGAGTGCAAGGGACAAATTGTAGTTTAGTATATATAATTTAATTAAATGACTGACCTCCCAGTCCTCCCCTGCCCGTCCTTCTCTTGGCGATTCTTCCTCCTGTCCCTCCTCATCCAGGAGCACAAAATCTTCATCATCTTTATCTGCTTCCTCCTCACCTCCCTCCAGGATGCACAGGTCTGGCCGATGCTGGCTCAGGTACGCGTACAGCTTGTCTGAACTACAGCACAGAATGACACTTGACAGCACTTGTACCATATGAAAATATGGTACAAGTGATGGAAAGAGGGGGAGGCTATTAAAAAAAGATTATTACAGTTTTCACTCTGTGACTGTCAGTATGGTTTTAGTATTTTATGGCTGCGGGTTACAATGTGTCAAAGTTATACAACCACATTATCAGCACATTAAACAAGTCTAAAAGGTGAGGCACAGGACCTTTCCTGCTGCATTGTGAACCAGGAGTCTCTGGAGGTGATTTTAGGTTTAAACAAAGCCTTTCTCTTCCCCTGCTGCTGTTTTTGTCGAATTCTCACAAACATTAGAGATCCAACTGTACAGGTACTTGAAGTAGCAGTACAGGAACCTGATCAGCCAAGAGAGAAATTCAGTCAGAGAAAAAGAAGGCGTATTTCCTCAACAACAACAAATAATTCAGATTACTTTCACTCCAAATTCCTGACAACAAGTAACAGATTACCTAACAGCTTTTTATCCAAACACGACTTCTGTTCCATCCTGCTTCTGTGTTCATATTCACTGTCAGGTCCTCCACAACAAAAGGTGGCAGCAGCCGTCAGAATTCTTCCAGACTCCAAAGTAAGCTGTCTCTCAACTTCAGCCATGTCGCCAGTCTCCATACCTTCCTCATCCTCTTTCTCTGCCTTCATACCCAGAGTCACAGGCAGATTGTGTGAAGTGGAGGGCTCGGGAGTGGGAACGTCATTTATCGCAGGCAGACAGAAGCTGCACTTGGCTTGGTTTTGGGTGGATGTCTTACAACTGTTACATCTGGAAGAAGGGTTAAGACATCATTAATGGAGTGAAGAGATCTGTGTCTGTTTCATTGCTCTGCCAATGTAATATGTTTAGATGATGAGTAAAACAGGAAGCACTTGTGTGTGGTCTTGTTGAAGTGAATGTGAGAGATGTCTGTGTAGAAAGACACAGAGGCGAGATCATCCACAGAGCAGGAGAACACATAATCTTCACAGCCATTTTCCTGCACGAGCGGGTGACTTTTCTGAGGGTCGAAGAAGATCTTACTGGACGTCACAAGCAATATTCCAGACACCACACCCTATTGAGAAAGAAACAAAAGCTAGTAAAATATCCTCCAAATGAATGCTTCAGACATAAGACATATACAGTTATTCTCACCTTTCTATCTGTAATATACCGAGAGAACAGTTTGAGGCAAGACATGCCTGCTGGCCCCTGCCCTTGAGAACATTCAGAAGGCAGAGCCAAAAGACACACCTTCCCATCAGGTAAAGGCACCGCCTCCACATCCTTTGAGAGACGGATAAAAGTTACACAAAGCAGCAGAATTATGTTTCACAATGCTCTCTACTACATAATACATATCAGTTCAATTTCCTTAACCACAAAAGCTTGTCAATTGATGCTATGCTTCATCTTAACTGAGCTTTTGTCAGCCTGTTCACTACTGTTACACACCCATGCATTAGCAACAATGGTTTGTAAACAGACATCCCCTCTGACACACTCTCTCACCATCAGCTTGTCATATTCCGCATCTGTTGACGGGGACACGAGTGCCGAGGTTACCCCGATGCTGTCAACTTCAGGATCAAGGCTTTGTTCTTGACTTGCAGTTGGCGGTGAAGCCTTGTTCTTGGGGAACTGTGTGAAAAGGTTCATAAGGAGAGACATAGTCACAAATTGTTTCACTTCTCTTCCACCCACACTGCTGTACAGCCCCTCATTTCCTTATTTATAGCCCCGTGACATCCGCTGATTGGATGAAGCAAGAGCCGCCACAAACAGAACAAATGAAACGGATACCTAATTCAGGCAAATGGAATCATAGTACGGAGTAAGTTGAAGAACTAGCTAAATCGATTATTGGCTGTGATATTTTATATGTGGACCAATGAACGTGGATTTAACAGATCTTTACTAGAAAATAGATGCTGTATATTCGTGGTACAGTAATATTTACCTTTGGGCCTGTGAGGTTGAGGATAGGAGACTCACTATTCACTGCTGCATCTGGATTAATCTTTTTAAGAAATAAAATCTGTCACTTTTTTTTTTTAATTCCTTACTATTAATTTTATATACATCTTTTATATACTTTACATACAAACACCTTTGTGATCTAATTTTTCTTTCCATAAGCTGAAAGGTCAAATTCCTTTTTGTGTCATAAATATTACACAATGCACACTGCACAAATTGTAATATCTGTCCTTCTAAATGAATTTTTCATTTCCTTGCACATGCAAATATTGGTTAGTAATGCAAATCTTTTGTTCAGTCAAATGATTTGCATTTATTTAGCCTATAATCTTTAAAGTTACACCATAAACCTATACCACAGACATTTAGCTGTAAATAGAAAGTAAAAGAGAAAAAACTATTCGTTTCTAGACCTGAAATGGTTCAACCTCAGCATGCTTAGCACAACACACAAATAGAAGTCAGTTTAAAAGACAAGTCAAATTGAGAATCTCCAGAGCTGAGGATTGTTTTACACTTTGTGACAGACCCTGAGTTACACCTTATTTAAGAGAAACAGTACTGAGACATAGACAGATACATCCAGTGACCTAAATTGTACTTTAACTGCAGATATAAACACCATGCCTGTGTGTGTGGGCGAGAAAAAGATGAGCCCTAGACAAGAACAAAATGAGGCTGAGAAATTTACCAGCTTTGGGATATTTCTTATTCCTATTATATCACATTAGTAAATCTCCAATCTAGCTTTTTGACAACCCTTTAAAAGATGCATACGGAGTAAATATTATTTAGCTGGCTCATTAAACTAGCATAACTTATCAAATCAGCTCAGTATGTTTGTTAAGAGACAAATAACTGCATTTATGTCACATTCAAATGAATGGGACAATTTACACAAGCATGAATCTACATATTTACAAAGAAATTCATTCTGGTTGTGTTGTATGGACAAACCCCATTGTGTAAAAGTCGACAGTGAGAGTTTACAACTTTTAATCTTATTTACATATTAATGAAATATTAGTTACCCAAACCTTGGCAGTCAATATTCTCCCCTTATATTTGCTGTAAAGTTTCTGTATTCTTCTTCAAATATCCATTCATATGAGGATCCAGCTGTATCATTACAAAAGTCTAAAAACTTGACTTGACAGAAAGGGGTGTTTCAATAACCTTTGTTCCAAACTTATCATGATTACAGTAAATAATGTTGTAGCATATTTATGGAGACCGCAGCAGGGGTTTGACTACACCCTGGTGACACCAGTGGCTGAGCCCATGGTTTATTCTACACAGAGAAACACCCATCTACATCATGCCAAATTAATTCTGCATATTTTTTGCTTTGTTCAGTTTGTTAAACACAATATGCCGTTATATTAAGTGTCTGCTAATTCTTAAAATGTAAATAATAAGAATTATTACCCTGATACACCTTAAACACGTAAATGTGTACTAATATTGTCAGGAAAGATGCTCATGAAAAAATCCTTCATCTTTAAGTAAACATTAAGAATAGAAACTCAACAATAAATTTGCTATTTTGTTTAAAAAGGCATAAAATGTTAACCAAAGCTTAAACAGTCAGTCTTCGAGCCTAATAGTCATGGCTTAGTCACACCCCTGGGCTGCAGTTCTTTATGATGGTGGCAGCCTGTGAATATGAAACTTTACCCACCCCATGTTTATTGTTTGCGCATGACTCCAAAGTCTTAGTTGTCGGAACTTCAGGAGGAAATGCTGCCTCTATAAGCACAGAAGGCAAGTTATTTGTAGTCTTGCTGTCACAAAACACTACAGACAAAGCAGATCTGTTTGCTTTCTGTTAATAAACAAAAAGTGCATTTATAGACTCAGAGGATGATTAGGCTTTTGCGACACAGCTGTGTAAACAACACTGAACTCATCTGGCAAGCAGTAAACTCAACAGCGCAGCTTATACAAAATAAAATTCTGATGCCATACCCTTTAGATAGTACTGTCTCAGTTTGTGGTTTCGGATTTGGTGATGTCCTTTGACATGCTCCTGCCCAACACTCTTCCCCAACACACCCTGAGCACCAATGGAACATGGAGCAGTAACGAAGCCAGGGGGCTGCGAAATTCCAGCCGGTAGCTTTGATCCCAGTCTAAAGAAAAATATGACAGGACTGTCTATTGGCTTGGTGTACACATTCCAATTTCTGATCTGTTTTTTAATCAAAGCATGACCCATATATGTCTATATTGTCTCCAAATCTTACCTGTTTTGAACATTGCCAAAGTATCTGGATCTGCTCTTATCTCTCTGAGCTGTGTGGTCCATGGGGTTTCTCTGCTGAGACTGAGAACTGGCCAGAGATCTTCACCTTACGAGTGCATAAATCAGTGTCCCCACCTGGAAATCTTCCTCTTTCTCCTCACCATCCTCATCAGTGTACCCAGAACTCTACACAACAACTGCAATATCAGTGAGGAGAGAGAAATGGAGGAAGAGGATAGAGATTACAAATATACATCATGTACAGAAATACAAACAGACATGCAAATACGCCTACTTGTGCCCAAATGTCCAATTCAGTAATTGCTTTACTTTACAACCACAAACTCAAGATAAGCTTAAAATGACAAATTCTTGTGCTCATAGCTGCTTTAAGAATACAGTCTTTTAAAGTTAAACCAAACCCAAAACACAGCATGTGATGGTTGATAGTGCCTCATGTTCTGCTAATAACAGATGATTCCTTCCAGGCCCGAAATGAATCACAATGTCGCACATCTGTGCCAGGCAGCCACACTTAACGAATGTATATGTTAATAAAAAGAAAAACGCTTTGATATCTTATGTCAAATCAATGTTGTATCTGCGGAAACTGCGACGGATCATTACTATCTTCCCACATTAGCAATCTTCTGCAGTTTCTCTGAAAATGGATCACCCATGGTGGCTGGTGGTGTTGTATGGGCATCTATACATGAGAGATATGACAACCTTACATCACAATATTCCCAGCATCATATAACTTACCTCGGTCTTTAATAATCCCGTGTAATGACCAGATGATAGGGCCGTTCCGCATGATGCGCTGTCATGTGTTTTGATGCTACTGCAGTGAATCTGTCAGTCAACAGTCAGTAGATAAGAGCACAGAATCCACAACTGATACTTTCTATTTAATTCAAAATCATCAGCAGGCGCCCCTATCTTAAATATAAATCGACATGTTTAGATTTTTAATTTACAGATTTGTTTCGCTGCAGTATGGAACTGCGGGCATATTCATTATAAATTTTGATATTCGGTGACTTTTATTTTGTATCTCGGGGGCGCGTGTTGTTGTCTTTGGAATGTCCAACTCGATTGGTCTGTAAGGTAACATATGCAGAATTTAAACCAATCACAGGGCGCTGTGACTAGACGTACTTCCGACTCATTTACTCTATGTAAAGTAGCCGGGGACGCGCTTAGCAGAAACGGCTAAACAGCTAAAGAAACGCAGAGAAAAGATCATTGTACAATTCACAACACACAGGAAAACAAACTAATCTGCACAAAGAAACCGGTATAATTTTATGACACACATTGTGTGCTACATTTCTTCGAAATGCATGATTCGAAGCTGCATATCAGTGAGGTCGTTTGTTAGCTAAGATGCTAAATATAGAAGGGTCACAGGACGCATTTGGTTTATTTACTTTAACACTTTGATTTATTGTCTTTGTGTGTTTCCAGACTTCCAGCGTTCACGTTTTTACTATTTCTTTTATTCATGCATTACATTGACGTTTATCGCAAGTTTGTTTATTTCTATGGTAATTTGTGTATCCAGTAATTACTTCAATAAATGAATGATCTGTTTGCTCCCTTAATTGAATAGTGCAGATAAGCGCAGGTGTGCTTTCGTTTGATTTATTTACTTTATGTACACAACCTGAAGACTCGCCTGATATAAATATCATCATGTGCTTGTTCTTAAACAATAAATCATGATACGCTTTTCTCTTGACTAAGCATAGCACATAACCTGTTTTTTTTCTTTCTTTATAGGCAAAGAAACACAGTCAAATATGTTCAGTGTGCTGTAATCACAAATCATCAGCATACAATCCAAGGCGGCACTGACTTCATTCCACCATCCCAGCAAAATGGAAACAGAGGCAGTAAGTATTAAACATCTAATGCAACTTGTATTTATGCTCTGTGTATTTATGTAAAGTCATTGTGTAGTTTATGTTGTACCAAGGGTTTTGTGTACTTGTTCTTCAGGAGGTAATCCCTATTTGGCAAAATAAACCACATGGCTCAACTCGTAGTGTGGTGAGACGAATCGGCTCTACGCTACCTCTTAAACCCTGTCCCAGGGCAAGTTTCCAGGTATGGGATGGAAAATGCTTTATATACACTGATCATAAACACACATACGCTGTCATAAATATACGGCGGGACTTGCCTGTTTTTAGATTTCAGGTTTCAAAACCTTAACAACTGAAGTAGTATAGTTAATTCGTTTTAGAATGTCAGGATCTGTATGCTGAGTGATGCTGTTTGTGTTGTAAGTTAAAGCTTAAGAAATGGTTGTTTGCTTCTTTTTTTCCACAGGAGCTCCCAGGCCTTCCTTCAGTGCACTCCAAGGATGGTCCACTGGTGCCTACGCTGGCAGATATTGCCTGGATTGCAGATGATGAAGAGGAAACATATGCCAGAGTCAGGTAAATCCACCCCCATGTACATTTAACTTCCTGTAGTATACTGCTTAGGGTTACAACATAAGTTTGGAACTTACATTTTGTGTTTAAAGGGATAAATCATCCAAAAATATGGACTACTATGGTAGTCAATGTGGGGAAAATCTGTCTGGTTATTAGCATTCTTCCAAATATCTTTCTCTCTGTTCATCAGAACAACGACATTTATATAGATTTATAACAACTCCGAGGTGAGAATGATGACAGAACTTTTTATTTTTGGGTGAAGTATCCCTTTAAGCTGTTTTGCAAGGTATAGATTAGAATCTACATTTTGGTGGCTTACACTGAGAAAGCTGTCTGAACTTAGAAAAACAGTCACAACCTATAAATATATAGATACGTTTTGTTGATCCTTGAGGGTGTTTAACATGTGCCAACATGATCATGCCAATAAGGTATTCAATGTGTGATACTTAACTATACACTATAATAGATTTTTGTTATTTTTCTCATCATGGGGCCCTTTACTACTATGCTGCTGATTTGGGTTCAAACCTAAATATATAACAATGTCAATGCTGACTGTTTTAATTTATTACAGTACATTCCCTCCGATGAACAGTTGAGTGACAGCAATTGAAAACATTTGTCTTTAACCAGTGGTTTTATGCTGTTTTTTAGGAGTGACACACGTCCGCTAAGGCATGAGTGGAGGCCGACACCCCTGCTGGTTATGCACAGAAACTCTTCTGTACCCAACTTTAGACGAGAAGGCAGACGGGTCGAGGGTCTGAAGAAACCAGGTGTAACTGCTCTGAACCGCACAACAGCTTTACAGGATGAGCTGAGTCGACTCCGAGCCCAAATTGCCAAGATAGTTGCTTCGGATTCAGGTTGAATAGTCTTAAATTTGAGGTTTCTGTTTTGTTCTTTGAATTTTTTTGATTTTTGGGGGTATAGTAACAAGTTCTGATCTGAGCTAAGCTTTATTAGCCTTAAAAGTATTTTGATTAACTTATTAACTTCCTTTAAATAACTTACTCAAATTTATGTTATATATCCTTCTCTAAATCTTCATCCGGCTCAGATTCGAATCCCATCACTCCTGACCTGCTGTCCCCTGATGACACTAGTATGGGCTTCTCCCTGGCTCCGTTTGAGACTGCCGCTTACCAGCCTGCAACAGCAGCCTCCTTTGTCATCAGTGATGTCACAGAGGAAGAGGAAGTAGAAGAGGAGGATGAGGAGGAAGACGTTTCAGAGCTGGTGCCGGATCCCATGCCACCAGTCTCCATGACGGCATCGGCAACTTTTGAGCTTGATCACCCAACTATGGACTTCCGAGAGCCAGAGGAAGACACGGTGTCTCTGTCAAAGTCAACAAGCTTTGCTGATGTCATGGACATTCTGAAAGACATGAACCGCATGAAGATGAGCAAGGAGAGGTGAGTACTAATTATTCCTGGAACAGAATAAATGAAAAAATGTGGTGAGGTGCCGACATAGACCTTTTAAATTTGGCTTGGGTCATGAATTGGTTGATTTATTCATCTAATAGTATTTGCGTCCGAAAGTGTGAAGGGCTAAAAGTATGACATATTAACAATATGACAAATCAACAGCAATAATGGTTTTGAGAGCACAGCTGTTGATAATGCTCATAAATATTGCAAAAAACAATTGTGGGTATTTGTGTTTTATTTAGATACAACCGTGGTTGCACCTCATTGAGGGAGGAAGACTCCACCTCTCTTATATCTGAAGCCTTGAGGAAGAAATTCGTTCTGAAGGACGATGATATTAGCGTCAGGAAATAATGTCATCTCCGCACACTCTCAATGTAAGGCTGAAATCGTCATGTTTCTCTTCGGTCCAAAGTTTGAACTAGAGACAAAAATCTAGTGAATAAAACATGGGTGTGGAATTTTAACTACTTTTTCTTTTGCTGGCTTGATAGGCCTGTGGACGGTTGCCATGGAAACCCCATAATCTGAATATTTCAAATGGAGATCTGCTGCGCTCCTTAGTGCTCCCACAATGCTGTACTGCTGTGACATGGCTGAAAGACAGAGGAGCAGCTTTCATCAACACACATACACAGACACTCCAGATGGCACCAAGCTGTCAAATGGGCCGTGTACATGCTTTTGTAATGCCTGTGTTTGTGTATACATAAGGGTCCATATGGGTGGTCTTTTTACTCAGCAGATCGGTGATCACGGTTCCCTTTATTGTTACGGTAAAAATTTCGAAATCTACTTCCTGTTTCATTCACATTTAAGGTAACATCTGCTTAGAAAGTTCCCATTTTTTCCAATATATTATTCAAGCCATCAAACCACAGGAGGTTCCTGGAAGAGCCCAGTTTTTAGTTTGTCAATCTTTGGTTTGGAGATGACAGAATTGTATATCTTGCCTTACACTTTCCCTCATACAACCCTGTAATACTTGAAGCTGTTTTTGATGAGCGATCTGATGCTGCAATACATGCAGCTACATCTGTCTCCATTTAGGAAATAAACAAGCAAGGACATTCTTCTATTCAAAGGGGGTGTGCGTGCGTGCGCATGTGCACATTCTCTTGTAATTAGTGCTTTGTGATGTTCCCTCTCTTCTTATGGACTTTTGAAGTGGGTATTTTACGACAAGACTGGTGTGGTTAAGAGAATTGTGTAAAATATGTTTGTATTCATAAGGTGGTTTATCTTCAGGAGGTGTGTGAAAAAAGAAAACTCTTTGGGTGTTTTGCGTGTCCACCACATTGTAAATGTTTCTGAAATAGCATGTGTGATGTTGCATTTGAGGACCCCTCATATTTTGCATAATGATGAGTGCGTTTTTTGTTTTGCTAAGTGTAACGAGAAGCTGTTTAAGTGCATATGCTGCCTGCGTGCTATCAACCCTCACGTGGTACCAAACACAACCTTTTTTAAAAATGTGTTTCACATTTTGGTCATTTCTCATGCTTGCAGCTTTTCAATGTGTCCGACATGTACATTACATAATTATTAGTTGCAGTAGTGTCAGATTCTTTTTTTCAGAGCCTACAATACTCTAAGAAAAGAAGATACTTGTCGATAACTTCACAATCGAATTTAAAGACATAGCTAGGTTTATTTCCTGAGACTGTTTAATAGACAATTAACAGTACATATATTATTATGTTCCTAAAATAATATTTCATCAAAGCTAATTGGCAATTAGAGCTGTAATATAAAGTGTATGCACTGAATATGGTGACATGTTTCAGTACCTGCCAGATGCCAGACCATGACTGCTGGGTTTCATCTATAGTGAGAGCTGCACACTTGTTCAATCCTGCAGTTTGTGGATTTTTTTTAATCAGATACTTGTATACTGTGCATTTGCTTTTTATGTTAAACAAGGCAATAACTGCCAATGTTTCTGAGTCCAGCAGAAATAAATGGTTTATAGGCTAAATTTATCATGTATTTTGTTCAGCAGCCACATGGGGGTAGCATTACTGTTTATACTGCTGACACCAATGCTACTAAAACTCAATATGATTTTTTTACGCAGGTATTGTAATGTTTTAATCTCAGCTGTTTTCCATCATTTGGTTTGCAACTTAACTGTGGATTCCTAAAAATAGATTAATGTTCATGCCATGCATGAGCGTCAAATCTCAAAGGATCAGACCTGTTTCAAAAGTGTTACATTACATTTAGTGGCAGATCCTAGACAGGGCTTAGATTAAACCAGATAAAATAGGACATGTAGACAGTTTTTACATAGCACATGCCTTACAAAAAACTTTACTGCTGTTTGTTTTGAGAAAACAATAGCAGTGGTTTATTTTGATATATCAGAGCTAATTGTTTTCAATGAAGTCACCTTAAACATGCATTTTAGTCACAGACTGTGCTTAAGCCCTGCCTGAGAAACCTTCCCATGATCATTTAGCAGATGTGTTTTGGTGTTCCTGTAGCTGATGTGGTAAAGCAAAGGTAAGGTCATATAAATCCCAGGGAACAAACAGAAAATTGTACGTCTCTGTAAGTCTCTTAAGATAAAAGTATCTGCCAAATACAGAAATTAGTTTTGGGCTGAAACAGTGATAAACTGTGGAACTCTGGAGAAAGGAAAATAATTTCTGCAATAGAAAGTGATATTTATGGTTAAGGGATTTTCAGGGTTTCATTTTAAGTTACTTAAACATTTTGGTTCTGTTTGCACCAGAGAATGTATTATTTTAAAGGAGCTGTATTGTTATGGAAACTGACATTTGTCTTTTGTCTCCACCGGTTACAAATAATGATGAGGTCGGTCGTCCCCACACTGAGTGGATCCGCTTCCACACATTCACCCCCTGGGAGGCCTGTGACTTCGAAGATTAGTTAACCTCCTTTTTTAATTTTTTCTCAAAGACCTGATTTGATCCAGGCCAGTTTCAATGTTCGGTCTATTTTCTGTGGGAGTCCTTGGCCTACTTTATCACGCCTCACCTCTGGAAAGCAGATTTTGTCTATTTTAGATCGGAGATTTTTAGACATCTATAGAGATTATGTTTAATAGAGCCCACTGTCATTGTTTGAGAAATATTGACCTTCGTGACACGTGACGTTAATTTATCCTGTTGCTTAGAAGTTTTACAACTTCCATCTGCAAACATAGTGGCCAATGTTAGATGTTCTTCATTTATTACAGTTTCCACAGTAAATACGTTTGTAAATAAGCTCTCATAACTGAAAAACCACTGGGTTTTCTGGGGAATTGACCTTGGCTGAATTTTGAGTCTAAAGATTAAATCATAGTTGGACAGATTATAATGCTCTTCATCAGAGCAATCCAGTATAATCTTTATCCTGTTACAGTATGTCCACACTGTAACAAATTGCAAGTATCTTTCTGTAATTTTAAGGTTTTTAAACCTATTTCGAACATATATACCGTATAAAAGTCCTGTAAAAAAACAGAACATTTCCGGCAGCTACAGTATGGTACGTGGCCCCAGACATAAACGGTACAAATAACAGTTTTTCCCTGTAAAAAGGGGTGTCTTTCAGGTGTTTTTCATCTACATTTTTGATGGCTTTGACCATATTAAAAAATATTACAGGTTTTTGGACATTATACCTAAAAATCGGTAAAAAAAATAATAGTAAAAAAATTGCAATTTTTTTTTTAGATTAGATTAGATTAGATTCAACTTTATTGTCATTACACATATACAAGTACAGTGTAACGAAATGTAGTTTAGGTCTAACCAGAAGTGCAATTAGCAAGTGCAGGATATACAGTTAGAATAAATACAGAATACAATATTGATAAAATATTATACAGTTATGAAAATATTTTACAGTAGGTATGTTCTATGAAAATATGACAGTAGGTATGTACTATGAACAATATATAGAGATGACTATATACTATGAACATAAACACTATGAACATTAATGTACAGGTGGATATGAGCAGATAATAATTTAGACTAAACAATAGTGCAAGTGATTAAAGTGTGCATAGATTATTGACATTAGCTATTAAAGTTGCAATTTAGTTAATGCAGTTGTTGAAGTAACAGTGCAGTGGATGAGTTAATGCGGTTATTAAAGTTACGTGTTAGCAAAAGTTGTCAATGTGAATAAAATTCATATTTAGATGTTGGACCAAAAAATACATCACTATATCAACCTGCCGATCTGATGAGGAATACATCAAACAAAGCTTTTTTTTCTCCTACGTTTTTCCCAAGAAAAATCCTGATGAATTTGATTATATTTTATCCGTCATATGAGTAGTTTGTGACTAAAGCGCTCTCATTTGTTGCAGTTTCCTTACGTAATGAGCTGGTGATTCAGGTTCCTATTAAAACATATCTGCGACACAGAAACTCATATAAATTTGAGTTTGAATGCAGGGGCGCACTAAAACCATTTCCTTAGTAACAGAGGGGATTGAATGCTGTTGCGGTGAAGAGGTCTATAATGACTGTGAATCTGCCCTGAGTTGTAATGGGCACAGAAGACAAGAAACAATCTCAACGTGTCTTTCATATAAAAAATGCAGACGTCATTAAAAATGCATTGAACAATTCAAAGCTTTCTCATGGCTGCACATATAAAGATGTCATTAGAGGAGAGTCTCCTCACTGCGTAACGCTTGACGTGTGTTTGTTAATATGTGTGATTTGATGAACCTGTAAGATCCCCTAAAATCCTTGTCTTATTTTTTATATTTTCGATTCTTGTTGCTATGATACCATTCCACTTGTGCTATACGCTGTTGAATAACCTAAATGAGAACTTTGGCTCCAACGAAATCAAATTTGCTCCAGACTCCTGCATTATGATCTGCTCAACCCCTTTTTCTTTCCGTCAGTCACTTTCAAACACTTGCATCATATTTGCTGATTAATTTTTCATCCTCTGTGGAATTACAGAAGAAGATTCAGTGGAAGATTCAGTTTTTCAATTCTGAAAAATTGAAATCCCATTTCAGCAGAAAATAAAGCCCCGGTTTCACAGAAGACTCAGTCCCAGACTAAAAATGAGTTTTTAGCTACAGTATACTTAACTGAAAATAACTTGCCCTGACATATGGCGAGAATACGCATTTTTATGAGTCTTAAGGTGGGTTATAAGTTGCTCATGTATGTATTAGACACGTAAAATTGCAAAAATTTAAGTGTCAGAACAAAAGATGCATTCTATCTAAAAGCGAATGCTCACCCAGACCTGGCTGAAACGCCTTGTGTAAACACCCCCACAAATCTACATCAGTTCGTGGTATGATTTGACTAAGGTCGCCCAATTTTATATGCAAGGAAGGTGGGCGTACCAGTCAGTACAGGGCATTACATTTCCGTCACATGCTTGCAGTATTCGACCAATCACTACACACAGCTTAACTGGCCAATCATAGCACACCTCGCTTTTCAGAGCGAGGAGATTTGTAAAAAATCTGCGTGTTTCAGAGAGGCGGGGCAATGAAGAGATACAAACTTGTAAAATACAGCATTTAACCTTTATCGTGTATACACATTGCATTACATCTAAAACAAACGATAATATTTGTTTTAGCCGTGTCATATGACCCCTTTAAAATATGTCAGTGCCATTGTTTTGTCTCAAAATGCACATCATTGTTTGTTCTAAGGCAACTTGGATGACCTAAATTAACTAATGCATGGTCCTGGCTTAGGCTAAGCCTTGTCTATGATACCATAGACTGTACTTTATTACATGTGCTTCTGTGCTTTCCCTGTAAATATGGTCTCAGTAATCTTCGTAAACCATTTTCTGACGCTCACACAAAACACATTTGCCTGCTATGTATTCACGGCTTTTTAAGGTTTTAATCATTGTACGATTGAATCCAATGTGTGTTATCTATTTCCTTTACAGCCAGAAAACAGTGCTATCTGTAAGAGACCTTGTGTGAGCCCCTGAAACATTGATTCTGTGACTCAACACCTTGTGCCATACACAAATGTGATGCATTTCTTTCCAATGATGCTTCACCAGACATCAGGTTTGTCTGTTCCTTTATATAGAGCGATAAACACACTTTGACTTTCAAAGCATTCCAAGTGTGGTTTTAACAGATTGTGTTTGATGTGGAGGTGTGATTTATTAAAGAATTTGTTTGACTATAAATAAAAATTCTGTCATAATTTACCCACACTCGTTTCTTTCCAAACCTGTTTAACTTTTTTCCTGTGAAAACCACAGTGACTTTTTTAAGATAATCCTGGCCATGTATTTTCATGGGGACTGGTGCTGTCTAGTGAAAAAGCACCATACAGGTGTGTTTAAAAATGATCCATATGGCCATATTTTAAGTCTTCTAAAGTAATATTTTGTCGTTAAGCTTGATAGCCCTTGTTCTAATTTACTTTCATTATAAAAAAACAAGTGGTAAGGATATTTGTCCAAAACTGTTTGGCATATAGACTGGAAAAAACTTGAGGGTGAGTATAATGACATAGATTATGTGGGGGGGTGAACAATTCCTTTAAGACACGTCAACAGTCCAAGAAAGGGAAATTAAATGCTACAAAACATGTTCTAGTTTCACAGGTCTGTAAAGTGTTCTGATCCTAAACCTTTGAAAAATATGTCTAAATCTGACTCTTAGACCTTTGGCTGTAAGTTACATAATTTAGCCTTCTTTCATCATCATTCAATACAGCCATCTGCCTTGCCACCCATGCATCTGAGGAAGAGGGAAAGATAGACTGGGTGAGTGTTGAGTGGGTGAGACGTAGGTGATTTTCCTGGCTCTACAAACTGAAGATTCTGTTGTTGTTATTCATGCTTTTCTGAATTATTGGCCTCATTTTATTATTATTTATGACCAGGTTTTGAAAACAAAAAACTGTTGTGTTTGAAGCATCAGGCTGAAACATACAGAAAGCTTTGAACAAAGCAGCCCTCTGTAAGAGTAAATTGTCATCGTTCCACATTAGGTCCATGAAAGGTGTTTATTTTTTCTGGGATATTTGCTTTCATTTGTAATTGTGGAGTGTAAACACGAAGTGGGTGGTGGTGAGACTAAGCATTTATATGTCATGAGCATGTACTGTACATAACCTACTGTGGAACAGTTGAGATGGCAAATCAAGAATTTTCATTGACTTTCTATACTTTAACATTTTAGTCAGTTGAATTGAGACATTGAAGATCTTGTTTGAGAGGGCTCTATTGGAATACAGTTACTGTACTTGCTTTAGATGACATTTTTCAAAATTTATTTAATTTGTGTCGTGAACGTGGAGGGTGGACGTGGTGGAAGAACCCAAGTGCAGGCAGACACGGGGATGACGGGGTTAACAATAATTTATTATATGATAAACCAGAAAACAAAAACCCACGAGGGGGGTAAAACAAGACAGGATAAACAATAGTTACAAACAGGACACGGACTAACTAACCTAGGAACATAAACACTAAGGACAAGACTAAACTAACTCACCAAAAACACGATGCAAGACTTAACCCTGCTTTCAAGGAAACCAGCATTAACGTACAAGGTACAAAATACAATGAACGAGCACAGGACAATGAACACGAGGATGCTTTAAAGGGAGACAGACAAAGGATAATTAACAATGGGCAGGTGCGGGTACTGAAACACTCAGGGAAGGTTAACGAGACAAAAGGGCGGGAAACACTGACGAGACACGAGAAAGCACATGGCAAGTCAGAATCAAAACAAAGCCATGTCTTTCTCACACAAAACCTAA
This sequence comes from Barbatula barbatula, assembly GCF_947034865.1. Taxonomy (NCBI): domain Eukaryota; kingdom Metazoa; phylum Chordata; class Actinopteri; order Cypriniformes; family Nemacheilidae; genus Barbatula; species Barbatula barbatula. Next base: position 18,078,181 of record NC_136765.1, on the reverse strand, counting down.
GGCTATGCCATGACTCCGCTGCAAGACCAAGAATAAACATGACATGATAGCGGAATCATGACAATTTGGTTCTTAACTAACCAATTTTCATTATGTTTCAGTCTTTTTAAAAGCTTTACTATTTGGAATAACATGTTGTTCTGTCTAAATATCAGTATAAAATGTATGGACTTCTAAAGTGTAATGAAATGTGGACCAGTAAAATGTAACAGAGTGTTTTCAGGAAATTGTCATTATGTAAATGTGCCCAGAGTCGCCCACATAGTTCCACCATACACACAGAAACACACACACACACACACTACATCTGTAAAGACATTTTATTTACTGTTGTTTTCATACCAGATAAATTTTATTTCCTTTCCCTCAATTGACATTGTAAGAAATTTAATAAAACGTTGTTAGGACAATTTTCTATTAGTGTGGATCACTTAAAATGTCTTTAAAATATGGATAATCCAATCCACACTATAGCAACATAGGACATGAGATTTTGGTCCATGGTTAAATCAGCCAGTCCAAACCAGTAGATCTGAAATGTATTCTTGTATACTTTAGCACTGAACATATTGAAAATAACTGAGATTTTTATTCTTCGTAATCGTAATGGATAATGGTAATGAACATATCAGAAACAGTTATGTGTGAAGGTTCTATAAAAGGAAAGAAATCAGTTAGGGTAGAAAAGAAAACAAATTCATTTAAAACCTGTTAAACTCATACAGAATCGAGAGTTCCAGAAACAATTGTGCCTTTGTGATATTTAACTGATTGGCTCTTTGCTTATTGGTTGTGTTTTTTGACTGCGTCAAAATCTGCGTGCAGCATGAGTCATCAGTATTTTGGGTTGATTTAGCATACGGGCTAAAGCCAAAAAACCTTTGGAAAAAACGGACCTATTTCATTTTGATCGTTTATTAATTACAGATTCCAAATCTAATTTATAAATGTGACTTCTTGATCAGCCATATCCTACCTTTATTGTGTTTATTTAGGCGAAAACACTGAGATCTGCACATTTTTCCTGAGGATGCAAAATTCAATATCCCAGAACTACAGAGTAATACAGAACGCATAATGTTTACAGTCATGCTGTGCTGCTAATGAGTCAATAAAAAGACATTACAGCACTCCCATTTCAGTATCTAGGGCTTGTTTAATTCATGAATGCATATTAAATAATAAATATATGTAATGAATAGCCTATATCATGAAGCTAGAATGCTCTAAACTATTGAAGGATCTTAACTCGTAGAATATTAGTTATGTTATAAAGGCCGTGCACTGTTGGTATAAAGCAACACTTTGTGCACATAGTGGTTCTACATTGTTGCATGTGAACACATGCAAGTTTGTGAATAGCCAACTGCCAAGAACATATGTGTGTGTGTTTGACAGCAAGGTTGTCCCTCTGGTAGACACAGTAAGCTGTTTTTAGCTCTAGTCTCATTAGTTATAGCCTGAACAAGCAGAACTGTCTTAAGAGTTCATTGTGCATCAGAGCATCACATTCCCCAGATTACCAGATTATGGGTTCATTTTTACATTGAAATTATGAATTTTGACACTTTTATCCAAAGGGGATGTACAGTTTTTTTAACGTATACATTTTATCGATAGGCTATATATGTTTCCTGAGAATTGAACCTGCAACAATGGTATTGCTATACCTGTGCATTGTCATTTGAGCTATAGCTCAAGGCAAGCCAGATCAAATTTAGAAAGTTTATTTTTCCCAGATAGACAGAAGAAGAGGAAAACAGCTTCTTAGGATTCAAAGATGGTTTGAATACATTAAACTTCACCTGATGTATCATACAGTATTAGTCATGTCTCCCAGCCCCCTTCCTCTCATTCTCTTGCTCTCTTTCCTGCTGGGATGCGGCTTGAATCCCTCATTAGGGGGCGGTTTAATTGGTACTAATGCTCTAGAGAACTTCTTAGGAAATCCATTTAGCACATTTCCGAATTTTCCTGCTGTTCTTTTTAACAGCGATATGAGTGGTCCCTGTTCAGTGCGTAGGTGGCTTGTTTTTAGTTTATATTGAGTTCAGATTAATCTAATCTATTTAATTAAATGCTTTAGAAAACAAGACACTGTGCACAAAGTCATTATTTTGTTTAATTGCCCTAAATGATTGGAAGGGTATATTTGAGAATTATTAAAAGAATGCAGTGTTCAGGTCTTTCACAAGTAGTCGACAAGACTAGCGCCCTCTAGTGGATCCAGTCATATCTGTTCTGGTTTCAAATTTGCCTTTCTCGATTGAGAATTGATTTGCTAGAACTTCAGCTGCTTTAGAGGATATTGTGGGTTAGGGTTGTTGAACCAATTCTTTTACTGTTTTTGCACGTGTGTATTTTATGTTTGAAGGTGTTTGTGGGTGAGCAATTGATCTGGTTGAACCTTCAGGCTTTGTATGTTTTGTTTAGTTTGCTGTGAGAAGGCTGATGGTTTTATGAGCTTCTTTCTCGTGTCACCTGAATGATGCTCTTTTAGCTGTTACTCTGTTTTGATAGATGTCTGGAGTAGGTCTTTTTGCTTCTTTTTATAGCAGAAGATCATTTTGCACAGAAACATTATAACACACATTGACTCAGTATTCATTTAATGTCCTATGTTATTGCTTGTGTGTGTGGCATGTATGTATGTGTGTGTGTGTTTATTATATGACTACTTTTGAGAATATAATGGCAATATTGTATATTATATTCTTCTTTGCTCTCTCTTGTATGTTATAGTTTGATCCAAAAGTGTAGAGCAGGAGCATGGTGACCTGTTTCATCTTCTCTCCCTGGTGAAAGGGATTAGACAAAAATGTCTTTACTGGAAAAGGTGTTTGTGTGTTCTCTTCCCCTCAAGGCATTTTAACAAACTTCAGGCAGCTTTTATGTTATGTGACTCCATGATTAATGTGGAGCTTTGAACAAAACAGATGGGAAATGAAATGAGCCTGAAAACGGGCTCATCACATTCTTGTACTGAGAGTTTATGATTTTATTTTATTTTAGCGTCAAGAGCCTGTCCACTAAAAATCAATCACAGTAAATAACCATAATTCTTTTTGACCACATCCTCAGATTAATTTGAGGATGAGACAAGGCACAAATTTAACAGTGCAGTTATAATATTTGGATACTGTAATGATCAGACTATTAAGAAACTAAACTGATTGTCTCCTCTTCTATGAAGACACTGTCACACCTTATGTGGGATTCCATTAAATATTCAGTGTGGTAGTGGCTCTCTCTCTCTCTCTCTCTCTCTCTCTCTCTCTCTCTCTCTCTCTCTCTCTCTCTCTCTGTGATTATGTTGAATCATTTGACAAACAAGCAGTCAACACAATTATATCCGTCCATTACTCACAGATGCTAAGCAGAGATCCAAGGTAAAACATGACATGAAAAGATCTTTTATAATCCATATTTAGCATGAACCATATTTTTGTTTAGAAATCATCACAACTGTTCTAAACAATGTTTTGATGTAATTGCTCAAATCAGATTGTTGAAGTGCATAGATGACAAACTTTTTTTTATCAATTGTTAGTATAGAACCAACACTGGGGGAAATATTTTAACAGTGTCACCATAAGAGACCGCAACATGTTCAAGGTTGTTGAGAGATCATCTTAGTTCATTAGCACAAAATGATAAAACACGATTCCCCAAAAAGCCTTTCAATCCCTTCAGGAGAAGTATTTGATTTTTCAAATTCTCCCTGTAGCACTAAAAGCTTCTTAAATTGTTAAAGTGTCCTATTCCAATTTAAATGACCTTGCTATGATTATTTTAACCTATCAAGAGCTCTTAACCAATCACCACACATAAAAAGGATTCAAACACAAAATTATTGCAAATGGAGCAGGTTCAAGCCAGGATTTACAAGTGTAATAATTTAGTTCCCCTCTTCAAAAAGCTCAACTTTTGAAGCACAAAAGACACAGTAGAAACAATGTAGCGTGCATATGCCTTTCTGAATATTTTTAATGCAAGTGCTCCAGTGGTGAGGCTTATAAATACTGATGTCGCTGTGTGAGATCTTGAACCAACTAGTGAAGTAGACCCTTCAGTTCTCTATAATTAAGACCCCACTCTCATGCCCAGTGTCCTTCATTCTCTTCTGCAGCTGGGGGTGAAATTACAGCCTTTTCCTCTTCTGCTCCTGATCTCCTTCCATTGCTCCCATATTCTTTCCCTCATATTAATGAGATGCCATCTGTTGCCATCACAACTGATGGATATTTATGTGATGTCACTCAACACGAAACATTGGTCATCATCTTTTAGCAAGTGTGTGACATATGGTGATACTCATTAAATGATGATGGAAATTAATCAGATCAGCAACCTTGAAGTTGGAATATGTTCTAGTTTTTTTCATATTTACAAGATACAAAGTTTTTGGGTCATTTGTTAAAAAGAACGCATTTAATCACATAACAACAACAATAACACAAACAATAACACATCTATTTCTGGCCTCATAATTTCCGAATACATCTAAAGTTAAGAATAGAGGTGAGGAACAGCCAGTCTGCTCACTAAAATCACAATTGGACTCATGAAATAAGGAGCGTCAGAGCTAAATCCTCCCATAGCGGAATCTGATTGGCTGATGCGCCGTCTGACAGTCGGACCTAGTCAGTTTGGTAGACTGAAATGAAGTGAGTTATTCTCCGTCGGTGGCATCTTCACTATGTAGGCTAACGTTTGAACTGATGGGAAGTAGATAAACGAGGCGTGCTCTCTTATTTCTAGTTCGACATTTTACATTCATACCGTTCAACTCTCAGCTCAACTCAACATGTAACTGGTACCCAGACTCACCCGACAGACGGACTGCACGGCTCATTTGGTGTTGTTTCAACTGTTACCAACATGATTCCGCCAGCCAACATGCCACAGGAGGAACCGATAGGGAAGGAGAACGAACGGGAGGAGCGTGAGCCTCAGTCCCCGACATCCATCAGCCAGCAGGAGTCAAAGGTTTGAGACGCGCACCTCACAAAGAAAACGTTCACAGCGCGCAGATGGAGAGTCTGTTTATAGTTCGCGATTTCGGCGTGCTTTCACTTTAACTGTGCTGTAGGCTATACATTATGGTATTTTTCTATTATGTATAGCTGGACAGTGAAATTGTTAATTGTGTTAATTCAGGTGATTTATTGTAACAGTCCCGTCAGATTACACGCGCATCTGTTGAGTTACAAACAACACCGCGCGCATTTGCCCTTATCCGAAACATGCAGGAAATATTACTTGATGTACATCGGGAAATAATTTCAGAGGTGGACGAAGTACACAACTTCCTTGCCAGAGTGAAAGTACAGATACTACTGGTCATATATTACTAGATCTAAAAGTTGTAAAGACAGATTCTTACTTAAGTAAAAGTACAGAAGTACGAGTGCTCAAGAATTAAAAGTAAATTTCATTTATGTCAGTGGTGCATTGTGCGCGCCCAGGAAAACATAGAAAGACTTTCTTCTTTTGAAACTTTTTATAAATGTAGTGGAGTAAAACGTATGATATTTGTCTTTCAAATATAGTAAAGTTTAAGTCACAAGTGTGCTTAAGTACAGTACTCGGGTACATTTACTTCGTTACTGTCCACCTCTGTGTAATTTACAAAAATGCCAAACAATACCAAATATGCATGGTTTCATGGGAGTCCAGGTTTAACTTAGCAAAAATATAATGTGTGGTTTTGTTGATTCATTTGACTAGTTTCAATAGGCTACATCCCTGTTGTTTGTGTAGAAGTACATGAGTGAGGATGTGATTGTATCAGATTGTAGTGGGTGGGTGTTTTGTCACCACAGTTGGAGTTGAGTTTGAGCTCATCTGCTTTTCTGGGTCATCTCTGGCCCTGAGTTCGTGGAAATGTTGGACGGGTCATTGTGCTTTCGAAAGGCAATGCCAGTATTTCTGTGCATATGTTTTAGTTTTTTTAATCATGATGTATTTAGTTGGGATTAATTGCTATTCATTTATTTAGAGATAAAGTACACTACTAAGTAGATAAAGAAGTACTATAAAACAACAGTTTTATATGCAGTTGGCAGATGCTTTTATCCAAAACGCTTAGCATTCAAGCTAGCCTACATGTTATTGCTATGTTTGTTCCCTGGGATCTAACACATGCCTTTTGCACTGCTAATGCAATGCCAAGGAACCGTTTTAATTATTTAATTATTTAGTGTCCACTCCGGGACATTATAGAGGTAAACATTATCTTGAGTGATTGGTGTTACTATAAAGTGTTACTATAAAGCATTCACACTTTGATGATTTTGTATTTTTTTTTATTTAACACAGGATTTTGAACCAAAGGTTTTCTATTAAACTTTTCAAATAAATGTTAATTTATACCCCCTTAGCAGAAGATATTTATGCCATCATTTATCAGCGTTTATTTGCTAATCCATCAAGTATCTCTGAGGTAAATCTGTGAACTATTTTACTGTACTAATAAAACCTACTTCATTAAGAACTTTTGAATCCTAAGTAAATTGTAATCTGTCTGTTCTGTTGTGTGTGTGTCTGTCTTGTACAATATTGTCTTATAAGATAAAAATGTGTCAAAATAAAAGAAGTTCAATGTGTCCCTCAGTCTCTAAATAGAGTGAGTAATCTTGTGCCAAAAACCCAGACTTCCACCTTAATCGCTTCCATCTCTCATTGTGTCCTTCAGGATAGAGCAGGACTCACAGTTGATGCCGACAGCAGGATAATTGGTTCCTAATAGATGTTGAAGATGTGTAATATTTTGGCAGAAACGGCCTTGATTTAAACCATTAGCCTCAGTCTCCTGTTCTTTTCCTAGCAGTGTTATGTTCATATTTACCCCACCAATGTGCATGGAACTTAAATCTAGCTTCTCTCAGAACATAGTTTGTCAGCACTTTTCATTGATTATTTTGTTTCTCCTATTAAATATATCACTGTTGTCTTTCTAAAACCTTGTGTCTCCATATTTTGTGATTTTTATTTTCAGCCATAAATCGTTATTTTTAGTCACATTTGTTTTGGTCACTGGCTTTTGTAAATATCTAAACAATAAAAAGTGTTTAAAAGTGCTTGTCAACTTTGACAACACAGTATGATATCATTTAAAACGTACTGTGTTTTTTTCATTTCTTGAAAAACAGCAAATGTGGACATCCGAGGTTTAATAATCCAACATTATTTTATTTTATATCTGCCAGGAAAAGTGTAACTTGAAATGGTTTTCTTAAAGCCTGTTTACTTAGCTAGTTCTGGTATTTGGTAAGTATTTTTACATGTCAGGAAGTACATAAAACTAAAATGATATTTAATCTCTAGAACATGCGATTTATTTGATGTGATTCACACAGTATTCTAGAGGAAAAGCAACGTAAATTGGCAGTGAATTATGAGCTCTGACAGACAGAAGCAGTGAGGGAGGGACATATCGATTGGTCGCTCTTTGCAGGGCATCACACGCCAATAGGTCATCATACACTGGAATGCAAGTAATCAGATCTCTAATCTGATTAGGCGAAACATAATGGGTCACATGGTGCTGCCTAAATGGACCATACAGCACAGTCTGACACACACACAGAGATACGTATAAATAAACATGGACTCATTTTAGATTTGTGTCACGGTTACAGAGAATAAAGGTAAGAGTTTTTCTGTTGGCACTTTTAATCTCTCAGATTTGTACAGTGTTCTACACCAAGTAGTTCAGGTTGGTGTGGCATAATATAATATTTTTAGTTGGCAAAAATTATCCTGGTAGGTGTTGTCAGCTTATTTACAGGGCTGTCAGTGTATGACTGATATCATGGATGGGTAATGTGCAGTATGCAAAGAGGTTATGTACCAAGAGAAATGACAGCCCATGTCTCTCCCCTCCCCTCTTTCCTCCTCTTCATCTCTCGTTCTCTCTCTCATTTTTATTAAGTGTTATGATGATCATGACCGCAGTAATGTGTGATTTTAACCTGTTAATTGTGTTAATTTTACGTTTGCATATGAGGAAGATGCTTTTAATCATCTGGGGTTAGTTTCTGTGAAAATGAAAATGCTTCGGTTTTGTAGTTACTGATGTAATACAATGTTTTAAAATAGCAAACTCTGATGATGTATGTTATCTTGTGTGCTTCAATGAAAGAAAGGAAATTTGAGCTTCTTTCCCAAAGTGTATATGTTTTATATCACGAATTTAAATAGTGCTTAAAAATTTTCTAATCTTAAAACTTCCAGTTTACTTTCAGGTTCTCCTACTTTTGAACCCCGCTTTACATTTCTGTTTTACTGTGTTTCTTTCAGCTGCAGAGACTAAAGCGCTCGCTCTCCTTCAAGACCAAGAGTCTCCGCAGCAAAAGCGCTGACAATTTTTTCCAGCGGCCCATCGAGGATGTGAAGTTTCAAACTGAACTGCTCTCTGATGTCAGCAGCAGCACGGGTCACCTGACCACCATCGGGGTGTCTGTCTCCACCCCCCCAGCTATGTCCTTACCAACGCCACCCCCTCCGCTTCCCCCCGTCATCCCGGGAAACCTGCCCATCACGATCTGTTCTCCGTCCCGAGCCCCGCGTCAGATGGACCCCAATGCGCACACCTTTCTGGAGCACATCTTTAAGAAACCTCATTTTTGTGACATGTGCAACCACATGATTGTAGGTAAGAGGACATATTTTCTGATATTGATGTGATTAGCAAAATACTGAGCAACCTTAAATGATCAAAGCTGTGTTTGTTTAGACTGCAGAGTTTATTTTGATCTCTAACATAATAATTATATATGAGAAAGCATAAAAGCATCGTCTGTGATATATTTTTGCCAATCTGTTCTTCAGCCACCACTGTAGTATATTTTTCTACGGAGGATGAAAACAACACATTATGGTTTAACTATTTAGAGAACAGTGAACAATGTCAATCTCATAGAAAATTTAAATTAAGAGTGTATTCTTTTATTTGCCATAGTTAAATAGTTTATTATAGACTTATACCTGGTGTGTATTTTTGGTATAGGGGTGTCCGTGGATTGCAGTATTCTTATGACTGTTACAGTACAGTATTCTTATGACTGTTACAGTACAGTATTCTTATGACTGTTACAGTACAGTATTCTTATGAATGTAACAGTACGTCAGAGAATAAGAGATAGTGGTGCAGTGGGTAGTTCACCCAAGAATGAAAACTCTGTCATCATGCATTCACCCTCTTGTCATTTCAAACCTGTCTGACTTTCTTCTGGAGAACACAAAATAACATATTTTGAAGGATGTCAGTAACCAAACAATGGCGGGTGTCCATAAATTAGAAGTTAATGGGTACCGCTGTTGTTTGTTTACCAACATTCTTCAAAATATCTTCTTTTGTGCTCTGCAGGAGATAGAAAGTCATACAGGTTTGAAGTGACGGTTGTGAGTTTATAATGACTGAATTATTAACCTTCAACAAATCTATATATTAACATATATAACATTTATCCTGTGCATTTTTTCTATTACACAAATACAGAAAATGCACAAATGACTTGTTAGACACAATATCGGAATTTTATAGCCTCTAAGCCTTAATTCAAAGCTTGTAGGTGTAAAAAATTTGTAAACGTGCTAGAACGGTTTCTTGTGGTCTTGTTTGGATTAGTATGGTTATCTAGTGTGTGCAAATAGAGTTTGTGGGCGTATGTGAGAGATTGTGTGTTTTGTCTTGTCTCAGGCTGGCATATGGATCTGTCAGGCCCCATCACCTCTTTACCTTACTAACACACTCCCTCAGAAGAACACACTAATGATGGCAGGCCTCCAGATACAGCCCTGGCCCATCCTCACGCAGGGAACATCAGGTTGCCAAACTACGCATTCGTAGTGAATGTAGAGAAACCTGAGCTGGCGGAGCAGTTAGATAAAGAATGATTTGTTGGGTTATTACCCTATAGCATTGTAATGAGTGCCATGCAGGAAGGTGAATTTTATGAGATCCCACCAGCTGTCTGAGAATAGAATGTGTGGAGGGTGCAGTTCTTCTGCGTGTGCCTCTCCGGTCCCAATTTCCTCAGTCATTACTAAATAACAAACTGTTAGATTTCCGCACATGGATCAGATATCGGGACACCTGTGCTTGACCCAAATCTCCACAAGTAGATCAGATATCAGGGCACCTTTATTAGAGCCAAATCTCTACAGGTAGATTAAATATGAGCACGAGTGTAATTGACCCAAATCTCTGCATTTAGATCAGGTATCAGGAGATTGGGACACCAGCCTCAGCTGGGCTTTCAGGATCACATGCCTTTATTTTCCACATTTGTGTGCATACTGACCCTCAGCTGTGTTAAATTAGTTATTTGAGACCGAGCGCAAGAGAGAACTGACCTGTTGCCGGGTGCTTTGTGGAGTTTAAAGTTTTCACTCCTGTGGGATTCTGTTGTAGCTACAGAATAGTAGCAGTCATAACAGTAAAGTAAACTAAATGCATCCTGGACCAATATTAAACAAAGTTAACCTCCGTTAAACAATAGGACATGTTTCAAAAGACAGATCCTGATCACCAGTGCTTTTTTAATGATGTCTCTTAGCTATTGAAGGTCCAGTGTGTAATTTGTTGGAGGATCTATTGACAGAAATGTAATGTAATATACATAACTATGTCTTCAGAGGTGTATAAAGACCTTCCATAATGAAGCGTTATGTTTTTATTACCTAAGAATGAGCTATTTCTATCTACATACACCGTAAGTCCCCTTGCTTGGAATTCGCCATGTTGTGTCTATACAGTATAGCCCTCAACAGACAAACTACTCTACAGAGCGCATTTCATAAATACGTTATCTCCTTTGGCAAATAGGCGAAAACGTGACAACAATCCTGTGTCAGCCACCATAGTGCTTTGAAAGGGAGGGGGGAGAGAGCCATTGGTTTCAATTTCACAACCTTACTGCTAGATGCCGCCTAATTTCATACACTGGACCTTTAAGTGATCATTGATATTATTCAGAAGGAGAATTGTTTCCTGTATTAGTCATTTATTATATCGAGCATGAAGCATTAGTCAGCAATGTACAAAGCAGCGTCTGTATCGCCGAGCAACACAATTTGATGTTCCCTCATGTCTGGCTATAGCTGAGGAATCTATTTCTAAAGACAAAAACTGGCTGTTACGCTAAGTATAAAAAGAGGCTTAGCATATTGGAATATGGTTGGCTTGCTATGTGGGTGGATTCATATCCCATTGGGCGACTGATGCCATTAACAACATTGAAAGTAAATCCACATCATCTCATGGACCTTTAGAAGCATTGTAGAGGATGGAATCATATTCCCGTGTTCCTTTAAGGAGAAGGTGTCAAACACACGTCCTGTGGGCTTACTAAAGCCTGTGTAGGAGTCCAGTACATGCTGTCGGATGATTTGGGGAAATAGGGCTCTATTTTAACGATCTAAGCGCATGGTCTAAAGCGCAGGGCGCAAGTGCACTTAAGGCTTGTCCGAATCCACCTTTACTAGTTTAAGGACGGGAAAATGGCGCATGGTCTTAAAGGGTTGCCCATATTCTCTTAGTGAGTCGTCATGGCTGTGTTTTGGGCAAAACGTGCAGTAAACCAATGAGAGTATCATCTCCCTTTCCCTTTTTTACACAGCGGAATTTGCAAGAGCTAAGCTCTGAGGGGAGTTCTCAGAGGTTAAAGCGCGCGAGCAGCTTTAGATTTTTATTTTTTAAAGATTAAAAAATCTATTTTTATCTTTATGTACACAATTGTAATCTTTTACATTGTAATCCATTTATTTTAAATATTTGGCATGTTTGTGTGCTGCTGCACACGTGGACCTGCCTATAGGCATATATATATAAACGCTCTTTAAATAACCAAAAAACATATTATTGACATCTATATGAACTGAACTGTGTGTCAATTTACTAGTTAGTAAATAATTGAATTGTTTGATTAAAGAAAAAAAAAATCTTTAAGTGTGCACCTGTCACTACGAGAAAAACACTATAAACACTAAACTGTTAAACACATTAAAGATGCATTAATGATTTCTGAGGTTGAAGTGAACATTATAGGAATGCATGAGAGAGTCTGGACCGAGCACGTGATGTTTGATTAATCGATGGATAGCTGGAAGCTGCTTGTTGTAGCAGACAGGGGCAAATGAGCACTGTGGGTAAATTATTCCCACAACAGTGGCTGGATGTTTTTACTCTATTAATCATCTCATGGTTTATAAAAAAAACTATATTTTCATTTATCACATTTTTGCCACTCAATATGTAAAAAAATCATTATATATTTTTCCTCTTAGTTATCATCTTTAGAATTAATTTACGCATTGGATTATTGAGAAAACATTTTCTTTTACATCAGGTGAATCACAAAAGTTCTTGTTATTTTGTCTTTTCTATATTGAAGGTGCACTCATTAGTTTTTTATGTGGTTATCGGCACATGGCGTCTTATATTGACATATTGCGGACAGATGCACCATTACACACAAGCAAAAGTTTGAAGTAATCTTTGTCATTATAGAGATGCTATACTGGAAAGACAAATTGGTAAATTTGACACGATTAATGTAATGCGATGTATGTAAAATAGAACTCTCGTCGTGTTTTTTATTTAGCTGCTAATCTCATGTGAGTATACACAATTGTTGTAAACATAATTTTTTATAATTAATAACACTATAATAGACTATAATTGTAAACGAACACTGCATCTTTGTGCATCTTTCATTTATAAGACACATGGTGTTTGCTCGTTTTCCATTATATTTTCTGGGTCTGTCTGTTCTGGGTACAGTATTACAAAAAAGAGTGAATTTATATTTTTCCATGCAATATTTGTAATGCTAGAGGGATTCTTTCCTGTAATCTTTAGCTTGCCAAGGGGGAGCAGGCAAGGTGTTTGGTAAGTCTGTTTAATGATGAATTGATTCCTCTAGAAACAGAAGCAAAATAGATAATCCCACTCATCCACCCCACCCACCCTCGCCCCGCTGCTGCTCTCATTATTACTTGTCCAGCACTCTCAGAAAAATGTACGTGGTGAAGTCACGTCTCATGTGGTTATTATCGATAGGTGATGTCCTCTTAATAAATTGCTGTCAGTTCTGCTCCTCTGTCTTGGGAGGCAGTTGTGAAGGTGACTTTATCAAACCGTAATGATGGTAATTAGTATTTATTCCCTGTTTATGCCACACAGAGACAGTCATTTAATTTCTGAAAGCAATTGGGTCTAATTAATTCTCATTTGCCCGCAGATTGCTCACAAATGCATCAGTGAGTGTGACAGGAAGAAGCTGTTTGCCATGTGTAAAAGATTACAGTTAATAACACATACAGTTTACATTTTTATGAAGTTTGATTGAGAAAATGTTTTAAAAGTTTCAGTGCTTACACATCTTCAATCTTTAGGAGCAGATCAATATTTCTGCCCTTAAAAGAACATAAATGTTTCAAATATTTAATAAATATCTGAAGAGCAAACACACACACACATGTATAACCTTGCTCTCCTAGACTCAATACAGAGGACAAGAACAATCTCAGTGGTTCATAGTCAACTTTATTCTATATTTAGAAATGATACATTACATATTGATTTCAATATGTAGGATTTAGATCAGATACCTGTGTGGCACATTTAATACTGGCCTCCCTTTTCCAAGATATTATATAATGCAGTTGAATCAATAAAACTATGAACGTTCTAAGCAGCAGGTGTAGAGATATCAGGTGTGAAAATTGAGAAAACAGAATTCAAGTGATGCTTTCTTAGACAGTCTATTTCATTCATCCTTTAACTGTATGCTTTGCTTTTGTTTGTCTTCAACTGTTTCTGTTTCAGCTATGCATTAACATCCGCATATACCCAGCAGTTTCCAGCAGTACTAATAATGCTAATGAGGTTCTGCAGGTGTTTCTGGCAAACTGTGAAGACATAATTGGCTGATCCTCTCATAAGGGTTCATCTCTTGACAAAAGAAAATGTTTAGTTGCCTGGACAAAATGTGGCACTGAATTTTAGCTTCCCTTTTTTAATGAGATGACCAACAACCGGAACACTTGCAGAATGGCACCCCGTAATATTCAAGCCCTCATTAAAACTTTGACAACTATCCTGCAAAGATCTATGTGGAGTTTTCTCGAGAGCACATACTGTCATGTGCACTCGAGTGCCCATGACACTGCTTCTTAGAAACAACTTGAATGAATACAAACTGCTGTTCTTGATAATAATATAATATAATATACAAAATTGTCAGACATTTCTCTGATGTCTTTTTATTGATATCTTGCTGTTGTCTTGCAGTTTAACACTGTGCGAAGAGCATTTAATGTGTGATCATTAAGTCTCCTCATTTTTTAACTGGATATAAATGTTAATATGACCTCAGGCCCCAACGCTAAACTGGGTCTCCGATGCAAGGCCTGCAAGATGGGCATCCACCACAAGTGCCTGGATAGAGTTGGACAGCAGAGATGCATGGGAAAACTGGTGAGATTTTGTTACCATCTCTGTAAATATTAGTTTTTGTATATCGTTGTTTGTTTGTAGTTATATTTTTAAATTGCTACTCTGGGAAACGCTGTAATGGCAAATATTTGTTTACAGTATAAAGTGGATTAGTAAAATGCTGTTTTAAAATCTAACGCTTTCAAGTTGCAGATCTACCCAATTCCTAATATCACTCTACAAGTGAAGCTGTGGGTTTGTGCTGTGTGCGTTAGAATATGTTGCTCTTGATTGTGTTATTTCTGTCGATTTGAAGGTGTGATTCATCAGTCTGTCTTTCTCTTCTGTGGATTAAGGTGTGAGTATGAATGCTAATGATTCTCTAGCTTGCACAGGAGTAAGTGTGTGAGAGAGACAGATAGGAAGGATGCATTTATCATGTAAACACCTTAGTGCATTACTTGGGGGAGGTACAAGTCACGTTTCTTCTGGGATATGCACACGCCCCTCCGCCCCCCCCCCCCCCCCCCACACACACACAGTTAAAATAAGGAAAATGCTACAATTTCCATTTGGGTTTCCTATAGCTTTAGCGTAATAATAGAGTAAATCAGGTTTCTCTGAGAAGGAGTGGATGAGAAAAAGTTCACTACTCATGCTCAGAAGCCTGTTCTGAAAATAAGAAATAAAGTGCACATATGCTTTTGTTATAGAATCTCTTATATATTAAGAGATTAAAGGAACAGTTCACCCAAAAATGAAAGTTCTGTCCTCATTTACTCGCGATCGAGTTCCAAATCGAGGTTTCAAAAGGACAGCAGCTGCACTGTTCATCTAAATTTAACAAATTCTAAACGGTTCCAGCAAAACTGAATTATATTGTCTACATTTCACTAGTATTATATTAACTTTCCTGCTATATGGAAGGCATTATAAACTATACCATAGTAAAATGCATGACAACATTGCAGCTTTTGCCAGAGGGGAACTGAAGTCCCCTGGTTGGGCCTGGGTTCTCCAGATTTTTTGTTTTTCTCCATTGGAGTTTTGGCTTCCTCGCCACCGTTTGCATACTGTCTGCCTAGCCAGGGGGCTGCAATAGTTAGTTTTACTTCATTAATATTGCCTATAGGAATTAATAGTCTGTTTAATATTTGACCTGTGTTTCTCCCTCCTTTATTTTAAATGTGTGCTTCTCAGTGGTAACCACTGTGCGTGTGTTTAAATCGCTGTGTCTGCTGTGTTATCACCTTTTTTGTTTTTACTTGTATAACTTTAAATGTTTTGCTCGTAGTCAATTTGTTTCATGTACAGCTGCTGTGTAACAATGAAAATTGTAAAAAGCGCTATTTAAATAAAGTTGACTTGAAGTTTGTAGAATTCACTCATTTCAGTTCATATAGCCCTGAAATAAATATATAATTTTAGGTCGCGACACCATTTGAAAGGTTGTTTATTATTAGATAAATGAGAGCTTTTGATACTAGAACTCCAGGATGAGATCATCAACAGGAAATAGAAAATGTAATGTTTGTCCTTTGCCTTCAGATTGTTTAGTGGGTTGGAACAACGAGTCTCCCGATGATGTAGTGGGCTCTCACAAATGGAAAATGTAGCTGTGGGGGGTCAGGATTAAAAAAAGACAACAATTCCCCACAGGATTCGTCTCTAATTCCACTTTTGCTTATAAGTGGACAGGGTGCTATTTTTAAACTCTGTTTATTTCTCTTGGCCTGGCGGATCAGTGAGAACGTTTGAGCTACGAGTGCTTTTCACAAGAGTAGTTTTACTACCAGCACAACGTGAGCTGAGTCCTGACTGTGAGTCAAACGTAACAACTTCCATTATGTGCAAGTCAACATTGCACGGCAGAGCTGTTATTGTACTTTTAGGTGATTAAATAAACAAACCTTTTCGGATGAGTCGTTTCAGTGTTTCACAGGCATCGTTCGCTTTTGTTAAATGCAATTATTAGCATCCACTTGGAGAAATGTGACGCAGGAACACGAGAGAGCTTCTCGCCGGGTTTGAGTGGTGCTTATGTTACTCTCCAACCTCAGTAGTGGCTAATGAAGAATTCTTCAAAGCAGATTTGTGATGTAGATTGCACAGATACCCTGTATTAGTAACTAAACACAGCATATACAAATAAGGGCATACTTTCTGCAAGCTTAGCATGCATGTTTCAGTATGGTGATTTGAATACTGAAAGTATTTCTTTTTTAACTGCATGTATTGAAATTGTCTGGTTGCATGAACGTTGTGTAGTAAAACTACGCCTCTCAATCCTCTGTTTTATTGCAGCCCAAAGGTTTTCGGAGATATTCAAGCTCCCCTCTGCTAATACAGGAACAGTTTGGCTGCATCCGAGAGGTTATGCCCATTGGTGAGGTTTTTTTTACACAAGCACATTTTCATAGCATCAGCTGTTTTATTTTGTAGTATTTTGACTGGTCTTTTGTTCTTTTCTAGCTTGTGGCAGTAAAGTTGACCCAGTTTACGAGACATTAAGATTCGGAACCTCTCTGGCACAGAAGACCAAGCGGACCAGTGGATCAGAATCACCACAGAGAAACTCTGTAAGACCCGCAGTTAAATTATTTTGATACCTTTTTGAATAACTCAATTATTACAATGAGTGTTTATTCTATCTAGTGCAATAAATCGGTGGTTCAGGTGGGTTCTTATCCAAAATGGGTTTTATTTTAAATGCATCTAAGCTCATTTTATTTAATCTTTAATTCATCGCCATCTTAAAGCTATAGGCAAACTAGAAAATTGCTACATTTATAAATTTATAAATTACAATGTTTGACTATATTGGCTGACAACGCACATCTGTAAATAACTCTCACACTTACATATTTTATGCATACTGTTATCTTTTATCTTTAATTCTACATATTTAAATCTCAAAATGTCTTGTGTTTATGTATACAGTACTCTATGTTATGCAAGTACTCAGATTATGTCTAATCTGGGTTCTGAAGGTAAACAAGTTTACAACCACTCAGTGTACACGTGCATTTATTTGTGGTGCTGGCTGGAGCAGTGTGTTTTTTACTGTATAGGTGAGAGAACATTCTGGAAAGATTGATTTTGGTAAAACGGCATCCATCATTTACCTGCATCAATTTAGGCTTTTAACTCATTTTAATGTGTTTCCTCTCAGCTTCTTGGGCTAACTGCCTATGCAAAACCATGATGTTGGTTATTATGATTCATTTAATAAAACACTCCAGATAATTCAATAAAATCTCCTTCAGCTGCTTGAGTCTTAATCACATCATTATTTTAATTTTATATAAAAAAGGCAAAGTAGCACCACATGGGTGCTATTTCCGTACATATGCCATCTGTTAAAAACAACAATTCACTGTAAAATATTTTTCATTGTAATAACAGTTATCTGTGTTTCTACTCTACTTTATTTGTCAAAATCTGAAGGGACCCAGATATGATGTTTTACGGCTTGAAACAAACACAGGCACATGCTCATACACAGGCCCTGAAAGGAAGTGATGGTCAATGTCAGATAATGCCTCTCTAAAGCAAATATCACCAAAAAAGGGAGAGAATGAGATGAAAGAGAAGGAGTAGACACAACATGACAGGATGATGCGCCTTTAAACTGAATGACTTAGCTTCGATAAAGTAAAAATACAGTTGAATAAGAAAGATTAAAGTATCACTATTTTTAGGGTCTGTACTGTAGACTGACTAACAGGGGATTGTGTGTTTGATTCTCAGGTATCATACAATACGTATTAATAAAATGTATATAAGTATATTTGGTATAAGTGTCAACAAAACTTGCATGTGTCTACCAAATGTTGTGCACAAATTGCAATGGAATAGAATAGATGTTTGTTATTCTTTTGTTCAGACCAGTGATGTGGCTCAGGTACAGGAAGAGAAGGCCGCCCACAGCAGTCGAGCTCAACTTACCAGGAAACCCAGCGACAATGGTGAGATTTCTCAGGGTCTTTAAATCATGCCATTTTAATATAAAAGAAATTGTTGTACATTTTACTGTCAAAGATTCCTACTAAAATCCTAATGAACCTGGACAACCTGTGTAAATCTGATGACATATCTCATTACCCTCCCTTTGAATCCCAGACCGCATACACATTTGTGATCAGAGAAATTGTTCATTCTCATCAGCACTTTTGTCCTTTGCTAATATGAAACACGGCTGTTTGGACAGACTGTGATATAATGGTATGAAAGAGATGAATTGCTTTGATCATGGCTGCGTCCAGTTCATCACCCACAGCTTCAGTGAATTTATGGACACATGTCTGTAATCCGTCCACCTCTCTGAACAATGATCCACTACAACACCATCATTCATTTAAGCTCGTGTAATGATAAAAAACAAGCAAGATTTGTTCTGTCATGACTCTAACTTCTAACATCAGGTTTGGACATGAATGTTTGTTTTTTCAGTTTTTGCACCTTTGGAGAATGGAACAGAACCGTTTCATGTTGCTGAGATGAAGTCAGAATACTCACCTGTACGTATCTGCAAAAGGTTGTTTGTCTTTTGTTTATGAAATCTCAGGTTTATGAAGTCTCTGGTTTGTAGGGGAGACCAGAGCACACTTTTTACTCCAGTGAATTTTCTCAAGGTCATTTTATTTTTGAGGACAGTAGGTAAGTAAATTTCTGTAAAGTCACAAATCTTGATGTTTTGGGCTATAAAAAGGCGGTTAAATGTATTCACTGTTATTGCGCAAGAAAAACAAGCAGTTTATGTATCAATGGGGTGTGTGGTTTGTCACAATGTGTTTTAAATATTATGGGGCCTGTGACAGACTCAGGATTTCTAGATGTATTGTGGCCATTCCAGTGTCT
The DNA here is from genome assembly GCF_947034865.1 of Barbatula barbatula. NCBI lineage: Eukaryota > Metazoa > Chordata > Actinopteri > Cypriniformes > Nemacheilidae > Barbatula > Barbatula barbatula. The sequence goes on along the minus strand of NC_136765.1, from coordinate 18,058,875 downwards.
GTTGAATTTCAGCAATGTCAAACCTCAGGAGTGACAAAGTCATCCAACAGCAATGTGAAAGATTGACAGCATGACAAGACACATGAAACCTGTGATAAAATCGAGGTTCACCCAACCTTAAAAGTGAATAGAACTTGTTTATGCTGCAGCATTTGAGGTCTGAAAAAATACAAAGCATATTATTTTATAATTTTTACCTGTTTCTCTAGTTTACCATAAAAGATCAAACCAATATTTTATTATGTGGCTTGATTGTGCTTGTTTACGCTATTACAAAAAATATTCTGAACCTACATATAAAACTACAGCTTCCTAGCTTCCTACATTTGACTCAACCCTTGACTTACAACTGCCTGTGACAACCTGCAGAACAAAATGCATTGTATAATGAAGCTTAGTCACAATTTTAATACAATTCTGTGTGACGTTGAGATGAGGTAGCGGGCAGTACTTCCTTCACTCATGGGTCTGCTTCAGGATTTAATCACATCAGAATAATATGAGGCCAGTTTGTGGATGCCGTACACTGATGTTTTCCGCAAACTCGTGATTTCCCAAGAGCAAGGCACAGAGTGTAACTGTAAAGCATAGTTTTCATCTACAACAAAGCACAACTTGACTGTACGAATTGTACAGATTTTGACAACTTACCACATACGGAGTGACAGTATGTTCCAGTTTGAGCTGTGGGAGCATTTAATGAAATGTAGTGTTTTGTTTTACACCATCAGTCACGACCCTGAGAAATTCACTGAAGTAGAACGTGCAACAGTTAGCTCCAGTCTCTCTGACACACATTTCAGAGTCATTTATGATCTGAGATTTGGTTTGAGTTGTAAATATCCTCTTCTTGTTTACGTTCCTGTATGTTTAAACTGTAGTCAAACAGAGATTTAAAGAGGGACCCTCTGCAGCTCAATACTTATGTGGCTTTGTTCAGATTTACCCCGCAAGCCAGCCAAGACCTGGAAATGAGGCGAGTATCTCTACAGCTACATACACACACACCTACACATTTACAGATCAGACAAATACCATATGCCTTATCTGGAATATTACCAATGTTGCTAAAAATGTTTGGGTGATCTCAGAGTCAGATAAAAAATTCAAGTCATATTTAATTCTGTTAGTACCTGTCAAATGCAGGGCTCTGTACTCATTTTCATGCTTTTCTATTGTTGCAAAGCATAATTAAAGGAAATACATTAGTGCAAAGAGTATTCACAAATGAAAAAATAGGAAATTCTGAAACAAATAGAATACATGGTATTATTGGATACATACTTCCATTATTTTCATGTGGATGTTAGATAGAAAGATGGCTAAACATAGCATAAAAAACATAGCAGATAGAAGCTATAAATGCCTGTTTTCTACATTATATTTAATTTTGCTTTGCTTTATCAAAAGCAGATGCTATATTCAACTCAGTAGGAGCTGTAACAGACTCCTGTATTCTCCCCACACATACACACAAACACTACACAGGAGTGCTAAGTTATCCAGTGGCAATATTTGTATTTTCACACCTGTAAAACTTGAGCATTTCTTGCATCTCTTCCTGCCCTGCCCACATCCACCATCCCTTACAGCAGGGGTGGGGATGCTTGATCCTGGAGGGGCACTCTCCTAAAGTGTTTATCTCCAGCCTTATCAAACACACCTGAAACAGCTCATTAAAGTCATAAGGATTACTAGAAACTTCATGACAGGCGTGCTTGGCGTGCGTCTGTTTGAGCTGGTTGGAGCTTAACTCTGCAGGACATTGGCCCTCCAAGATCAAGGATCCCCATCCCGCCTTACAGGATATGCAATAAGTTGTCATGGGGATGCTGTTGGGTGTGAGTGGATAACTTCCTGTGTTACTGACCAGCTCAGGGTTTCTTTATATGCAGAACACACGCTGTGTGTTTTTTTACTTCGACAACTGCATGCATTGACCTGAATTATGATGAAAATGTCGATTGGTTGCATGTTTTGGTAGACTGTTATATTATGTTCTGTTGAAATTTATCAAACAGTTAAGATTAATAGATTCTTTCGGTAGAGGTAAATATTAGCTTATAGGTCCAGTGCATGACATTTAGTGGCATCTAGTGGTGAGGTTGCGATTTGAAACTAACGGCTCACTCCACCTCTCCCTTTTGAAGCACTACGGCAACTGACACAGGACTAAGATGTCGTCCCATTTTCCGCTTCTTTGTCGAAGGAGATAGCGTATTTACAAAACACGCTCTGTAGAGCAGTTTGTCCATTTAGGGCTACTGTAGAAACAACATGAAGAATGTAAGGGGACCTGTGGTGTATGTACAGTAGATAGAAAATTCAAAGGTATCAAAACGCTTCATTATGTAAGATCTTTATACACCTCTGAAGACATAGATATGTATATTATATTGCATTTCGGTCAATAGATCCTCCCAAAATATTACACACGGGACCTTTAAATCATTAGCAAACAAACACAGCTTTTACTGTAGATAAGCATACTGTATGTAGATCATTTTCTACACCAGTCGTATTGTTCAGAAATCTGTTGAGGTTTCTGCCTAATTCTGTGGGTGCCCTGCCAGCCTCCCCGTAAGACACAACCGCTTTCCTTCACTTCCATAAACACACACGAACATATAAACTAATGCATTTGCCAGTGGTTAAACAATTTGTTCGACATACCTTTAGTCTGACTGCTGTGTTGTTGCCCCTCAGATGCTCAAGAATTCTTCCAATCCTTTGAGTCTGCATGTGCACTTCTTTCTTTTCTCACAGCAGAAATTTAATTTCCTCAGATTCAATTTTGATTCTGAATCTCACCAGGAAGCCTTGGCTGCAAATGACTATTGCTTCAAGACCGTTTTCATGTGCAGTCTTATTTTGGGCTCATGTATTGAGTTTATCACACCACACCAGTATTTCCTATCGTCACAGGCTTCAATTCTAAATTATTTTTTAACTTAGGAAAAATAATGTGATGTCCTAATGTGTATGAATGTGTTTAAATGTGCTTTCAGATCTGGGGATCGAATAATCGTAGCTGATGATTCTAATGACGATTGGTGGAAGGTAAATCATTACAGATGCCTTAACAGATCCTTAACAGGCACCAGAGATAAAACTTTATTAGATACAACTTTATTTTAACTTTATTTATACATGACACTCACAAAAGATACATTAAAATGCTAAAATTAATGCTACACATATACGGTATATTGAATGTCACACAATTTAAAATAATGTGCATACAAATGGGTTTTGGTACAGGCTGAAATGTGAAACCAGAAGTTATCGCTCTAAATAAATTATAATTTCAAATAATTTTTTGTGAGCTTAAATGTCTGTTCTGCTATATCCTGACATTTCTAGGGTGTGATCGACGACAGAATAGGTTTTTTCCCAGCGTCATATGCACAACAGGTGAAGGCGGGCGACAGGGTGTTCAGATGTAACCGAACCTTTATTGGCTGTAAGGAGCAAGGGCAGATCACCCTAAAAGAGGGGCAAGTGAGTACATTTATGTTGATAGACATCATTCCGTTTCCCACCACCAAACAGACACGTTTGTATCATCACAAATTGTTTTTCAGATTTGTGTCAGCAGTGAGGATGAAAGCAATGGCTTCATCAGTGTAGCCAGTGGGAAGAAGAGAGGATACGTTCCCTGTGATGTCCTGGAGAATATATGAAGAGTAGGTGAAACCTGATGTAGATGAGAAGGTTATGGAAAACAAAGGAACTTTCCAAGGCCATGGCTCGAGCACTGCCTCTTTGACTGTTGGGGTTCAGGAGAAACATGTACCAAGAAGATTCATGGATTTGTCTAGAGTACCACACACACGCTCAGGTGGGATCAGAACGCTCATGTTCTAACCCTTTTTCCTTCAGTGGAAACTGACAAAAGAAGGAATTGTGTGTGTGTGTTGGTCATGAACCGTGTGTCTTTTTTGTTTATTTTTCTTCGTTTGAGAGAATTTGTGCTTATTGTATTTAATTTATTGAAGGTTAGTGTAGAGGGTCATATACTGCAGCAGTTTTCATTACAAACTGTTTACTGTAGCATCAAAGCTTACTTTGGCCTGTTTTGAAATATCTTCATGTGCTAAAGTAACATATTTATCGCTTTAAAGTCTGATTACAGGTCTTTTTGATCTAATGTATGTTTGCTGTTGTTTTCAATAAATGTGCAGAAGGTTTTTTGGTAACTGCCTATTTTGCTGCTGTCAGCGATAATTAGATTCATTAAACCTGTGTTTTCAGAGCATGGTGCTCCACCCGTGCTGTGATGAAAAGAAGTACACGAGAGCAATGAACAGATCTCAGCTGTTTCAAGCTTCTGAGTGTTTTCAGATGTTACATTGTACCACAAATGCTTTTAATTCAAAGCAGGAGCAGTAGAAAAAGACATGCTTTCTTATGCTGGAGCTGTGATTAAACAATGTCATCAAACAAAACATGCCAAGCTATAGGAAAGACCTATATATTTAATGACCTTAAATGTACACTGCCGTCTTGATTTGAATTTATGATATGTCCTGTTATGTTATAATTCAGTTAACCAAACATTATCTTATATTATTTTAAAGATGCAAAATAATTTTGATGTTTTCATTATTAATATTAATAATTGAAGCACAAGAAACTTTCTGTTGCAGCAAATACTGTATATGGCAGATAATTATGTGATATATAGACCATTTTGCAAGATGTAAACTGGTCTGGAAGAATGTTAAGTTTTCATTTTTAACACTACACAAAAATTTGAATAAAATACAACCAGAAGAGCACTTAGAACTGAATCTTTATTAAATGAAATACAGTATGTGAAATAAATAAAAAACTACAAACAGGAAGTGCTTCTGGACCAGGGTTGTTTATAGCTTGCAAAATAGTCTATGGTGCACTAGTAAGGTTTGTCTGGATGAAGATTTTGTCTGTCTGTACAGTAAAAATCTAATTTAATGTTTTTTTTATTTGGATTTAGTCATGAAAGTATAGGCATCATGTTTGGTCTGTTTAAATAATGCATAATCTTAATAGAATGTCTTGGAGAGCGATACATTTACTCTTTATAGTAAATTTATATTTATATTATTTTAACTTGAGATAAATTAAGTTGTCTAATTTTTACAGCATCAGTAATGCTATTACAGTGAAGATATTTTATGTACAGAATTAAAGTTTATTTATTGATTGGATTGTGCTGTGCTCTTATTACAGTTTTGTCATATTAACGGTAGACAGGTACAAGCTGTTTAAGGGATAGTTTACCCCGAAATGAAAGTTATCTCATCATTTACTCACCCTTTTGTCATTTCAAACCAGTTTGACTTTCTTTCTTCATCTTTTGAAGAATATTGGTAACCGAACAACAGTGGTACCCTTTGACTTTCATTGGTTTTGTGACCTTCAGAAGTGACTGGGTACCACTATTGTTCGGTTACCAACATTCTTCAAGATCTTGATCTTATGTTCTGCAGAAGAACGAAGGTCAAACTGGTTCATGTAGGTTTGAAATGACTAGAGTGAGTAAATGATGACAGAAATTTCAATTTTGGGTGAACTATCCCTTTAATCTCCCTCTCTCTGTATGTATGTATATATAAATTATCTGGATGTACAGCGATCCGCTGGGTGGTCTGCGTGTATCATGATAACCGTTTACACAGTTTCACCCAATATGAGCTGACAACATTACAATTTACAATTCTTGCAACTTTGTCGTAGTAAGAAGTGGTATGTCAACAACCACAACATACAAGTTCCGTTTTTATGTACAGTACATCTAGTCATCTCTCTAGGGAGTGTGGCATAAAGATGGCAAAGGTATCATGCGTCGTTCTTATAGTGGCCCTGCTGCTCTGCTCAGGTGAGACTCTTATCTTTATTCAGAGTCCAATTAATATGTCAATTTATATTGTAAATTTATATTACATATTACAAATTTACATATAACACCCGTAAAATAATTGAAATCATAAATGTTATTTTTATGGCATACAAATATAAACTGAGCAGTTGCACTGCCAGATCATATAAAATTCTGCAATGTTCTTTAATATCTGTCATTCATTTTGTGTACTGCGAAATGTTTAGTTTTAACAGATCTACTAATTTTCAGACATTTCAGATATTCAAATTGGTATGTGCCAGCACGTTGATCAAGTCTTAAGTCAGTACGGCAACCAATCGATGATAAACAATCAGGTGACGTCCACTTCTTCCCATGTCAAATATGCAACACTGACCTTTAAATAATGAATCTATTTCCACCCATCCTTACGTCCACACCATCTCTCTTCCAGGTTGACTTTTGTGGCGTTTGCAAGACTGTTGTTAGAAAAGTGACATCGACTGTTGGAAAACACATTTCCAAGGTTTGTAAATACTGTATATTTACATGTGGTAACCTGATAGCTTCAGCTCTTTTTGTTGATGTGCCCTCTTTTCTTTGCAGGACGAAACTGGTCAGAAGCTTGATAATATCTGTGCAAAAGTAAGAATACCTTTTTGTAAATGGTTGGTAAGAAAGTATAGAGCCAAACTGATCGATGCCCTGTCTGCAGGAGGTGATGCACGTGCCATCTGTGTCAAAATAAAATTGTGCAAAAGTGGAACAAATATAACAAAACTGTAATCATTAGTTAGATGCACACGATTTATGAGGTTAATAAACATCTGAATTGTGAATTACATGTGGCTTTGTGTAAGAGTGTATTATTTTGCTCTCCTGGAATAAACTACAAGAATGTCTCAAAAATGTGTTTCATAATAATTGATGTGGAAAGAAAAATATCTTTAAAACGTTCAAAAACTAATTTTTTCACAACAAAATTACCTAAGCAGTCAAGTTTTTAGGAAAATCATGAGTATCCACTTGTGATTTTGACAGTTACTGTTTTACTTATACCACAATAATATGGATGGCAATTAATGTATCAAATGTGTAGTTATGTGTAGTCACATTGTGTCTGCCAAGTGTATAAACAGTTGTTCTTAAACAAAACAGAAAAACATAGTTACGCCGTCAGAAACATTATCTGAAAATGTTGAATTTGATGAATCCATCATATACGCTCCTGTAGTTTGAAGTCTGTGTGATTTATGTTCCAGAATCTTTTTTACGAAGGTTATCAACACAGACAGACTTTACACACATAATGCACACATATTTTTTATTACTGTAAAGTCACTGTCCTGTAAAGTGAAGTTTATCTGTTAAGGAGTAGGCTAGGCCTGTTCGTTTTTTACTCGTTTAGATTTATTACATTTGTATTGCTTGATAATGATGAGTCCTTTAACAAAACAACAACACATGCCTGAGCCGTTTAACACTGTGTGTTGCAAACATTGGGTCAGTTTCTTTGCGTGTGTGGTTCATGGTGGGTTTCACCCTTCTAGTTCTTTTATGCTTGTCAGCGAAAAAGGAGTGTGAGTGAGAAAAAAATAAGAGTAAAAACAAGTGAAAGAAATAATCAGTTCCTTTTTATATTCCTCCTTATGTCTGAATTCACGCTAATTAGATAACGTACAACAATGATCGCTTCCCTTGCTTTTCTGATCTCTCTCTCAGGTGAGATAGGCTACATTAAGTCATTAGTTATTGCAAGTCAGTATTTTAGCCTTATGTATTATTTATTACTGTTAAATTTTTAATATTTAATGTAGATTTAAGTAATGTTTATAATGTTCTCTTTGTAAAGTCATGGCAAAGTGTGAAAGCAATTCTGTTTCGGTTTGGCTGGAGCCTCAAATGTCTTCACAATCTGAAATGTGTAACTCAGAGGAGAGGTACCGAGATGACATTCTGGTGTGTACAACTTTTTTATATTACCTACATACTTATGTAAGAAAGGCATTAAGCATACTCAAACCATATTTAAGTAACAAGCTTTCATTTATATAATGGAATATCGTTATTCTACATTTGTACAATTAATCTGCTAATTTCTCTTTAATTCCCTCCCTGTTCCATACATTCAGGGCAAACGGCCAAACATCATCTTCTGCTGTGTCTGCCAAGAGTTTATAGGAAGGGCTAAGACAGAAATCTATAAGAAAATACAAAAGGTAACGTTCACTTGTCTTAACATCTGTTTATAAGGTCACAATGCTCAAATGTCCCAAGGCTGAGCAATATTAGTTATCTTTAAAACCATGGGAAATAACATTGTGAATGCATCCGCTGGACAGCTTAAGTAACAGAAAGAGCATTACTCAATATTTGCATTTGGAACATTGAACAAAACATACCACTTTGGTTAAAAAGTTAAATATTGATAAAAAATGTTAAAATATAAACATTTAAGTTAAGATTGGCAATGTCAGTATTTCTTCAAGAAAAAGAAATCTGTAATTCTTTTTTCCCGTTTTTTTCACAGATTATATACAGTGTCTGTAACAAATATATAGTGGCTTTTCGAAAGGTCTGCTTAACGTATGCAACAAGATACCGGGACATTCTACTGCACAAGCTCTTCCCTGGTGGGAGTCCAAGAGGCACCTGTGTTAAGATAAAGTTGTGCTAATAACATTTCAAATGTAACTCAAGCTGTAAAGCGTTTCCATTTACATCAACTGTTACCAGCTTTTTTTCCAAAATTGTGTTTTCACCACAACAAATGTTTTTTATAATCAAAAGTAAATTAAGTGCTATTTTTAGTTGACAACCCTTCTGAATGTTTTACCCTCTGTAAGCTATGAAGTCTCCATTTCAGAAAATCCAGGACAAATGCAGTTCCTTCAAATTCGTTTGGCGTCCAATGTGCTTTAAAATCGCAAACAACTACAAAAATGCAATAATGAAGGAACTTTTTCCTGGAGGCACACCTATTGGAACCTGCAGAGAGCTGAGGTTATGTGCCAGACAACTTGATGAAAACAAAGAATGCACTTAATATATTTTTTTTAATGTCATATTTTATCTAAATTGCTGTAACATTATTTAGCTGAGTATCATACCACTGTGATTTTGGGAAAGCCGTTGTAATGTATGCGTTATGCATTAAATGTCGAATACAGGAGGATGATAGCAACTCAATTGACCTAAAAATGGCATGCAAAATATGAATGCCAATTAAAACTGAAACAGTAACACATGAACCATAATAAAATTAAATCAATAAAAGAAAAAACAAATGCTGTAAAATTATTGTTTATTGTACTTTAAATTATTTAATTGCTTTACCTGATAAACCATTTGCACTTGTGAGGTGCTACCAATATCTTTGAATGGTGAAGCATTCCATTGCTCTATATTCCCAGGGAATACACACATACTAATAATAAATGTAACTTGAATTGTAAGTTGCCATGGATAAAAGTATCTGCTAAACATTGGGTTAATATATTAATTTACTGCTACTCCACAGTTGGAGGAGGGTTTAGTTGGACTCATTTACTCTGTCTTCACATTCAAGTTCATATTAAATATCTGAGAAGAACACAGGGCTTGAGTGTACTGTCACTTGATATCATCTGAACAACAGAGAAAATAACTAAATTACGCAAGGAATTATTGAATGTAATTATTGACTGATTATATAATGTCCCTGGTGTGTATTGTTGGATTGCTGAGCATTCTCGATGGTAAGATAATATAATTAATCTAGTATTGTTTTGGCGCACGATAGATTCACTTTGAATAATGCTGGAGTAATTTGAAGTAATATTTTATGCAGTAGCAGCTGAGAGTTGTTCATATGCAAACCACATGTGTGAGACTGAACATGCAGTCACTTCTGAAGAATCAAGAGCGAGAGATATAGTGAGAAATGTACATGATCTAAATATTGGATCAGTTGGATCTTACACTTCCAACGGCAGCCTGGGTTACGAGGATGGCTGCATTTACCCCAAGGTAACAATGAACAGCATCTGTGAAGCGTGGTGGTATACGTCAGGAGTTATCAGAGTCTTATATTCTAAATTTCTTAAATCTCATTGAATGTTTCTTACTAGAAATTCAACGCAAAATGCTGTGTGTGCGTGAAAGCAATACAAAGATTTCTACCCGTGGTAGATGCTCTACTTGAAAAGGTAAATTCTTATTAATTTGTCTTCTTTTTTTAGATGGTGGGGATGTTCAAGCATAATGTTTGTGCATTCATTAAGGGTCAAAAAACTATTTTTTTAATGTCCTCTGTTACACACCCAAAAGGAAATATGTGGATCACAAAACCAGTCTTAAGTACCGTGGAAATATTTGTGGCAAAAGTCAACAAAACATTGTATTTATCTTTAAAGCCAAAAATAATTTGGATATTAAATAAAGATCATGTTCCATGATGATATTTTGTAAATTTCCTACCATAAATACATAAAAACTTTATTAATAACTTTATAGTAATATGCTAAGGACTTCATTTGGACAACAAAATATGATTTTCTCAGTATTTAGATTTTTTGCACCACCCGATTCCAGAGTTTATATCTCGGTCAATTATTTTCCCTTCCTCAAAAAACATATATCAATGGAAACCTAAATTATTCAGCTAGAATGACACATAAGACTGGATTTGTTGTCCAGGGTCACATTATACTAACAGTTCTGTTGTCTGTGTAATTCTCACTGTGTTTATGCCAAGTATGCTTCATTAAAACCATCTTATTATATCTCTGTTTCTTTACTCAGAAAATAAAAGGTGTGTGCAATGCCAATAGGTTCTTAAGAAAACCATGCATGAAACTTGCCATCAAAGTCAAGAATAAGGTGATCAGAGGATATTTCCCTGGAGGTCCTCTAAAATCTTGCATCAAGTATAAATTGTGCAGAAAAAAAGTTTTGAATTAACTGAAACAACAAAAAGTGTTTTATGCGAAAATGTATACTGTATTTAATGCACATTTGGATTTTTTTAAGCAATAAATGTTTAAAATGCAAGTGAGTAGACACAATGGCACATTTTGTTCTTCCAATATATTATGCCATGAAATTTGTGAAATACATTCTGTATTTACTTTTATTTACTTTGCACAAAATCAATATAATTTAAAGCAAAAGGAAGCAAGTAAATGAAGGCAAAGATAAACAAAGGTAAACAAATCTACTGATTATTTTGATTATATTCTTTAAGCACTTAACAATTACTATCTGTATATCTGGTACATCGTGCTATACGTCAAAAGTCTGTTAGTTATTTAATGATCAATTAGGTTTTTTTTCAGAATTGTGTAGGAAAGTTAACTAAAAGCACAGTATAGGGGACGGTTTCCTGGACAGGGCTCAAGCCTGTCCAGACTAAAATACATGCACTGTTGTTGTGTCTCAATATGCACATCAGTAGTGTTTTTTGTAAGGCATGTTTGTAAAAACGACTTAAAGCAACACACGTTTTTTCGACCTTAAAATAATGTCCCTAAATTATCTCTAAATGTCTCTATTATTTCAGTGGTAGAATAACTCTTAACTGGACAAATTCTACTCATGCTGCTATCTGAGCAGCCTCATAACGGCTACAATACACTCTGTAAGTTCTGTGTTCGGGTTGGTACACACTGCCCGACGATCCCCTGTCTGCAGAAGAGTGCGATATGGTTTTCAAACAGCGTTTCTGCATTAAACTTTTCATCACTTTAGTCAACAAATTTACTTGTATTGCGCTGCCCACAGGGAAGCTTATACAGCGACATTATTTATTACACTGTTAGAAATTTGCGCTTATCAACCACATGGGGGAGCCGTGAGCAAAGGTCCAATAGTGTGGCTTTAAATTCCTTTTTAATTTAAGTCTAGTCCTGGCCTAATCTAAACCCTGTCTGAAAAACCACCCCATAGAGTGTAGAAAAAGCTGACAGTAGCTCTGTGAAAATGTTTGACACCTTGGTTGACAGCACCAGCACTCTAAAAGACTTGAGTAGACATTAACTTCAACTGTTTTCTTAACTGATAAAAAAACGAGGACCAGAGAACCACAACGATAAACTGACATGCAAAAGAAATGGACAAATAGAGAACCAGAGAGACAGAGGCAGACTGGTAGAAAAAGAAAAGATAGAGGTCACTGTATGAAAAGTTTCACTTAAAACTTACATTTGACTGGATTTAACATCATCATGTCATCTTTCACTCATTTTGGACTGCTTATCATGTGCTCAGGTGAGATTAAAGAACCAAACCTTGATCTCTAACTTGCATTTACATAAAAAAATATTTATTAAACTAATATTTTCTGTTTTTGCGGTTCAGCTCTTGTCGGGTGTAGTGGTATTCCTAATGAGGTGCACTGGAAAAGCATGCTGGATAGAAACGAGATGAACTTTCCTGAAGAACTCAGGAGTATTAAAGTATATTATTGGGCAATCCAATGCTATACATACTATAAATATGAAGTAACTTTTTCAAATGAAAACACGTACTGTAACTAATCTGAGGTTTAATAACGCTTTATTTTTCCTTTTCTTTCTGCCCTCAGAAGTCTGAAAATGTGATTTTGTGCTGGGTTTGCAAGCAGACAATTCGTGAGATTAGGAGCATTGTTCTCCGTGAAATTAAGAAGGTAGACTAAAACTTCTACTTGAAAAGTTTTGTGTCAAATGTACAGATGCAGAATGTTTTTCAATTTACGATTATTAAACCATTAAAACAACATATGTGTTTTTCTAAAGGAAATACAGGCAGTGTGCAAACACATGCATCACTTTGAAAACCTCTGCAAGCAACATGCAAATAAATACCAATACCTGATCATTCACCTACTGTTCCACGGCAATATCAAAAACACATGTGGGCATTTGAATATGTGTAAATGAATCTCATTGCTTTGTAATAATAAACATTATGGTAACATTATTGCATTTACATATTTTAATACACCAGTATTGCTTTGTTGGATTTTGTGATATAAGAGATTTCTGCATACATAAAAAATGTTTAATGAGCAAATATGTATAATTGTTGTGAGCAAAAGTATAGCCATTTTCCCCTTTTCAAATTATGTATCATATGTTGTCAGAAACAGCTTCCATTGAACTAGACAAATAAAAGGATGCAAGTCCTTTTTATTCTACTGTATCTTTGTTTTTCTTTTTCAATTTTTGTTTTAACTTCATGCTTTAAACTGACACTGATAATTCTACATACATACAAATAGATAATTATGATAATTGTAAATATGAAATACCAAATATATAGACCTTCGTCAAATCAAGAATCGCACTGTGAAATATCAGCATGATAACTCATGAATGACCGCGATATATATATATATATATATATATATATATATATATATATATATATATAAATAAACAAACAAATAAATAAATACCGAACAGGCTCTGTCCATTAAAAATTTGACCACGTGACTAGTGAAAGTATTTCCGCGCCGCTTGAGAGGAAGCAGTTGCGCGTGCGCGCTCTCCTAAAAAGCGTGACTTCCTAATTTGAGAGATATAAAAAAAGTTTGTTTAAAACTAGCTTTGAAGAAGTATTATTAATATTTAAAACAACAGCGTTACATATCGCCTACACTGGTGGTCACACTTACCCGAGAGCGCATGTCACCATGCACGCGTCATTATGTTAGACGCGGGATTTTAAACTGAGGTAAAGAAAATCAGGTACAAACTTTGTACTACAAAGTCACATTAAGCTACAAATAACCATAGTCAATATACGGTATGTTTGCTTTAAGGTTAGTTATGTTGTCATTTTTATCTTTCTTAATGTTATTAAATGTAAACACTGTTAAATTGAAATTAGCAGCAGTCTACTAACAATCGAGCTGTAAATAATGACGTCAATCTCACTAAAGTAAATAAAAAAGCTTACCTTTAATAATTAATATTTACGCAGTGGTCTATCGTCTTGGCTGGTCTTTGAGAAACATGATTAAAATTAGCCGACCATGGGCCGAATCCGCCCCGTCTTTACCTGCAAACAGCCTGCATATCCGTCGCGGCCCGAGAATAACAAAACCGAACCAAGCGGTTCGAAACCAGGCAGACTCCTCACAGCAACAGGGCAGACAGACGCAGGGTCCGACCTTGCTGATCCAAAGGCAGGAGATGTCCGCTTTCTTTAGAATGTTCGGTAGGTTTAGATTCAAAACTGCTCAGTTTGCACTATGGCATGAGTCCAATCTTTAATGTTGTATTTGTTTTCTGCAATTTGCTGTATGCGCAGATGATGATCTCATACAGGATTTTCTGTGGCTGGATTGCTGCTGCAAACTTTCTGACAAGGTACCAAGTAATCTGGGGGTTTTAATACATACTGTTTACCAGGTCGTTTTTTCATTTTACAAACATCTATTTAGGCTGATATGTGTCTGTCTTTAAAACCAAGTGTTTGCAAATTGTTTTAGTATTTGCTGGCTATGGCGTTTGTGTACTTCAGGAGGGCTCATTTCAGTATCAGTGAATACAACAGAATGAATTTCTTCGTTGCCCTGTGAGTTTATTGTTCTGTGTTAATATTCAACGTTTTCTATAGGTGTCCCGCGTCAGTTTAAGGGTCTGAGTGCTGATTTTCTCTTCTCTAGTTATCTGGCAAACACCATGGAAGAGGATGAGGAGGAGCCCAAGTATGAGATCTTCCCCTGGGCTCTGGGAAAGAGCTGGAGGAAACATTTCCCACACTTCCTGAAGCAAAAAGACCTACTGTGGGCACGCATAGAGTACCGAGCTGCAGTCAGCAGAAGATGCTGTGAGGAGGTACAGTATGTTTTTCGCATGTGAGGTAGCTCCTAAAATCTTTTATCTTTGTGTAATGGTGTTATGCTTAATGTATGTCTGCAGGTGATGGCTATCGTGCCATCTCATTTCATCTGGAACCGTGAGCGTGCAGAGCATCACAGTGGGGCTCAGAGACTGTACAGAAACCGGGGAGAGATCCTCATACCCCGTGGACCCTCTGCTTCTCCAGAACCTTGTTCTCTCTGTGCCAAGACCACTGCTCATCCTATGCCTCGCCCATCCTCTGCCGGAGCCCGTTCTGCATCTGTGCCCCTGAAGACCACACCACACAAGTACCCAGCTTCACGTAGGCCCAGTAAACTGATCAAGGCTCGGCACACCTGTAGCCTCACAAACATAGCAGGTAAGTGTGTGTATGTGTGTGCTGCCATCTAGTGGTGCAGAGTTGTGTGGCCTACACCAGTGCTCAATTTATTGTAAGCTCAAATTTTTCATGTTTCTCTTACTTTAATTCTATGGATATTCAGGAAATGTGAACAATGAGCGATGTCGAGATCATTCCATGGACTGGATCAGTGAGGAGTAGATCAACTGCATAACATCCAAATACATTCTGTGCCTGTTTACCATGTTGATTATATCAGAGTCACCTTGGCTGAGGGGCAGAACAGCATACTTCTAAATTGATTTATAAAGCCAGTTAATGGTCATGTACATCTATCATTCATGTAAGATCATTAGAATATGTTGAAATCCTTTCGCTCAAAGTGAAGGTTCATACATGTATTTTAATGTTTAGTCTTCATCAATATTTATTTGTTGTACAAAATACTTTTCTACGTCTCTGGACTTCTCAGTCACAACTCTCATATTCAGAGGGAGAGTCCTGGATGTGCTTGTAAATTAAATGTTTATAGCTGGTGTAGTCCTTGAAGCAATGTATGTGTTTAAATACATGTCTTAATGAAAGAAGTATAACAAATAAATGAGCAAAAAATAAACTAATACAGGTATATGAAATCTATTTCATGGTTTGAGTAAGTCATTATATAGAGATACCTTTTGCTTTTTATGTTTCAGTTGAATGTTCAAAGAAGAAACATTTATTGAAGCAAACATTTTATTGCAAAAGTTCTTTGATAAAGCATATGGGACACAGTGTTGGGGTGATCTTGGCTTCTATTTCAAGATCTTTCGTAATTTTACAAGGAACGCTGAAAAGAAGCGCAATATTAAAATCTGAGATTTCAACCGAATGCTTAATACATTTATGCACACAAATCGTTACAACTGTTACACATGCATATTGAGTTATCTACAAACCAGATGTAAAAAAAACTTGTTCATATTCAGCTAAAATAATATAGTACTGCTGCTACAGAACTTGTTTCAGTATTGTAAAGCATTATTTATGCCCTTTAGTAACTCACCTGTATGACTAGTCTGTTCAGGATGTGGCCGTGCAATGTATGGGACATCCCCAAATGGTGTCAGATCTAACACACAGGCAAATACATTATTATTATATTTTTTATAATTTAGGACATTGTTTCAAAAAATACAAAAACAATGTAAACATTTGAGAAAACTTTACCTTCTGTGTCTTCGCTCGGTTCAGATTCAGCATCATCTTCACAGGGGGCTTTTCGTCTGTTAAATGTGCCATCTTTTTTTAGTGAGGGGGCAACAAGCCAATCCCTGTACTGAACCTCAACAATGCGTTCACACACCAGTGGAAGAGCAGAGCATCGCAGACCCTCCATTAGATCGATGACCTGTGTGATACTGGTACCAAACATACAAAACTGTTGCATCAATGCTTGCAGTTTAAACAAATTAAAACGTTTAATGTTGTTTGTTTGGTGAGAGTATTACTTTGCTTGATAAACAGCACACACAGATCCACAATGGAGGTGAGGAACCACAGCAGGTAAAGCTAAATGGGGATTAATCATATCCAAGGCAACCTAACACAAACATGAAAAATCATACATTCTTGTTTGAAATTTTCATTAATATGACAAGACCCAATAACTCCTTAGCAT